>NC_089505.1:60519313-60848155 GCF_036850995.1 Saccopteryx leptura | reverse complement strand
TTCCTGCCTTGAAAACACGTTCTCACCCTGTTTGCTTGTGGGCTCTCTAAGAAGCCATACAGCTCTAATGGCTGCCTGGGGCCCAGCAGCAGCATCGGGTCTAACTGGGGGCTCCAGATGTTGGTCTCAGTGCAGCACTAGCCTGGGTGCAACCAAAAAGTTTATACTGGTCAGATAGGGACAGGGACAAACTGTACTGAACTATAGCATGGAATTCCTGAACATTGGTTTTTGCACTGGACTTAATAAAGACCAGATGGACTTTTTCCATGATTCAATGAACATAAATGAGAGGCTGGGAACCTGTGGAAAGCCTTCCATTTCAGCCCGGAATACTTCTTACCACGAAAGCTTCACAACCCCCGTACATGAGTCCTTTGGAATGCTTTTCCTGAGACTCCATAAATAAGACCATTTTCACCACAACAGTTTAACGTAAGAGAAATTTATTTCTCACTTACAACATGCCAACTTGGTGGAGAATTTTGTGAGGTGGAGGTGTGCTCTGTTTCACTAACTCTTTCAGGGACTGAGGCTGATGGAGTCTGTGCAATCTTTTTTTGTGGCTCCAAGGTCACCCTTGATGGCCACATAGATGGGAGAAAAGGCACTCCTGCTTTTATATCACTCGGGGTCAGAAGTGACACTAGTCATTTTTGCCACATTCTGTTGGTATGAAATAGTCACATGGTCTAGCTACAGGGAAGCATGGCTGGAAATTGTAGGTCTTGCTGGGCCGTCACCACTTAGTAAGAGCTCTAACCCTGAAAGGAGCATGGGTCTTTGGAAGGCAGTTATATCTGCCACACTGTTGACCTTGGGCAACTTATTTTCTTTTAGAGAGCTCAGTTTCCTTACCTATAAATATGAATGATTAGTACAATCCCCTCATCATTGTGGTCATGAATCAATGACATGAAACATGCAAAGTGTGGACTAGGACTTAGACAGAGTAAGGGCTCAGAATATGAACTTTTTTTTTTATCATTTGTTGAGAACCCATTTTGGATAATATCGATATAATCCTCACCACCATCCATGACATGCAGATAATCATTACACCTGCCTTACAGAGAAACAGGATAAAATTCAGAGAGGGGAAGTGAATGAGTTGTGGCCCCACAAGTAGAGAGCAACAGAATCAGGCTGAGTAGCCAACAGAAATGTACACCAAGAACTGTCAAACTTTTTACTAAGAAACCCCACAACCAACTTTTGCTTTTGCCAATTGAAAGAGAAAGAGCTCCCAGGACGGTTACCTTATTCTCCTGATTTCCCTCCCTGGCTGGGCCTCTGCCAGCCTTATCACTCTTATCCTCCACCACTCTCCCTCTTAGCCCCTACAGTCCAACATTTGCTTTCTTTCTAACCCTCACATATACCCAGTATGATCCCACCTCAGGGCCTTTGCATCTGCTCTCACCTAATCCTAGAATACTCCTGCCACCTGTCTCTCATGACAGGCTTTTTCTTTTCACTCTGCTTGCAGCTCAAAGGTGACCTCCTCCTCAGGCAGGCCTCCCTGATTCCAATTCAGTCACTTACATTCACATGACTTGTTCAACACCCAGCACCATTTAAGATTTGTTTGTGCTCACGTATTTGTTTAGTGTCTTGTCTCTCTCATTAGGCTGTGAATGCAACAAAGCATGGCTCTCCTTCTCTTGATTGTCTGTATCCCCAGTGACGAGGACAGTGCCTGGCACAAAGTCTAGCCTCTGTACGTGTTTGTTGACTAAAAGAAGACATTTAGTGGGTGACCTGTGACCCTATTTGCCTCTTTGTCAATCTTCTTTCCCTTCTACCTCCAGGGACCTTATTTCAGGCCAGGCACGACTTCAGAGGGCACCACTCACACACAACTCTGCAACTCATTGGGGAGGTGACAGCATTTCAGGAGTGCACAACATATATAAATATAGTGATGGCTCTGTTGCCATGTTTCCCTCCTCTCCATTCATTAATTCATCCATTCATTCATTCACTCAATCTGTAAATATCTACTGAATACTCATGATAAACCAAGCTAATGATTCAGACAGTGGAGATAAAGAAAACACCTTTGTGCTAGTGTGGCAAATTTGGAACTTACAAACAAAATAAAAATAAAATTTATATTAATGTCAAAAACTAAACCTCATTGTGATGTAAGTATTTATTTTGCTTTCTTCTCTATTGTTGTTCTCATCCTTTCTTTTCACCTTTTGAGCCTCTGTATTCCTGACAAATGCCCCTGGTCCTCTCCTGTCTCCCTCCTATCCCATGGACTAAGCTGGTTTGCACACTCCTGCAAAGCTGATTGTAAAATATTTAGAGATTTGGGAATCTGGTTGTTAAACTGTTGATAGCTTCAAATACAGAGGTAGCAGGAATATTAGCATCATAGTTATAGCCCAACCTTATGAGGCAAGAGCTATTGATGCTGTTTTATTGGAAAGCTCGTTTTCTAGCATTTCACTGTTCCCACCTGTTTCTAGCAGAGAAATTTTGCTTTATCAAGGAATACTCAAGGTCTCCCAGTGCTAGGCAGCCTCCCTCTGTCATACCTTAGCTCTCTCCTGGGCAGCAGGAACGACAGACTCTAAGCTAATGCTGTGCTGACAGGGGAGAGACAGAACAAGGAGAAGGAGTGGAAAAAGCATAAAAAAGGTCATGAAAGAAGGCATAAAAATGAAAACAAGAGGGGAATGAAAGAGAAAGAAAGGAGAAGTAGGAATCTGCTGGGGACTGAGGTTAGAGTAACAAAATCTTGGGAACCAGCCAAGACTCACCACGCAGTGTCCTCAAAGGCGGTTGGGCCATCTCCCCACCTGGGACTGGGAGGTGGTCAAGCTGCCATGAGAAATGAGAAATGGCCATCCTGAACCATGAAGAGGATGGTGTGGGGACCCATAGAGGAGACTGAAGAGGAACAAAGGCTGTATGTAGACCAAAGGGGGGGGTGGTCAGAATGTCTGAGTTTTTAACTGTTGAGATCTCTGGGGCCAGAATCCCAGGTCTTAGGGAGGAGGGATGCATGGACTCTTCGGTCTGAGGGAAGAGGAAGGACTCAAATTTCTCAGCTTTAAGCTAGTTGGACTAAGGGAGCGGCCTCAGTGTCCTTTTGCAAGGATATCTATTCCGCACCCCTTTCCTGTCTGCCTTGGGTAAGAGCAGCTATAAAAGGCTCAGTTTCCTCAGGACAAAAAGAAACAGCAAAATACTTCTAACTGCCTTGACCATGATACCAGCACTGCTGACAGCCGTCCTAGGTCTCACCCTGCAGGTGCCCCATGAGTGAACACACCAACATGGGGTGGGGCATTTCCCGGGAAGGTGAGCCAAGACAAATTTGCTGTTTCTATCTCAGGGGTGCAGGCCCTGACCTGTGAGTGGGAAACCCTGAAGTCTGTGAAGAACACAACAGATCTGCCCTTCCACTGGACGGCTGGCAGGGAGGACTGCAGGGACGGCCAGGGTTGCCAAGACATGCTGATGCTCATTGAGAATGGTGAGAAGGGACCCAAAATCCCAACCCTGACCCCCATCCTCACCTGTGCAGATATCCCTTCCCTGACCAGCCCTGCCAGTTTTCTCTGTGGAGAACCAGAGACACCTCTTCTTAGAGCAGGAGCTGTCCCTCCCACCAGCAGGTGCACGCCCTCAGGTGCCCAGTACCCTCCTCTCCAGACTCTCAGCACAGTCATACCTTTCCTCTAGGACACTGGAGTCTTGATCCTCACCTGGTCTCTTTCTCTGTCACTTAGGACCCCGAGTGCTTCTAGTAATCAACAAGGGCTGTACCCAGAGAAAGGATCAAGAGACCCAGGTCACCATGCACAGGGCAGTAGCTGGCCTCTCCGTCATCTTCTACACGCATGTGTGTCACCACAATGATTTCTGCAGTAACGTGTCAGCACCCTCCTGCTCTGGAATCTGACCACCACTGCAGGTGCAGACAAGGAGGGAGAGGAGGAAAGGAGAGGAGAAACGTTGTGGGAGGAGTGAATCACAGAGGAACTGTTCATTTAGACCCCAGTGCTGTCCAGGGCCTGACACATAGTTTCTAAGATCAATTTTTGTCATGGATTCCACCCCTGCAGACATTCACCACAGAGAAGGACCAGTCTGACGGAGTAACTCAGCAGAGGGAGACAAGTCTTAGTCCAGCCCCTGGTCCCCACTCCAAGATGGGAAACTGAGAAAGACGCTTCAGGGCTCCATCAGGGCCTGGCCTGAGGAATCCTCACAGTGAAGTGAAGCTTGAGCAACCCCTCCCCTGACCTCTGTCCCAGGGATCCTGACTCCTAATACCCTGGGAACCTGAGACAGGTTGGGTTTGGTCTCCTGGGAAAGGCTGACTGATACCAAGGTTTCCCAAGTGCCAAAGTCACAAACTCCTGAACTGGTCACAAGCCAGGGCTCAGCCCCCAGGAACCACATCTGGCCAGGAATGGAGCCTGGTCCTTCACCTGAGACTGGGCTGGGTGTGGAGAGCTCAATGGACCAGGTCACCAGGCCATTTGTGGACTACCCTAGGGGCCTTAGCAGAGTCCAGAGGATGGTCACCATCCCCAGGTCGAAACAGGAAAGAGAAGTTCCAGCAGCTTCCTGCCCAACAAGGATCAGGACCGGGGATTCTGCCTTGCACTCAATCAATGACAAATGCCTCTTATTTCAGCAGCTCTTGTACCCTGAAACTTAAGACACTGCTGTGAATATTTTATGGTTAGTATACTGATAACCTGGAAGCCAAATGGTCACCTTTTTTTACTGAGAGGAAATTGAGGCACAAGGTGATACTGCCGCTAAAGAAAAGTCACACAGGCCAAGAGCAGCTGGTCAGTCTGCAGCCATAGTCTTGTTCCCTCCTTCACCCTATGGGGCTTATTTAGTGTCTGTGGATCCCTGGACCAACCATTGGTTCAAACTGTTTTTATTTTAGGCCTCCTCAGCTCATAGTGATGAATTCTGGTCTGGATAGTGACAGAAAATGGAGAATTAATCTGTTCTGACTCTAGAACCAAATTTCCTGCAGTTACATTCAGAGTCGGTGCTGGGAGCACCCAGGCCTCTCACTCAGGGGGCCGATCCACACCTCTCTGCCCTGGACTTGAATCCCTTCCTTCTTGTTTCCTGCTGTGTGAGTGTCAATGCCACTGGACAGAAAGGAAAGAACTGTGCTCCCCACTCTCCACCTGCAACCAGCTCAGGGACAACATGTAACAGACACTCAGTTGCTTTTGATTAATTAGGAGGAAATAAATGGTGATTTACTGAATGAATGAGTGAATGGATGAATAAATGAATGAATGATCCAAAATCTCTTCAGAGACTGAAATTGGATGTAGAATTCTTACAAATCTGGCCACATGGGACAGGCTTTCTGTCCCTTCAGTGGTGAGATTCATGTCTCAGATGCCTTTCTGCTCTCTAGAGAAATATTCTTTCCTGCAATTGCTCCTATGTCTTAAGTATGAAGAAAAATTTTTACATATGCAAGAATTTTATCTTTTTTTTCAAATTTCTGTCACATAACCACCAACCATAAATGGTCCAAAAGAGGCAAATATCAGGAAGTCCATCTCCCCTCTTTCCACCCATCCCCTTGTCTGCATTTGCAGAAGCCCTCACCTGCCCTCAGCAGAGAAAGAATGACTTTAATGCTCACGTGCAGATCACATGGTTCTGCTGCCACAATCAGCTCCTCTTGTCCCCTGGACTTTTCTAGCTCATTTCTTGAGCTCTGCTCTATATTACTGGCTCACTGGCTCATGTTCAGTCACCTTGCTTTGGGAGGATGTGACCCACCCCTTGCCCCTGGCACCTGAGTAATCAGCTGAACACCAGCTTGCTCCCTCTCCCCATGTGTTATTTCTGTTGGAACCCCAGGCTCGAGGCTGTGGTAGGAAATGGTGCCTCACAGATACACCCCAGGTCTGGGCAATGGAGGCTGTGCAGCTGGATGGGATGGTACCTGGTCAGCAAAGTGGTCAGCGGTCAGTGAAGAGCTAGCTGTGTAGGGTGATCTCTGAATCCCTGTCCTTTGTCTTTCCATGACCAAACCCTGATACTTAACTGACAGCTGAGAAAGTCTGTGCTTTCCCCCAGACGTAGAGCTGGAGGACTTACATTCTCTGAGCACTCAGATCCCCATGCATCTGTCTTGAGATACACGGATCTGCCTCATTTTTTAAAGGACTCAAGTTGGCTGAGAGGCGAGAGGTGCCAACTGTGATTGAAGAAGCCTTTAGAAAATTCAAAGGAACCACATGAGGCCATCTCTCTCCTCCCTGCACAGCGGAGTTACCCAAACTCAACATCACAAGCAGGAAGTTCGACCCTGAGAGTTTTGTTTCTCTTTTCCGAATGATAGTCATGCTGAGTATCTTTTTCTGTGCTTATTGGCCATCTGTATATCTTGTTGGAAAATTGAGTATTCAAGAGCTTTGCCTATTTTTCAATCAGGTATTTAGTTTTGTTATTGTTGAGTTTGCACTTGTTTGGATATTCTTGATATTAACCTCTCATCTTATTTATAATTTGCAAAATATAGCCTTTCATTTCATAGGCCATATTTCATTCTGTTGTGTCCTTGACAAACACAGCTTTTCATTTTGAAAAAAATCTTATTTATTTAAAGTATTCTTTCTTTTTTGCAAGTGTTCTTAGTGTCATACTCAAAAACTTATTGCCAAATCCAGTGTCATAACACTTTCTTCTATATATTCTTCTAAGAGTTTTATAGTATTATAGCTTACCTTTGGGATTTGATCCATTTTTTCTTAACATTTGTTTATGGTATAAGGAAAGGTCCACTTGATTCGTTTGCATGTGGATATTTCTGTTCAACACCATTTGTTGAAAAGACTGTGATATCTCCACGGAACAGTCTTGACTTTATTGTTGAAATATTTGATTGTGTCTTCTGATGAACAACGGTTTTTAAGTCACTATCACAATATTGTTTACTTAGGCTCTATAGTAAGATTTGAAATGAATAGGTGTGAGACTTCCAATTTCATTCTCCTTTTTAAAATACTTGCAACTATTAAGTGTCCATTGAAATTCCATAAAAACTTTTGATGGGTTTATTTATTTTCACAACAATGTTAATGGCATTTTGATAGGGATTGTATCAAATATGTAGTTGGGGTCTTCCAATCCATGAACATGGATGTTGTTCTTTCTAGTTGTTTCTTCTTTACTTTCTTTCAGAAACACTTGGTAGTTTTCAGTGTGTACATCTTCTAACTCCTTGGTTCAGTTTATTCCTAATATTCTATATTGTTTTCTGATGGTGTTATAGTGGGACTCTTCCTGGTTTCATTTTGAATTTGTTCATTGTTGTTGCAAAACAATAGAAATGATGTTGAATGTTGATTTTTATCTCCTGCAACTTCACTGAATTTCTTCTGATAGTCTTTGTGTGTGGTGGGGGGTGCAGAATCTTTAAGGTTTTCTACATATAAGATTATGTTGTCTGTTAGAGGAGAGAATTTTTCTTCTTTATTCCTAATTTGGATACCTGTAATTTCATCTTCTTGTCTAATTGTTTTGCCCCAAATTCCAGTATTATGTTGAATTAGCGCAGAAATCAGCATTGTTGATTTTTTTTCACAATCTTATTAATGTTTTTGAAGTTTCTCTATAAATTATTGTTTTAGCTGTGAGATTTCACATATGACTTTTATTATATCAAGTAGTTTTGTTCTATCTTTATAGTCACTGCCTTTTGTTACAAACATAACCCCTTCTCCTAGAGATTTATTTCACCATGATATTCAATCTACAGGGTAGGAAGTAAACTGCAATTCAGAATGAAAGATATTTTGGAAGAAACTTCTCCAAGTCAAGGTCATAAAGTCTGGGTGGGCCATCTTTATTGCCTAATAAATTATGTAACAAGAGGTAAATATCTTCCCTCTTACTGTAAAGTTCCTTTGGCTCTAGAGGTGGCCAGAGGTGGCAAACAAGCCTTTCTCAGCATATACAGAAGTTTACATGAGAAGAGGAACCTGATCTTTTTTGAAGTCAAAGAAAGTTCTAGAAAAGGATCAATGAAAACTCATGAGAGAAAAATTCCATGTAATGATAATGTGATAAGATACCTGAGTTGAAAAAGGGTTTTCTATGCTGATATAGCAGAGATGTCCATGGGAATAGGTCAGGGGTCACCCTGGGGTTATCTGGATTCAGAGGAGAGACTGAGCCCTTTTCTTACATATTGTCATCTGAACAAAGAAAAACCTCCTTCTGCAGAGGTCAGGACAATACCCCTGTGAACTTTACAGAGCTCTCTGTGGAGTGTGAATGTGTGGAGTGTGAACACATATTGCTGATGTGTTCCCATTCATTTATCTTTGCCTTCACTTCTCTTACCTTTGGAGTCAAAATCATAAAATGCTCTTTAAAACCCAGGTCCATGAGTTTAGTACCTATGTTTTTTTCTATGTACTTATTGTTTCAGGTCTTATATTTAGGTCTTTGATCCATTTTGAATTAATTTTAGTACAAGGGGACAAACTGTAGTTGAGTTTCATTCTTTTGCATGTGGCTTTCCAGTTTTCCCAGCACCATTTGTTGAAGAGGCTTTCTTTTCTCCATTGCGTGTTGTTGGCCTCTTTATTAAAAATGATTTGACCATATCTATGTGGTTTTATTTCTGGACTTTCTATTCTGTTCCATTGGTCTGAGTGTCTATTTTTCTGCCAATACCATGCTGTTTTGATTGTCGTGGCTCTTTAATATAATTTGAAGTCAAGTATTGTAATGCCCCCAGCTTCATTCTTTTTCCTTAGGATTGCTTTGGCTATTCAGGATTTTTTATAGTTCCATATAAATCTGGTGATTTTTTGTTGCATTTATTTTAAAAATGTCATTGGAATTTTGATGGGAATTGCATTAAATTTGTATATTGCTTTGGGTAATATGGTCATTTTGATTATATTTATTCTTCCTATCCAAGAACAGGAAATATTTTTTCACTTCATTGTATCTTTTTCAATTTCCCTTAACAATGCTTTGTACTTTTCGTTATATAGGTGCTTTACATTCTTTGTTATGTTTATTGCTAGGTATTTTATATTTTGTTGCAACCATGAAGTGGCTTATTTTTTTGAGTTCATCTTCTA
Source organism: Saccopteryx leptura (assembly GCF_036850995.1). Lineage (NCBI taxonomy): Eukaryota > Metazoa > Chordata > Mammalia > Chiroptera > Emballonuridae > Saccopteryx > Saccopteryx leptura. The sequence goes on along the minus strand of NC_089505.1, from coordinate 60,839,042 downwards.
ATGTTTTATTGTTGGCATATAGAAATGCCATGGAGTTTTGTATATTAATTTTGTACCCTGTGACCTTACTGTATTGGTTTATTATTTCTAGTAATCTTTTTGTGGAGTCTTTGGGGTTTTCTATGTATAGGATCATATCATCTGCAAAAAGTGAAACCTTTACTTCTTCTTTTTCGATATGGATGCCATTTATTTCTTTACCTTGTCTGATTGCTCGGGCTAGAACTTCAAGCACCACGTTAAGTAAGAGTGGAGGGAGTGGACAACCCTGCCTTGTTCCTGATTTAAGGGGAAAAGTCCTCAGTTTTATACCATTTAATATGATGTTAGCTGATAATTTATCATAAATGGCCTTTATTATGTTGAGATATTTTCCTTCTATACCAATTTTGTTGAGTGTTTTAAACATAAAATTGTGTTGTATTTTATCGAATGCCTTTTCTGCAACTATTGATAGGATTGTGTGGTTTTGTTTTTTGTTTTGTTGATATGGTGTATTACGTTAACTGTTTTACTTATGTTGAACCATCCTTGAGATTCTGGGATGAATCCCACTTGATCATGATGTATTATTTTTTAAATATGTTGTTGTATTCAATTTGCTCATATTTTGTTTAGTATTTTAGTATCTTTATTTGTTAGTGATATTGGTCTGTAGTTTTCTTTTTCTGTGCCATCCTTGCCAGGTTTCGGTATGAGGGTTATGTTGGACTCATAAAATTTGTTTGGAAGTATTGCTTCTTCTTCAATTTTTTGGAAGACTGAGTACAATAGAAACCAAATCTTCTCTGAATGTTTGATAGAATTCACTAGTATAGCCATCTGGCCCTGGACTTTTATTTTTGGGGAGGTTTTTAATAGGTTTTTCTATTTCCTCCCTGCTTATGGGTCTGTTTAGGCTTTCTGCTTCTTCATGACTCAGTCTAGGAAGGTTGTATTTTTCTAGAATTTATCCATTTCTTTTAGATTGTTGAATTTGGTGGCATATAATTTTTCATAGTATTCTACAATAATTCTTTGTATATCTTTGATATCTGTGGTGATTTCTCCTCTTTCATTTTGGATTTTGTTTATATGAGTCCTTTCTCGTTTTTCCTTGGTGAGTCTTGCCAAGGGTTTGACAATTTTGTTGATCCTTTCAAAGAACCATCTTCTTGTTTTATTAATTTTTTCTATAGTTTTTCTGTTCTCTATTTCATTTATTTCTGCTCTGCTTTTTATTATTTCCTTCTTTAGGCTGGTTTTGGCTTGTCTTTGTTTTTCTTTTTCTAGTTTCTTAAGGTGAGAAGTTAAGTGGTTTATGTGTGCTTTCTCTTGTTTGTTCATATAGGCCTGAAGTGATATGAACTTGCCTCTTATTACTGCTTTTGCTGCATCCCAGAGATTCTGATATGTTGTATTTTCATTTTCATTTGTATATATCTTTTGAGCTCTGTGCTTATTTCTTCTTTGACTCACTCATTTTTTAAAAGTATGTTGTTTGCTTTCTAGCTTTTTTGTGGGGGGTTTTACCTCTTTTTTGTAGTTGAATTCTAGTTTCAAGGCTTTATGATCAGAAAATATGTTTGGTACAATTTCAATTTTTCTGAATTTGCTGATCTTATTTTTTGGCCCAATATATGGTCAATTCTTGAGAATGTTCTATGTACACTAGAGAAAAATGTATACTCTGTCGCTTTGGGATGAAATGTCCTGTCAACGTTTATCATATACAATTGCTCTAGTGTTTCACTTAAGGTCAATATTTTTTTATTAATTTTCTGTTTCGATGAACAATCTAGAGCCATCAGCGATGTATTGAGTTCTCCAAGTATGATTGTATTTTTGTCAGTTTTTGTTTTTAGGTCAGTCAGTAACTGTCTTATATATTTTGGTGCTCCTTGGTTTGGTGCATATATATTAAGAAGTGTTATGTCTTCTTGACTCAGTGTCCCCTTAATTATTATGAAACGACCATTTTTGTCTCTGATTACTTTTGTTGTCTTGTAGTCAGCATTGTTAGATATGGGTATTACTACACTTACTTTTTTTAGGATGGTATTTGCTTGGAGTATTGTTTTCCAGCCTTTCACTTTGAATTTGTTTTTATCCTTGTTGCTTAGATGTGTTTCTTGTAAGCAGCATATAGTTGGATTTTCTTTTTTAATCCATTCTGCTACTCTGTGTCTTTTTATTGGTGAGTTTAATCCATTTACATTTAGTGTAATTATTGACACTTGAGGGTTCCCTATTGCCATTTTATTTATTGTTTCCTGTTAGTTTTCTATCTTGTTTGATTCTTCTCTTTTATTTTTCTATCATTTGTTTTTTGTTTGGTTGTAATCCATACTTTTTTCCTCTCTTACTACCTTTTTTAAGTCATGTGCTTCTCTGGTGGTTTTTTCAGGCGTGGTTAACATTAAGTAATGAAAAGGGTACCTACCATGCTCATTGTAGTACACTATCTTATGGGAGCTTCTGTACTCCATAATTTTTTACTACTGTTAATCTTTGTCCTCTCCCCTTTTTTGTTTTTGTTGTCACTGTTTAAATTTGGTTTTATTGTGTTCTTGGTTGAGCTTTTACTTGTGGTTTTGTATTGCTTTTTTCTTTGTATCTGGTTGGTTGGAAAACCTTTTAGTATTTCCTGAAGGGGGGATTTTCTTTTTCTTTTTTTTATAAATAAATTTTTATTTTAATGGGGTGACATCAATAAATCAGGGTACATATATTCAAAGAAAACATGTCCAGGTTATCTTGTCATTCAATTCTGTTGCATACCCATCACCCAAAGTCAGATTGTCTTCCACCACCTTCTATCTAGTTTTATTTTTGCCCCTCCATAACCTCCTTCCCTCCCCCTGTTCCCCATAACCACCACACACTCTTGTCCATGTCTTTTAGTCTCGTTTTTATATCCCACCAATGTATGGAATCCTGCAGTTCTTGCTCTTTCTGATTTACTATTTCACTCCATATAATGTCATCAAGATCACACCATTTTGTTGTAAGTGACCCGATGTCATCATTTCTTATGGCTGAATAGTATATCGTGGTGTATATGTGCCACATCTTCTTTATCCAGTCTTCTATTTTTTTTTACAGTGATTAAAGCCTTTAAGCAAACTCTTGGCCAATACAGCAAGAATCCATAACAGAGTAGTGTCCTTAACATGTTCACCAAGTCCAAGTTGGCCCCAACACCATGCCAAATCCCTAAAAAATGCAACCCAACCCCAGTTCAGTCTGTTAGGAGCTTTCCCAAGGAGCAGGAGTCTAGGAAAAGTCCACATCCAGGAAAAGTTTGCATGGCACTGGAATTGTTGTCACAATTCTATACTTTGCAGCTCACATCCAAGTCCCAATGACCGCTGCTTCTAGCTGGGGAATTTTCTGAAGATAAATTCCCTCATCTTTTCTGTATCTTTGAATGTTTTTATTTCTCCTTCATATTTGAAGGATAGCTTTGATGGGTTTAGTATTCTTGGCTGGAAGTTCCTCTCTTTCAAAACTTTAAATATTGGGGTCCACTTTCTTCTAGCTTGTAGAGTTTCTGCTGAGAAATCCAATGATAATCTAATAGGCCTTCCTTTATATTCTGTATTCTTCTTTTCCCTGGATGCCTTGAGAATTTTTTCTTTGTCATTGGTTTGTGTCAATTTCCTATGATGTGCCTTGGAGTAGGTCTGTTGGGGTTAAGATAACTCGGTGTCTGTTTTCTCCTTGAATTCAAGGCTTTAGTTCTTTCCACAGGCTTGGGAAGTTCTCATCTATTTTTGCTTGAATATGTTCTCCATTCCATTTTCCCTCTCTTCTCCTTCTGATATACCTATTATACTTATGTTACTCTTTTTGATGGCATCAGACAATTCCTGTAAGGCTTTCTCATTTTTTAAAATTTGTAAGTCTCTCTCCTCTTCTCTCTGTTGTGCCTCAAGTTGCCTGTCTTCTATGTCACTAATCCGCTTTTCTATCTGGCCTATTCAATTAGCTAAGCTTGTTACCTCATTTTTCAGTTCATGAATTGAGTTTTTCATCTCTGTTTGATTTGTTTTCATAGTTTCAATTTCCTTGGTAATATATTCTTTGTGTTCATTGAGTTGTTTTTTGAGCTCCCTAAATTGCCTTTTTGTGTTTTCTTGTATATCTCTGAGAATTTTAAGGATTTCTATTTTAAATCCTCTGTTGTTTAACTTTAAGGTTTCCAATCTATTAAATATTTTTTTCTATAGATTTTTCCTCACCTATCAGTGCTACATCTCTGTCTTTTGTATTTATGATATTCTATTTCTTTTTCCTTAATGGCATTTGAGGGTGGTTTTGTTAATACCACTAATGAGAATTAATAAGGAATAAAAAGTTTAAAAAAGACAATAACAAATAATTTTAAAAATTATTATTATTTCTTCTTTTCTTTATTCTTTCCTTCATTGAGAAAAGACCATGAAAAACTGATAATTACATTGTGCTAAATGGAACAAAAACTACCTATAACAGGGCCTGAGTTGGGGAGAAGTGATAAAGGGGAAAAAGAAGGTAGGGACCCACAAAATGCAAAAAAGGAAAAAATTTGGATCAAGAACAAAACAATTTGCTTGTAAATGATGGTCAACTGAGAGATATAGTGAAAAGGATAAGAGGAAAATAAGAAAAAGAAAAAAATATTATTGTATTAAGTGGAACAAAAACTACATAAAATACAGAGCCAGGGTTAGGGGGAATGCTAATGAGTTAAAAAGTGAGTAAAAAGTATGCAAAATGCCACAAAGAAAAAATTTGAATCCCAAATAAAATAATTTGTTCGTGACTGAGGATCTAATGAAAGGAAAAGTAAAGGAGAAAAGAAGAAACTAAGTAAGAGGGAGAAAATAAAAAGGAAAAAAGAAAAAAGGAAAAAAAGGAGAGAGTTAAGGGTTTTGGAGTGTAACCCTCATAGAGAGAAAGAAAAAGAAAAGAAAAAGATGGGAAATGTAACACTTATGGGAAATGTAGTTCAAGATCAAGAGAAAAGAATAAGATGAACAGCAAATAAAAGGATCAAGGTGGAAGAAAAAGAAAAAAATAATAAAGATAAGATGAAAGAAACAAAAAAAGTGGAAAAAGTTATAAAGACTTTTAAAGACTGTGGATTTTTCTTCATTTTGAGAGGTTCTCGTCTTACTTTTTCTTTCCTCCCCCTCTTCCTGGTCAGTGGCTCTGTACCCCAGGCTCTGCCCCTGTGACACGCTTAGGTAGAAATTTGCAGTTGATGTGTCTCTATGGCAATGTCATATACTAGGCCTCAGTCTCATTGGTAGTCAGGCTTGTTAGCATTTGCAGGCTCCAACAATGGGAGAGTCCGTTTTCCCAGAGCCTCTCTCCAAGTCTCTCCTTCCTGAATTAGCAGCCTGATGATCCAGCTATGAGGTTGCTACTGCCACTGCCTGGAAATTAAGAGGCTCAAAGAGCTGGCAGATCCCCACTCTATCGCCACTCAGCTAAGGGTTCTGGGTAAAGCTCTGTCAGTCAGAGCCACCAGCATAATCAGGCAAGGCTGGGAGCCAATTTCTCTCAAGGTGTCTTTCTATGAGCCTCCAGGTGTTTCTAGTATGTCTCAACACTCTGTGGGACCACTCTCCCCAGGCTTTTTGCACTTTGTAACCTGTATTGGCTGGGAAGAAGATGCCCTAGTCGCTGCCTGCAGAACAGGAGGTCTTAAAAGCTTCCAAGTCCCTCTTTTTAGTGCACATCCCTGAGTATGAAAGCTCTGCCAATCAGAGCCACCAGCTTAAGCAGGAAGGGGGCATGTTGAATTCTGTTCAGTTCCCCAAGTATATCAAGTTAAATTTGCCCTAGCATTCCATGGGATTGCTTTCTGCAGGCTTCTTCCTTGTTAAAAAACTTACAGCCTAACCTGCCTAACTTCTGCAGTGTTCTCTGAGATTTGTTCCGTAGGAATGTGTTTTTCAACCTGTATCGGCTGACAGAAAGTTGCCCCGCCCCTACGTGCAGAGTAAGAGACACTAAAAAATATCACATCTCTGGTCTTAGATCACTCATCTGAGAGAGACCTTGTCAACTAGAGACGTGTAAGCCAGTTGGGCGGTGAGCAGATTTTGGCTTAAGCTTATTTCAGTGATTGGATCTGCATATCTGCTCCAGAGACAGTCTGCAAGCTGCCTGCATGCCCCTCCCTCAGCGCTTCCATATTTTTTCTTCCCTGGGATATTAGCCTGAATGGTTGGGTGAGGAGCCCCGCCAGCCCAAAAAAGTTCAGAAGTAGGAAAATTTGCTTTCACACATTCGCCATGCACTGTGGCTGGTGGAGCAGGGACTACGCTGAGACTCTGCTCACAGCTCATGCAGAAGCCTCTGACCTTGCCCTTCTGTCCAGGAACACAGGCACCCATGCCCGGGGTGCTAGGAGGAACGTCTTGCACACTGTCCGCGCTTGCTGAACCAGGATAACAGGGGTAATGGTGGCTGTCGCTCACGCATCTTTGTCGGGGTACTGCGCCGACATTAGCTTGCAAGGGCTGAGTCACTGCGGACACACTTTCCTCAGCTTGAATGTCTGTGCCCCAGCCCAGCTTCCTCCATGCCCCCAGCCCCCACTCTCTCTCAGTTCCAAGTGAAAGCAGACCTTGCTCAGGTTAGTGAGGAAGGCAGAGTGTTTCATTCTTCATCTTATTTCCTTCAGTGTTGATTATATATTTAGCCAACTTTTTGCCCAATCATACCTTCTTGTTCAGTGTGTGGGACTTCCAGATGCTACAGGGATAGATTTTTTTTGTCTCTGGTTGTAGAACTTGTTGAAATTTTGAGAAGAGGTATTGGGAGCTCTCCTCACGGTGCCATTTCTCTGATGTCACTCCGACTGTGTGCTTTTAGCTCCTATTTCGATGATGGTTTTTCATATATATATGATTTAATTGCCAGCCTCTCAATTTTATTCCATTGGTTTGTATATCTGTTTTTTTGCCACTACCATTCTATATTATTTTTGGTGGATTATAAGCTTTAATCCTAGCTTGCACCCAGAGGACAAGAAATACACACAGTGGGAAGACACTTCCCTTTCTGTTCAGGGCTCCCAAAGCCACTGACTCATCTAAGTTTCCTAGAATCAAAGGTTTCTAGCTCACAAGCCTTATTCACCTCTGTTTCTAAATCTCCTCTCTACACAAACTCTGCACAAACTGGCTTCTCCTTCAGCACTTTGCCATCTTGGTTGCCTCTCTTCTCCTCCATAAAGCCTTTCTTTGCTCTCTCCTCTAATGCTAATTTCAGGAACTGAGAGAGAGAGAGAGCTCTCAGTCTCTGCCTTATTTTTTTATTTTTTATTTTTATTTTTTTCCATAAAAGAGTAGTGTCCTTAACATGTTTACCAAGTCCAAGTTGGCCCCATCACCATGCCAAACTCCTGAAAAATGAAACCCAACCACAGTTCAGTCTGTTAGGAGCTGTCACAGGGAGCAGGAGTCCAGGAAATGTCCACATCCAACAAAAGTCCTCATGGCACTGGAATTGTTGTCACCATTCTATACTTTGCAGCTCATGTCCAAGCCCCAATGACTGCTGCTTCTAGCTGGCAATGATTCAGGTAGACTGGAAAAGCCATTTGTAGCATGTGTGGATATGGAGCTTCTGTTCTCCTCTGCCTGGAGAGATGAGACCAGGTTGCTTTTCCCTGGAGCTCTGTGACTGTGGCATGGTAAAGAGAACCTTGGGATACACTAAGCTGGGTGGCAAAGGTAGATTCATAATAAAAGTTGGCAAAAGGGGGAAAGAGAGCTCTAAATTAGGAGTAGGTCCCAGCCTGAAATATGAGTGGGGCATTGAGGTAGGAGGGATAAAGGAAACACTATATTTTAAGCAAAGCAGCAGAAAATAGGACTATCAACACCCACAACAGAGATCTTTGAGGGAAGAATAAAAAACCTGACTATTCAGACAAAACATAGTTAAGTGGCCCTTGTGCAAATGAGATCAGTTTACCTGCTTCTTGGAAGAAATACCCTAGGCTCATCCACAGTGTCGTAGATGGGGCCGACGGCCCTGGGCACCTTTAGCCTTCAGTGGCTAACCCCAGTATTCTGGGCAAGGTTAGGTCATAGGTGGCTGGAGCAGGGCTGGAAGAGACTGAACCCTCCCTTAGAGGAGCGAGAGGGAAGCCTACCTTCCAGTGTCCCTGTTTCCTCACAACAGAGGCATGTAAGTCTGGCAGGCTTTAGCTCAATGACCTTCCTTTGCACTATTGAAGCAGGACCCAGATAGCATCCTATGAGACCCCTTTCGGGAGTTGGAGCCTTTAAGGGTGTATCCTAAAAGCTGGTAGTTCCCCTGATCTCTATTGGGATTTTTATGCCTCTAGCTATCTTAAAAGCCATGCTCAGAAGATCTCGCTGAGGGGTTTGAGGATCCCCATCCACATATATAAATCTTTACCATATATCTGGAGCTATTTGGAAAAAGACAGTGTTATTAGCTGGATCTAATAAAGAAGGTAGTAGTTTGCAGGTGAAAAAGATTTGGTGTCTCCTGTTCATCAGCATTCAAAAGAAATGTATTTTTTTTTAAGTAAGAAGCATGATATGGTAGACCCATAGGAGTTCCAGGATATGACTACTTTTTTTAAAATTTTTTTTAATTGACCTTAAAATGTTTGCTGAGTACACTTTAATAATACCTTAATTTTAAAGATTGTAAGCATGACAAAATACAGTAAATGCTTTTGCTCCATATGCAGGATCATTTTCAGTTTAGCCAGTTTAGGAAATCCAATAATAGAACAATGCATACAGACAATGAGCTATAACATGCTTAGCAGCCTCTCCTGTTCTGACAGAGTTTACTATAGATCCGGAATATGTATAAACTGTAATGTGGACATACGACTGTTTGCCAAATGAAGGTATATGAGTAACATCCTTCTGGCAAAGTTGTCCTGGTAGGGGTCCTTGAGGGTTAACTCCAAATGAAGGGGCAGTATAGGACCCCTTGGACAGGATTTCCCAATCTGCCGTGCTGCTTCCCAAGAAAGTTGAAACTGTTTACACTGGGCTGCAGCGTTTTGGTGATGAATAGTATGAGACTGACTTGCTCGGTCTGTCATGGTTGCTCCATATATTTTTCTTTTGGGTAGTTTGATCAACAAGGGCATTCCTAGGCCCTAGCCAGTTGGCTCAGTGGTAAAGCATTGGCCTGGTGTGCAGGATTCCCAGGTTCGATTCCCAGTCAGAGCACACAGAAGAAGCGCCCATTTACTTCTCCACCCCTCCCCCTCTCCCTCCTCTCTGTCTCTCTCTTTCCCTCCTGCAGTCAAGGCTCAACCAGAGCAAAGCCACCCCGGGAACTAAGGATGGCCCCATGGCCTCTGCCTCAGGTGCTAGAATGGCTCTGGTTGCAGCAGAGCAACACCCCCGATGGGCAGAGCATTCCCCCCCGGTAGGCATGCCAGATGGATCCCGGCCAGGCGCATGAGGGAGTCTGTCTGACTGCCTCCCCATTTTCATCTTCAGAAAAATACAAAAAATAAATAAATAAAAGAAAAAATACTACAAAAAAAAAAAAAAAAGAAAAGAGGAAAAAGAAAAAAAAAAGTGCATCTCCTTGTGCTAAAGCTCCAGGGATCATGGAGTGAGCTTGAGTATGTCCTATGAATCATGGAGCTCTATGTTGACATATAAGTCTTCGAAGAAGAAGGAACTGCTGAAATAGTTCATCAGCATTTGTCCCTAAGACAGCAGTCTTTATAGTGGAAACACCATACGTAAATATTTGCTGTCTGTCTATAGATTAAGGGGGGAATATGGCAAATGCTGAAAAGCCTTGATCTTTGTGCCCCTCCCCTCCCCCAATCCCCTCCCTCTCCTCCCCCCACCCTGTAACCCCAACACTGTTGTCCATGTCTCAGAGTCTCATCTTTATGTCCCACCTACGTATGGAATCATATAGTTCTTAGTTTTTTCTGATTTACTTCTTTCACTCAGTATAATGTTATCAAGGTCCATCCATGTTGTTGTAAAAGATCCTATGTCATCATTTCTTATGGCTGAGCAGTATTCCATAGTATATATATACCAAAGCTTTTTAATCCACTCGTCCTCTGATGGACACTTGGGCTGTTTCCAGATCTTTGCTATTGTGAACAATGCTGCCATAAACATGGGGGTGCATTTCTTCTTTTCAAACAGTGCTATGGTGTTCTTGGGGTATATTCCTAACAGTGGTATAGCTGGGTCAAAAGGCAGTTCGATTTTTAATTTCTTGAGGAATCTCCATACTGTTTTCCACAGTGGCTGCACCAGTCTGCATCCCCACCAGCAGTGCAGGAGGGTTCCCTTTTCTCCACATCCTCGCCAGCACTTATTCTGTGTTGTTTTATTGATGAGCTCCATTCTTACTGGTGTGAGGTGATATCTAATTGTGGTTTTAATTTGCATTTCTCTAATCATTAGTGATGTTGAACATTTTTTCATATGCCTATTGGCCATCTGTGTGTCCTCTTTGGAGAAGTGTCTATTCATTTCTTTTGCCCATTTTTGGATTGGATTGTTTGTCTTCCTGGTATTAAGTTTTACAAGTTCTTTATAAATTTTGGTTATTAACCCCTTATCAGACGAAATGTCAAATATATTCTCCCATTGTGTAGTTTGTCTTTTTATTCTGTTCTTATTGTCTTTAGCTGTGCAGAAGCTTTTTAGTTTGATAAAATCCCATTTGTTTATCCTGTCTTTTATTTCACTTGCCTGTGGAGACAAATCAGCAAATATATTGCTGCGAGAGATGTCAGAGAGCTTACTGCCTATGTTTTCTTATAAGATGCTTATGGTTTCACGGCTTACATTCAAGTCTTTTATCCATTTTGAGTTTATTTTTGTGAGTGGTGTAAGTTGGTGGTCTAGTTTCATTTTTTTGCAGGTAGCTGTTCAGTTTTCCCAACACCATTTATTGAAGAGGCTGTCTTTACTCCATTGTATTTCCTTACCTCCTTTGTCAAATATCAGTTGTCCATAGAGCTGTGGGTTTATTTCTGGGTTCTCTGTTCTGTTCCATTGATCTATGTGCCTTTTCTTATGCCAGTACCATGCTGTTTTGAGTACAATGGCCTTATAATATAACTTGATATCCGGAAGTGTGATACCTCCTGCTTTATTCTTCCTTTTCAAGATTGCTGAGGCTATTCGTGTTCTCTTTTGGTTCCATATAAATTTTTGAAATATGGGTTCTATATCTTTGAAGTAAGTCATTGGTATTTTAATCGGTATTACATTGAATTTATAAATTGCTTTGGGTAATATAGACATTTTAATGATGTTTATTCTTCCTAACCATGAGCACGGTATATGCCTCCACTTATTCGTATCTTCCCTGCTTTCTTTTATCAATGTTTTATAATTTTCTGAGTACAAGTCTTTAATCTCCTTGGTTAGATTTATTCCTAGGTACTTTATTTTTTTGGTTGCAATGGTAAAGGGGATTGATTCCTTGATTTCTCTTTCTGACAGTTCATTATTAGTGTATAAAAATGCCTCTGATTTCTGAGTATTGATTTTATATCCTGAATTCATTTATCAGATCTAGTAGGTTTTTGACTGAGACTTTAGGGTTTTCTATATACAATATCATATCATCTGCAAATAATGATAGTTTTACTTCTTCTTTTCCAATTCAGATGCCTTTTATTTCTTTTTCTTGTCTGATTGCTGTGGCTAAAACTTCCAGAACTATGTTGAATAAGAGTGGTGAAAGGGGGTACCCCTGCCTTGTTCCTGATCTTAAGGGGATTGCTTTTAATTTTTGCCCATTGAGTATGATGTTGGCTGTGGGTTTCTCATAGATGGCCTTATGTTGAGGTATGTTCCCTGTATTCCCACTTTGCTGAGAGTTTTGATCATGAATGGGTGCTGGACTTTATCAAATGCTTTTTCTGCATCTATTGAAATTGTCATGTGGTTTTTCTCCTTCCTTTTGTTTATGTGATGAATCACATTGATTGATTTGTGAATATTGTACCAGCCTTGCCTCCCAAGAATAAATCCCACTTGATCATGGTGTATGATTTTTTTCATATATTGCTGGATCCGGTTTGCTAATATTTTGTTGAGGATTTTTGCATCTAAGTTCATCAGGGATATTGGCCTATAATTTTCTTTTTTTGCGTTGTCTTCTCCTGGTTTTGAAATCAGAATTATGCTCGCCTCATAAAAGGAGTTTGGAAGTTTTCCTTCCTCTTGAATTTTTTGAAATAGCTTGAGAAGGATAGGAGTTAGTTCTTCTTTGAATAGTTGGTAGAATTCACTTGTGAAGCCATCAGGCCCAGAACTTTTCTTTTTTGGGAGTTTTTTTATAGCTGTTTCAATCTTGTTTGTTGTAATTGGTCTGTTTAGGTTTTCTGATTCTTCCAGATTGATTTTTGGAAGATTATATGATTCAAGGAATTTGTCCATTTTATCTAGGTTGTCTAGTTTTTTAGCGTACATTTCTTCATAGTATTTTCTTCCAATATTTTGTATTTCTGTTGTGTCAGTTGTTATTTCTCCACTCTCATTCTAATTTTATTTATTTGAGTTCTCTCTCTTTTTTTCTTGGTGAGTCTCATTAAAGGTTCATCGATCTTGTTTACCTTTTCAAAGAACCAGCTCTCGGTTTCATTGATCCTCTGTATTGTTTCTTTAACCTCTATGTCATTTATTTCTGCTCTGATCTTTATTATTTCCTTTCTTCTACTACCTCTGGGCTTTACTTGCTGTTCTTTTTCTAGTTCTTTTAGATGCAGGGTTAAGTTGTTTATTTGAGCTTTTTCTAGCTTCTTGAGGTATGCCTGTAATGCTATAAACTTCCCTCTCAGGACTGCTTTTGCTGTGTCCCATAAATTATGAGTTGATGTATGCTCATTATTGTTTGTTTCTAGGAATTTTTTAATTTCTTCTTTGATTTCAATGTTAACCCATTCATTGTTTAATATTGTGCTATTTAGTTTCCAAGTGTTTGAATGTTTTTCAATTTTTCTATTGTGGTTGATTTCTAGTTTAATGCCATTGTGATCAGAGAAAGTGCTCGATATGATTTCAATCTTCTTAAATTTGTTGAGCCCGCTTTTATGCCCTAACATGTGGTCTATTCCAGAGAATGTACCATGAGCACTTGAAAAGAATGTATATTCTGCTGTTTTAAGGTGAAAGGTTCTGAAGATATCTATTAAATCGAGTTGATCTAATATGTCCTTTAATTCTGCTGTTTCTTTGTTAATTTTCTTTCTTGAGGATCTATCTAATGATGTTAATGGGGTATTGAAATCCCCTACTATTATAGTATTGCTGTTGATCTCAACCTTTAAGTCCATCAAAGTCTGCTTTATATATTTAGGTGCTCCTATATTAGGTACGTAGATATTTATAATGGTTATATCTTCCTTTTGGATTGCTCCCTTTATCATTATGTAGTGACCTTCTTTATCTCTAACTATGGTCTTTGTTTTAAAGTCCATTTTGTCTGATATAAGTATTGCTACCCCAGCTTTTTTTTCATTTCCATTTGCATGAAATATTTTTTTCCATCCTTTTATCTTCAGCCTGTGTGCATCTTTTGATTTAAGGTGTGTCTCTTGTAGACAGTATATGTATGGGTCCTGTTTTCTTATCCACGCAGCTACCCTATGTCTCTTGATCAGATCATTTAATCCATTAACATTTAAGGTTATTACTGATATGTAATTGTTTATTGCCATTTTTTTTCTTTAAAACTGTATTCCTCTTTTGCTATATTCTTTTTTTCCTTTGATCTGTTTACAACAGGTCCCTTAGCATTTCTTGCAGCCTTGGTTTGGTTGCAGTGAAATTCTTGAATTGTTTTTTGTTTTTTGTTTTTTGTTGTTTTTTTTTTGTTGTTGTTGCAAAGGTTTTTATTTCTCCTTCAATTTTGAATGATAGCCTTGCTGGATAAAGTAGTCTTGGTTGTAGATTCTTGTTCTGCATTACTTTGAATATTTCTTGCCATTCCCTTCTGGCCTCAAGTGTTTCTGTTGAGAAATTAGAAGTCATCCTTATGGGGACTCCTTTGTAGGCGATAGTCTTTTTTTTCTCTAGCAGCTTTTAATATTTTCTCTTTATCATTTAGCTTTGGTATTTTAATTATGATGTGTCTTGGTGTTGGTTTCTTTGGGTTTCTCCTTAATGGTGTTCTCTGTGCTTCCTGAACAAGTGAAATGTTTTCCTGCCTTAATTGTGGGAAGTTTTCCGCTATAATATGTTTGAACAAAGTCTCTATCCCTTGTTCTTTCTCTTCTTCTTCAGGAACCCCTATGATGCAAATGCTATTTCTCTTCATGTTGTCACAGAGCTCTCTTAGAGTTTCCTCAGACTTTTTGAGTCTCTTTTCTTTTTTCTGCTCTGCTTCTATGCTTTTATTTATCGTGTCCTCTAACTCACTGATTCCATTCTCTGCTTCATCCATCCTGCTTTTAATTCCTTCCATTGTATTCTTTATTTCAGATATTGTATTTGTCATTTCTGACTGATTTTTTTTTTTATTATTTCAATGTCCTTTTTTATATTTGTTATCTCTTTATTTCGGTTTTCGTAATGGCCATCTATGGTTGTTCTAATATCTTTGAGCATCCTAACAATCGTTATTTTAAACTCTGCATCTGGTAATTTGGTTATATCTGATTCACTTAGGTCCTTTTCTGGGGATTTCTCTTGGTTTATTTGTGTTGTATTTCTCTGCCTCCGCATTTTCTCTTCACGGGAGTGGCTGTGATCACGTGCTCGGGTGCACAAGCGTTGGTGGCCTTGGCCTTTGCCTACCATGCTATTTTGATTATCATGGCCCTATAGCATAATTTGAAGTCAGTTAGTGTGATACTTCCAACTTCATTCTTTTTCCTCAGGGTTGCTTTGTCTATTCGAAGTTATTTTGTTTATCTATATTGGTTTTGGTTTTGGTTCCATACAAACCAGGTGATATTTTGTTCAATGTCTTTAAAATAATGACATTGAGATTTTGATGGGGAGTGTATTAAATTTGTAATTGCTTTGTATAATGTGGCCATTTTAGCTATATTGATTCTTCCAATCCATGAACATGAAATACTTTTCCATTTCATTCTGTCTTTTTTTATTTCTTTCTATACCACTTTGTAATTTTCAGTATAGAGTTCCTTGACCTCCTTTAAATTTATCCCTAGGTATTTTGTTGTTGTAGTTGCAATTGTAAAATAAATTGTTTTTCTGAGTTCATTTTTTTAAAGTTTCATCATTGACATATCATTTTGTATATTCATTTTGTATTCTGCAGCTTTATTATATTGGTTTATTATTTCTAATGGGTTTTGGTGGAGTCTTTGAGGTTTTCTAGATATAAGATCATGTCATCTGCAAAATGTGATCCCTTTACTTTTTCTTCTTTGATATTAATGCTTTTTATTTTTTTCTCTTGCCTGATTGCTCTAGATAAAACTTTTAAAACTATGTTTAATAAGAGTGGAGGAAGCAGGCAACCTTGTCTTCTTCCTGATTTTAAAGAAAAAGCCTTCATTTTTGTACCATTTGGTATGATATTAGCTGAAGGTATGTCATATATAGCCATTATTTAGTTGACATAATTTTTTTCTATACCTATTTTATTGAGTGTGTTGAACATAAAGAGATGTTGTATTTTAACAAATGCCTTTTCTGCACCTATTGATAGGATCATAAGAGTTTTGTACTTTTTTTTCATTCTTTAAGTGGTGTATTAGGTTGAAAATTTTACATATGTTGATCCATTCTTGTGCTCCTGGAATGAATCCCACTTGATCATGATGTATTGATTTTTTTAAGTGTTTTGTATTTCATTTACCACTATTTTGTTCAGGAATTTTGTGTCTGTATTCAGTATTGTTGTTGAACTGCAGTTTCCTTACTTTGTGTTGTCTTTGCCCAGGTTTGGTATCAGGGCTATGGTGGCCTCATAAAATTGGGAGTATTACTATTTTTAAAAAATTTTGAGGACATTGAGAAGGAAAAGTACAAAATATTGGATTGTTTGGTTTTTATCTCTCCTTCAAATATGAAGTACAACTTTCATAAATATAGTATTCTTGGCTGGTAATTTACATCTTTAAGTACTTTATATATTTGGGTCCAGTCTTTTCTGGCTTGTAGAGTTTCTGCAGAGAAGTCTGATGATAGGCTAATGGTCCTTCCATAATATGTCATGTTCTTTTCTCCAGCTGTCTTGAGGATTATGCCTTTGTCACTGACTTGTGACTATTTTATTATGCCGTGCCTTGGAGAAGGTCTGTTAGGGTTGAGCTAACTCAGCATTGTTTGCTTCTTGGATTCAAAGGTCTAACTCTTTGCATAGGCTTGACAACTTATTATATATTATTTGTTTAAATGGGCTTTCCATTTCCTACTTCCTCTATTCTTTTTCTAATATAACTATTATTCTTATATTGCTTTTTACAATGTAGTCAGATAAGTCTTGTAGAGCTATCTTTTTCTAAATTCATGAGTCTCTCTTTTCTCTCTGTGACATGTCTAGTTGCCTGCCTTCAATGTCACTGATTTTCTCCTGTATCTGACCTGATCTATTACCTAAACTTGCTACCTGGTTTTTCAGTTCATGTATTGAGTTCTTCATCTATGTATTTTAAAACTTCAGTATTTTTGGTGAAGTGCTCATTTTGTTTATTAATTTGTTTTTTGAGCTCATTGAATTGTCTATCAGTGTTTTCTCATGTCTCACTGAGTATATTCAGAACTTCAACTTTGAATTCTTATCATTTGACTCCAAGATTTCCTTGTGATTGAGCTTGCTTTCCAATTTTTCATTTATTTTATGAACTGCATCTCTGTTGTATAGCCATGGTATTCAATTTCATCTTCCTTGATGACACTTGAGAGTGATATTGTTAGGAACTCTACGAGAAAACAACTTAAAATGGAAAATAAAGCTGGAAATATAAAAATTTTAAAGAATAATCAAAAGTAAGGGGAAAAACCACAATGAATAAAGAGAAAAAAATCAAAATGAACAAAACACCCACAAAAAGTAAGAATATAAATATAAAAATAAACTAAAATTTAAAACGAAGAAAAAAGGTTAAAAGAGGGAACAAAAGATATTTCAATTTTGAAAGCTCTTTCTGTTTTCTTCCAATAGGTGCTTCTGTACTACAACTTCAGCTCTATAAAACTCTGGGACTGACTTTGCTGAGATGTTGCTGTTGCAATGATATAGGGAGGGCTACAGTAATAGGCAGGGCTGTGGTAGCACTGGTGGATAGGGCATGTTGTGAGGGCTTGAGAGCTTTATGGATTTAGCAATGGTGATCTCAGGTACAGGCAGTCCTCCACACGTGTCAACACACCAAGGGACCAGACAGAGGGCTCCTCTGTTCTTCCGTGGAGAGAGGCTCTGCAGAGTTAGCTGTGGGGTCTGCCTCTGCCACTCTCTGTACCTGATGAAGTGAGGTAGTCGGGATCAGGGCAGTCGTGGCCTCACTTTGGATTTATTAGTCTCTGCACCACGTGGGGGCTGCTTGCAGACCACGGGAACACTTGCTGTGACCCCTCATTCTGCTACCACTTTGGGATAGTCTGTGCTTCTCTCCTCTTCAGAGGCCCAGCTGAAAAAAACCCAGACAGTTGGGCTTCTTTCCTCTCTGGATCCAAGAGCAAGTGTGTATTATTTTCTGACCCCCTTCTCAACCCTTACTACCTTTAGTTCATTTGATGCCCAGATCTTTCAGGCATGTCTGCAAGCCCAGCTTCGGTTGCTTTGTGGTGTGAGAGCTCTTTAATTTGTTGGAATTTCGAGGGATGAGGTAAGGTTATCTCCCACACTGCCATCACTTTCAATGCAACCCAGTGAAGTTTCCTTTAACCAAACATTGTGTCTCTGAGATATATATATTCATCTAACTTGGCATGTGTGGTTTTAATTCTCTTATAGCCATCACTATAACATTTTTACACTTCCCAAAGAAAGATGCATTTATTAAATAGAGGATTATTGACTGTCTACTGGACATGATCTGGATATTTTGAAAGGAAAAGGTCCTTACACAACTAAAGGTATAGTAACCTTTACAAAGGGCAATATCTGTATAGTTAATAAAGAGACATGGTTGTTTCATTTTTTTTAATGACAAACTCATTACTCATAAAACTAGATATTGCATTTATAATAAACATGATTATTTTATAGTTTGAAAATGCCATATAATCTTATTTTAATGGATGACCTTATTAATTATAGAAAACAAAAATGCCATTTATTAAAAATGGTTCATTATATTTTTAATGAAAATACTTTTATATTAAAGATAAGACAATTATATTTAAAGCCAAGATTATAGAATAAAACTATGAATGTACCTTAAAAGCTTGTTTATCTAGAAAGCATGAGAAAGTTCATATATTATACACATAAACTAATAAAATATAATCAAGCTATCGTCCGGCTGACCACCCAAATCAGGAGACAGTTCATTGCCAGCATTCAGAAACACTTCTGTGTATAATCATGGCCATTATCTTATTTCCTGAACCCAGCACTGATAATTCCCTGAATTCATGGTCAGTTATTCTATGTATTTACTTTAGTTTTCTCAACTACACTTTATCTACAGATTGTGGTGTAAATTTTCTCTCCTCCACCTCACAATAATGGATATAATACTTCAAGTACCAACTTTTCTTCAATCTTCTACACTCTATTATTTTGTAAGTGTCAAGCCCATGGTGGCAAGCAGGGGGCTATTGTTTTAATTTTCTTAACTTTACTTTTATTGTGGTAAAATACACATAAATAAAATTTGTCATTGTAACCATTTTAAGAACACCATTCATTGGCATTAAGTACATTCTTAATGTTAAGTATCGAAAACAAATGCTTATTGCCAGTATAATATTGTCATTTAAACATTTCAGGTCTATCTGGTTTTACAGATATTGTGTTCAATTTGTAAGCAATAGTTAATTCACAGCCATTGCTACTGGTTTGCAAGATATCACCTAAAAATGATGTTGTTTTTAAACAATTGGTTATAGAGAACAGTAGACATCTCATCTCCTACAAATACAGGCAGCCTTTCAATTAGTAATTAGACGTGTGCTTTACAAAGAGTGTTGATTCTTTCTTTGGCTATATCATTAGTTTCTTAAGTATATCCTTATTTTATCTATGAGAAAAAAAGAAATGCTATCTATTAAAAGTTTCTCTAGCATTATATTAAGATATGAAATAATTGAATGCTTGGAAAACACAATGTGTATCTTCTTATATCAATCACAGTTATAACTTCATTCCCAGAGAGTCTTCTATAAAAGAAGTAAGGAGACATTCCGACTCTTCCCACAGGCAGACATGCTCCTGGCCAATGAGCATGTGCCATATGACCCAGCACCATGGATCATCTTATTTACCACCCTGCAGCCAGACCAGCAGGTGTGACAGCCAGCAGTGCAAATATCTAGGGCCTGAGAGGTACAGGGGACCCTTCAGGAGTGGAGGAGAACAGAAATAGGTCCAGATAAGCAGACAGCACTTTATTGATGAGGTTAGCAGGTTTTGAAAAGCATGGGACATGGAAAAGCTTTTATATATGAACTCTGAAAAATTTTTTAAAAAAACTTTATTTATAAATTTGAGACAGAGAGAAAGACGAGAAGGAGCAAGAAGCACGAACTCCTGTTGCTTCGCATAGTGCCTTGACCAGGCATGCCCCGGATTTCAAACCAGGGATCTCCCAGGTCAACACTTTATCCACAATGCCACCACATGTAAGGCTGAAGTTTGAACTCTGTTAAGTCTTTTTATACATGGTAGGCTGAATAATGGCCACAAGATATCCAGAGTCTCATCCTGGAACCTGTGATTGGCCCTTTTACATAAAAAATGGGACTTTATAGATGTGAAGTTAAGGTTATTGAGATCAGGAGATTGTATTAACTGAATGGAATCACGGTGTGAATATGAGACAAGTAGAGGCCAGAGTGAAAAGTGACAAGAAGACAAAGACAGGAGCAGAAAAGACTCCTTGATGGGGCACAAGGTGCAAGAAAGGAGAACTACTTCTGAATCTGGAGAAAGGAGACGCTTCTCCCCACAGCCTGCAGAGGGCGCACACTTGCAAGCACCTTTTATCTGCCCAATGAAGGCCATGCAGCCAAGGCAACATTCAAATGCCAAATACACATCAAAACGTTTATATTCCAAAATGTTTTCACATTGAGGCAGAAACTGCTTATCAAAGCTTCCTTTTCTAGCAGGCACAGGACATTATTTTCAGAATGCCCGGGAGGTGTCTCAGTGGATAGATAGTCGGATTTGGATGAGAAAGACCCAGGTTGGAAGACTCAGGTTTGAAACTCCAAGGTCACTGTCTTGAGAGCGGGCTCATCTGGTTTGAGCAAGGCTCACCAGCTTAAGCCCAAAGTTGCTGGCTTGTGCAAGGGGTCACTCGGTCTGCTGTATGTAACCCCTCAGTCAAGGCATGTATGAGAAAGCAATCAATGAATAAGTAAGGTGCCACAACGAAGAACTGATGCTCCTCATCTCTCTCCCTTTCTGTCTGTCTCTGTCCCTATCTATCCCTCACTCTGTCTCTGTCACACACAAAAAGTAAAAGACAATATTTTTATTTATAAGCAATATGATCTGAGCCATCAGCATCAAATAAAACAAAGACTGAGGCACAGAGAGTATCAGGCGTAGTTCAAAGATGGAGGTGGAGGTCTCATAACCAACACAGAGGAAGCATGTCCTCTGATAAAAAGTCACCACCAATAGGGGGTGCTCAGGGTTATGGTCAAGAGTGGAAGTCCAGGGAGTCCCTGTGAGGACAGCCCACTGGGGAATGAGGACTGAGTGAAGGCAGCTGGATGTGTTGGGGCTGCCTGTACAGGGTAGGGGGTGTCCCTAGGACAGGAAATTGAATGGATGGGCAGACACCATCCTCTAGGACATGGAGTCCCCCATGAGGACAGGTCAACAGAGGAGCAGAAGCACACAGGCCGAGAGGAGACAGAATCCAGCAGGAACTAGGAGTCTAGAGCGCAGAGAGGTGCCAGGTGTCGAGACAGGTAGAGAAAAGGCTGGAACCAAGGGTCTAAGGGTCTCCTGTCCAGCGAAGGAAGACCTGGAGGAGGAGCAGTTGTGAAGGTTTCAAACTTAGAGATGTTCGGGACCAAACACCGGCCAAGCAGGGGCAATGAATATCGGCGTGGGGGTGAGATGTGTGTGGAGGGACTGAGGGTGCAGGATGAGCGCAGGGTCTCCAGTGTCCAGCTCAGACCTAGTGAGCCATGAGTGTGGCTCTCAAAGTGCGGGCTGGGTTCCTCTCATGGAAGTGTCACCCTGAAGTGTTAGAGCAGCAAACCCTCCACCATTAGACCTGCTGGTCCTGTGGCTGAAATTACGAGTTTGCATAAAATATGGAAGAGATGAAAAAGAGAAACAGATAGAAGCTCAGGATTGGGTGAAGAGGAGCCTGGGTGGGAAGTGTGAGAGGGAGAAGGATGGAGGGAGGTCAAGGGTTCAATGACCTTATAGTGCACGGGGCTCCCAAAAGAGAATAAAAGGTCCCTGGAGGACTTGGAGGCATGGCAGAGGTAGGGTATCTTTACATCCTCACACCATTTCCACAGTTTTCTTTGAACTTTAAATGATCTTAGTAGTGTACTGCTGTTCAAATACTAATGCAAACTTGCGCATTGAGCATATTTTTCTCAGAACAACTGGTTTTATGTTAAACCCTCTAAGACCTATAAGTTGTGTTCAAGTCAAAGATTTTTCACTGTCATTTATGTGGAGGCTCCAAGAGAACAAATGGACATCCGAACAGAATCCGTTTGTTGTTTTTTTAAAGTGACAGGGCTTTTACTGTTGCTTAGAGGTTGACAGTTACATGCATTGTTTTGAATGAGGAGGCACAGTTCCAGATCAGTCCAGGAGAAGTGTCCCCAGTGAGAGATTGCTCCCCTCACATCCCCTCCTCTCCACGGTCTCTCTGACTCATGCAAGGATGTTTTAGCATGAAGGACTACAGAGATCTGTCACCATCCTGTGTGCCCACACATGAATAACCTGAAGGGCAGCCCCTGGGTGCTGAGTGCTCAGACCACTGACAGATGGTAATACTGGAGTTTACTGAGACACAGGCTGCAAAGGTTCCCAAGGAAATGGAGGGTCAATTCTACATCCCTGGGGCAGGTGAATCCAGCTTGCAGGCCATGGCCAGAGGATATGTGTCAGGTTCAGAACCTCTGCTAAGAAATTTTGGTTCTTACAGAAATGCTAATATAAACTACAATGAAAATCCTCAAAGCAGAAATACCATATGAACCAGCAATTATAGGTCTGGTTATTTATCCAAAGAAAACATAAACAGTAATGCAAGAAAAGATATGCAGCCCTATCACCAGTGCAGCTTTGAAAATTATAGGAGCCACGTAGATGCCCATCAATAAATTAGTGAATAAAGATGTGTGATGTATATTAAATATATATGTATACATAAAGAAAAAAATGGAATATTAGTCATAAAAAAAAATAGGAAAATCTTACCTTATGCAATAGTATGTATGGATCTAGAGATCATTATGTTGAGTGAAATAAAACAGTCAGAAAATGACAAGTACCATATTATTTCACTCCTATGTGGAATGTAATGAACAAAACAATCTAACAACAATATACAAGCAGACTCACATAGAGAGCAGGCTGACAGCTGTCAGTGTGGGGGCATGGTGAGGGAGGTAGAGGAATAGAGCAAAACAGGACAGAAAGAACTCATGGACAAAAACAACGATGTGGTGATTCCCAGGGGAAGGGAGGTGGAGGATGGTGTAGGGGGGATAAATGGTAATGGAGAAACACTTGACTTGGGGAAGGGGTGAACACACAACATGTTGTACAGAGATGTGTTTCAGAATTCGTCACCTGAAGCCTATATAGGTATAAGTATTTTAATGAGTATTAACCCAATATAATTCAATTAAATTGAAAAAAGAATAAAATCTTGGTATTTGTGACAAAATGGATGGTTCTAAAGGGTGTTATATTTAAAGAAATGTATCTGAACAGGAAAAACAAATACTGTATGGGGTTACTGTATATGGAATCTAAATAGCAAGGCAAATGAAAAAACAAAGCAAAGACAAGCTCATATTTATGGTGGTTTCCAGAGACATGTGTGTGTGTGTGTTAAAAGTAGGAGAAGGGGATCAAAGGGTGCACACTTCCAGTTATGAAATAAATAAGTCACCTTGTCAGTGTAGCTCTGTTTGTTGGAGTGGCTTCCCAATACTCCAAGGATGTGGGTGCTATCACCCATCAGAGCACATACAAGCATCAATCAATGAATGCATAAATAAATGGAACAACAAATCAATGTATTTCTCTCCCTTTCTCTCTCTCTAAATCAATAAAATTATAAATAGAATAAAATAAGTCACTGAGGTTTTCCAAATAATACAGAGAATGAAGTCAATAATATTTCAATAACTTTGTATTTGGCAACAGAGGGTAATATAGTATTGATGACTTTATAGTGGATATAAATATCAAGTCACTATTTTGTCTACCTGAAACTAATAGGATATGGTAAGTTAATTATATTTCATCTTTAAAAGACTTAAAAACACAATGATATTTTGTTTCATATCCAGTACGATGGCTATTAGCAAAAGCAGAAAATAATAAGTGTTGGCAGCAATGTGGAGAGGTCTGAGTGTTTGTGCTCTGTTGGTGGGAAAGGATAAATAGTGCAACCACTTTGGAAACCAGTAGTGGTTTCTCAAAAGTTAAACATAGAACTATCACGTAACCCAGCAATTCCATTTCTGTGTATGTTCTCAGAATATTTGACATCAGGGTCTCAAATACATAATTGTATATCCATGTTCATAGAAGCTTTTTTTTACAATAGTTGAAACGTGAATTCACCCCTACTGTTCATCCATGGATGGGAGGGTAAGCAAAATGGAGTATAAACAAACAATGGAATATTTTTCAGCCTTGAAAACAGGAAATTTTGTAATGTCCTACAAAATGAATAAAACTTGAAGACGTTATTCTAAGTGAAATAAACTGGACTCAAAAGGACAAATACTTTATGATTCTAATTATAAAAGGCTCTTACATTAATCAGAATTCTAAAGACACAAGTTGCAATTGTGGTTTGACCAAGTGCAGTGGGGGTTTTGTAGAAAATAATTCTCTCAGCTTCTGTATGTCTGCAAATGATTTTACTTCTCCCTCATATTTGAAGGATATAGTATTCTTGGCTGGTGATTCCTCTTTCAGTAACTTGAATGTTAGGGCCCACTCTATACTGGCTTGTAGAGTTTCTTGGAGAAGTCTGATGATAACCAAATGGGCTTTACTCTATATGTTATGTTCTTCTTTTCCTAGACTGCCTTGAGGATTTTTTATTGACATTGATTTCTGACTACTTTATTACGATCTGCCTTCAAGAAGGTCTGTTTCAGTTTAGTGGTATTGTGCCGGGGTCCAGCCCCGGGGGGAATCCAGGGGTCCCACAAGAAGAGACGACATTGGCAAAAATGGAGTGAGAGAGCCGAATTCTTTTCTTTCTCTTTATTCTCTCATTAGCATTTACTGCCAGGCATCTCTGCCAAATGCTAGTATAGCTCCCCTTTTATACACATACACTAAATTACAATTACATGGTGATAATTATTGTCTTTGTTTTACTATGGTTACGCATTTTCAGATAACAGTTAATTTATATTTATAAACTATAAACCAGGTAGCAAATCATTCAAAGTACAACTACAAAATAACTTGAATAGCGATAACAACATTAGTAAAAGCTTTTAAAGGATTAGTACTAACAATTAACTCAACTTTACTGCTGTTGTCAGTCAAGGGGCAGAGAGAGATTAGCAGACGAAATTATTAAGGACTAACAAAGGACCACCACTTGCTCAGGTAAATGGCCTTGAGTTTATGCAGTGTCCTACTTTTTCTCACAAGATTCTAAAAGGCTTGCCCATAAGGAAATTGACATAACATTAAGAGTAGCATTCACCCAAAGATATATAGAGTGCACTTGCAAGATAGCCTAGTAGCAACATAATTTCAGAAGACATTAACTGTTAAAACTTCTATGGATTCCCCTACATTCCTCTCATTATCAAAAAATCTTGGAAAGTACATAAATCTCATGAGAACATCTCACTGAGAAAGCACAGCAACTGCCTCCAGTCAAAAAACAATTCTCTTAGCAAAACATTCTTTTCTTGCTGACTGCACTCTCATTCTAGGCCACACAATGGGCCATTCTACTATACCTTACCTAAGATTCTATTGTCTATTCAAATATTACTTATTTACTATATTTATACACTAGTTAAGTTCTAACTCTATTCTTCTCAGAGTGTACCACTATTTGCAGATCAAATAAGCAAGAAGAAAGGAATGTTTCTCTACTCTATCACATGAAAAGGCTAGGGAGGAAAAATGTTGAATTAAGTGAAGGCCGAAAGGTGCTCTGTGCACAGCCACTGCCTCCTACCCATTCACAAGTCACAATCTATTCTTTCTAACATGATTAATAAGAAGAAATTCTTCTACAAACTTAACCCTTTACGAGGGATATCATAACCAGCCTCTTATGTTTATGAGCCCAGTTCAAGGGGCTCACAGGCTTTTCTGTGGAATTCACACCCTCTGTCTCATTTCCAAAGAAATTACTATGAATCTACAGGGAAAGCATGGTACTATTATCCCTGTGCTATAAATAATAGTACACACCCAGAAATGGGGGGATATAAGGCCAGATTAATTCAAAAAGTCAAAGGGGGAAGTATCATTGTGTCTCTCCTTTGGGTGACTTTGTCAATCCTCAGCCATTGGTTTTCACTGCGGTGACTCTGTCAACCAGCAGTTTTTGATTTTCTTCTGCTGTGACCTTGTCAGCCAGCAGTCGTTGATTGGCTCCCAAAAGTATTGTTAAGAACACTAACAAAAACAACTAAAAAAATTAAAAATAAGTATTTTTCTTAAGGCAGAGAGGGACTTCCACATGAGCCTGACTAGGATCCACCTGGCCAGCCTTCTACTGAAAATGCTGTGCCCGTCTGGAGCTGCTGTTCCATTGCTTGGCATTCAAGCTATTTTAGTTTCTGAGGTAATGTCATGGAGAAATCCTTACAGCCCAGGGCCAAATTGCTCAAACTGTTTGAACCATGGCTCCAGGAGGGGAAGATAGAGAAGGAGGAGAGAGGGAGAGAGAAGGGGAAGGTGTAAAGAAGCCAATGATTATTTCTCCTATCGTGCCCAGACTGGAAATCAAAGCTGGGACTTTCACATACCAGGCCAACACTCTACTGCTGAGCCAACCAGCCAAGGCCAAAAAACTAAAAATGTAAAAAATACAATAAAATATTACAATTCTGAAAATAAGGAAAGAAACCACAAAAGAACAAAGAGTGAAAAACAAAAAAAAAATAGGAAAGGAACAAAACACATACAAAAGAATAAGAATGAAAATATAAAAATTAAAGAAAATAAAATTCAAAAAGAAAAAAAGGGTGAAATTTTTAGTTTTAAGTCGTTACTATTTTCTTTAAGTAGGTGTCACTGTGTTACAAGTTTTAGCTCTGTAACTGCAAATAGAACTACCTTATGACCCAGCAATCCCTCTACTGGGTATATACCCCAAAACCTCAGAAACATTGATACGTGAAGACACATGTAGCCCCATGTTCATTGCAGCACTGTTCACAGTGGCCAAGACATGGAAACAACCAAAAAGACCTTCAATAGAAGACTGGATAAAGAAGATGTGGCACATATACACTATAGAATACTACTCAGCCATAAGAAATGATTACATCAGATCATTTACAGCAAAATGGTGGGATCTTGATAACATTATAAGGAGTGAAATAAGTAAATCAGAAAAAAACAAGAACTACATGGTTCCATACATTGGTGGAACATAAAAATGAGACTAAGAGACATGGACAAGAGTGTGGTGGTTACCAAGGGTGGGGGGAGGGAGGACATGGGAGGGAGGGAGGGAGAGAGTTAGGGGGAGGGGGAGGGGCACAGAGAACTAGATAGAGGGTGGCGGAGGACAGTCTGACTTTGGGCGAGGGGTTTGCAACATAATTCAATGACAAAATAACCTAGACATGTTTTCTTTGAATATATGTACCCTGATTTATTAATGTCATCCCATTACCATTAATAAAAATTTATTATAAAAAAAAAAAAAAAAGTTTTAGCTCTGTGAAATTTTTGGGCTGACCTCCAATGAGAAGTTGCTATTGCAATGATGTAGGTGGGGCTGCAGTCACATTGGTGGATAGCATGTGTTGTGAGGGCTTTACGGCTTTATGGCTTCCATAATGTGGATCCCAGACCTCCGGGTGCTCTTCCTCATGTCTCAACAGACTAGTCCACCAGGCACAGAGCACCTCTGTTCTTCAGGGGAGAGAGTAGCTCTGGAGGGTTAGCTGTAGGGTCTGGCACTACCACTCTCCATACCTGTGAGGTAAGGGAGACAGAATCTGGGAAGCTGAGGGACTGCAATATGGTGTTCGCTATCTCTGCTCTGAGTGTGGGCTGTGGACCGACCATGGGAACACTGGCTATTACCCCTCATTCTGCCATCACTTTGGTTTAGTATCTTCCCCTCTTCAACTTGACCTGTCCACTACTCCTAGCAAAGTCACTACAGGTTATTCCCCTCAACACTGCCCCAGCAGATAAAACCCAGACACTCTGGGCTTCTCTCCTCTCCAGAGTCCCTTTAGTTTATTCAGTACATGGATATTTCAGGAGCACTTACAAGTATAGCTGCGGTACTTTCACTGAGTTATGGTTGTTCAATTTGTTGACATTTCAAGGGGCGAATCAGGAGTATCTCTCATGTCGCCATTACTCCACTCAATTTCCTGTAATGTGTTTTGATATCGGGAAATGTAAGACTCTAACTTTGTTTTATTGAAGATTGTTTTGGCTCCTTAGTGTATTTTGAGATAACATATGAATTGAGATTAATATTTTCTATTTCTTTAAAAAACAACATTGAGATTTTAATATATTACATAGGATCTATACATTAATTTAGGAAATATGAACAGTTTACCATAATGAGTCTTCCAAACAATGGATTTGTTGCTAATAATTTTCAAAGAAGCAGTTGCTCTGATCCCCTTCACTGTGTTCTCTTTGGACTCAGCCTTCTGAGGAAGTTCTCATACCTCTGTCATCCCAATTGGAGACTCCATGAAATGAGGGCAAATCAGAGGTTCCAAGGCTTCAGACCTAGTATCTCTGAAAGATTAAGCAAACTGGATCATTTCTTTGCTCCTTCCAGTTTTTCTTTCTGGTTTAACTCTCTGTTAACCACAAGGGTGTTTAAAATCTGTAGTCCATACTACATTTTCTTTTGAAACTCAAACTCAGTTGTGTCTGGCATAAATATTAACTGTATTCAATAGAAATCACCGGTTTTAAGAATGTTGGTGGCTGATTCATTGGACACATCACCAATTTGTCAGAAATATTTGGAAGTCATTCATGAGAAATGCACTCAAATTGTTCATTAGAAATTCTAAAGCTTTGTCTTTCACAAATAAAATAACTAAATCTAGGGGCAGATTGAGGTGGGTTGAGGCCCTGGGTGCAGAAGGAAATATTGGGCCCTTTAGATTAGAAAAAAGTAAAAAGTTGGTGTTTTTTGGGGCCCTTCAAAAGTCAGGGTCCAGGACACATGCCTCATGTGCCCATCATTAAGTCTGCTCCTGACTAAATCCTAAAAAGACGTAAGGACTGTGTCTGTTAGTTTCAGTGTCTGTCGTGACTTCAGTACTGGAGTATTGGCTTCTTTCACAGTCACAGATCTGACCTGAGCAAACCACAAACCCTCAGGAGCAGATCTTGGCCAAACAGCCTGTGAACTAGTGCCCACCTCTATTTTCATTCCAGTGTCACACCTTCAAACCGGATTGTCTGAAAGGATGTCAGACAATACAAATATCCAAGGAGGTGAGAAACAATGAGACCCTCCTCCAGGGCTTGGACCATGAGGACTACAACTATGGGGACAACACTTACCCTGATCAAGTACCCAGGACTGCAACAGGTAGTTTTTAAAGCTTTTTACAATATGAAGATATCTTGAAGTGTTCTGAATACTGTGATAAGAATATTTTTGGCACTCTAAAGATACCCCAAGTTACATTCCTGGAACCTGTGACTGTTACATCCCTGGTTAAAGAAACCTTGCAGGTGTGATGAAGTTACAGGTGTTGAGATGGGAAGACTACTCTGGATTTTCTGGATCGTCCCTGGTGGACTCTGAAGTGTCCTTATGAGACAGAGAGAGAGGCAGAAAGAGATTAAATGACAGAATGAAAAGAGCAGATGTGAACATGAGAACAGGGTAGGGAAGGTGCATGAGATGGGGACATGAGCCCAGAAAGAGAACAGCCTCCAGGAACTAGAAAAGAAAAAACAGATCCCCAGAGAGTCTGAGAAAGATCAGGTCCCACAGACACGCACCAGGGCCCAGCACGGTGACGCCCATTGTGGCCTTCTGCCTCCAGGACTGTCAGAGAATGTGACCACAATCTGAATACCTTACCCACTTGCATGTGATTTGGAGGCACCCAGGTACCTTACTTGCTCATTCCTTAGTCCCTTGTCTGAAATTTTCCCCATAGATTCCAAAAGATGCTCCATCTGGGAAAGGAAGTCTCTAAGATCTCACCACTAACATTGCCAGCAGCTCTGAGCAAATTACATGTGTGATAAATGACCAACAACCTCCTAGAGGGCGGGGAGGACCCTAACCACCAACATTGTTCTACATCCACATACATTTCACCTCCTGTGTAAGGCAGTCAATGCACAATCCTTCAAAGATGTTCTGTCATAGAACCTTGACTGTGAGTGGAATGTAAACACTAGTAAAAGGCAGCGGAGGAGGGAGGGAGTGAGGGGGAGAGGGGGCAAAAGATGGGAAACGGGAGACAAGGCAATGAGGGTGATAGAGTTACATTAAGTGGAACATTTGAATCCATGTTAATACAATAAATTAAAATTAATAAAAAAATTTTTAATTTGTACCAGAGTGGGGACCCATCTCTGGTAGATGAACAGATGCCAAGCTGAGCATATACCCAGCCCAGTGCCTTTATGCCCTGTGACCACTTAGCTCTCTGCAGGGTGTACCCACATCAGGGTAGACTTCCCGTTCTTCTCTGTTTCTTTATTTGTTGTTCATACAAATGCCCTGTGCCTGTTCCAAAGAGAGTCTGCTCATGGATACAGAGTAATGGAAAATGGACTCTACCCTCTGAGTTCTTCTGTGCTTTCTCTGCTTGGATGAACACAATAATGGTGCACAGACAAGTGTTGTAAATTGGATAACTGAAACCTATGTAATTATGTTAACCAGTGTCGTCCCAATTAAATTCAACTGAAAGAAAAAGAAAAGAAAAACAGGAGATCAGGGCAGGCTCCACTATGAAGGTGATGCTGAGTAAGAACTCAGGGGTGACAGAGCTGTGGGGAGGGGGGACCCAAGCTCTGTCTCCAGCCTTATCCATCTCTCCGATGCCCTGTGCCTTTGTACTCAGGGAACCTCCTCTCACCCTCTGCCTGCTGAGCATCCAGGAATCGCTGGTCTCTGTTTCCCTCAGAGCACCCCTTTCCCAGCCCAGCTGTCACTCTTTCTCCCCGCAGGACCCAGATCACTCATAGTGGGGAGCAAAGGTTGCAGAAAGATTAATAAACAGAATTTCCAGACTACTTCCATCTACTTGAGGCCCACCACAGTGCTCTTAGCCTCCTCTGCCCTTTTCTCCTCCTATTTAACAGGTGCAACAGGCGAAGAGTGGCAGTTTCTGGCTGAACTCTCTCCCTCATCCAGGTAGGAGAGCCCAGAGGGATGCAGGTGACCAAGGATATGAAGAGATGGAACCCCAGAGACTCAGAGGCTCTGGGCTCAAGGAGGATGGCTGCAGCTGGGAGAAGAGCTGTGCACCCCAACCTTCTCTTTGCTTTGCAGCTGTCCTTGTCCCAGAAGACCTGCATTGTTTGTCCTGTGTGCAGATGGGTGGATCCTGTTTAAAGTCTGAAAATGTCACATGCCTGAAAACACCACTTATTGTTATAAAGGTCATATCAGTCTCAGAGGAGGTGAGAGCTGAAGGCCAGGTCCCAAGGATGACGGGGCTGGGGCCTGGATTTTGGTGCTATGCAGTGAGTGAGCCTGAGGCCCTGGCTCATGGGCCTGTGGGTGGATGGGACTGAAAACCTAGATTTTTAGCTCTGAGAGTAGATTGGCCTAAGAGCCTCTTCTCTGGTTCTGAGGTGGGGAGTGGTAGGGTCTGGGATTCCTGAGTCTTAAAAAGTTTAATTTTTCATACACCAGGACCACTCTGACAGAGTTTTCACTTACTATTTGGCTTTTCCTCCATATTTAGCATTCATGGCTGCATGGTGCAACCATCAACTCCTTGTTGAACCACACCAATAATATTGGGCAGTTCTTTGCAATCCAGTTTTCTAACGATGAGACTATGCCTTCAAAACAGGGGTGCTTCTGTTCCCTACCTGGCTGGCTGGTAGAGCTGAAGCTATCGCTATGTTTCTTATATGGGACAACCTCCCTGCTGACTCCATTTCTCTAAGACTCATAGCCCTTGCTGACCACCTAACCCCAACTCGCCCTCTGAGCTCATTCCCAAGCACTGAGCTGTTTTTTATTTTCTTTTTTCAATTTTCATATCTAAGTTATTTTGTTGACATGGTTTCAAGTGTCCCACTCAATATAACACCCACTGCACACTGCACTGGTGCCCCCGTCCCCCATGCAAAGTTTCCTGCCACCCCCATTCCCCATTTTCCCCTTTTGCCCCCTTTTCCTGGCTCCATTCCCCTTTTTCTTCTGTCTAAAGCCTCACTGTTGTCTGTATGTATGTGCTACGTATATATGATCTTGGCTAATCTCTTAACTTTTTGATCCTGTCCCCCTTTCCCCATTCCCTCTGACACCTGTCCATCTTTTCTCTGTGCTCCGGCCTTTCTTTCTATTTTGTTCATCAGTTTATAGTGTTCATTCTGCATTATATCAAGAATTTATTGATCAGCTCATAAAGACTTAAAAATTAGTGACATTCATTTCACAGTGTACTCCCAAGAAATGAAGACTTTAAAAATCATTACACATTGGCCACTGAAAAAGCCATGAAGTTAAGACTGTCTTCAACATTATTGGGAGAGACCTTATCAGGTGTGTAAGGTCGGTGGATAGTGGGATGGTCACGTAGGAACTCAGACCCGCCCACAATCAAGCCCGCCAAAGGAAGCTTCCCAGGAACCATTTGGAAAGAAACGATCGTCTGCCAGCCAGTGAAATTTCACCATGTCATAGTAGCTGCACTTCCCTAGAGGGACCCTTTAAATATCACCCAAGCGGTTTAATCCGTGCAACTTCCCTAGCCTCCATCTTGCACCTCCATTTCTCTTTCTTTCCTCGGGGCCAGGGAACCTTGCCGGGCAGGGTGTGTGCTCTGTACTCAATAAAGCTGTTTATTATTCCACACTTTGCGGCTCCGGCCCTCTTCCTTCCTTCTCGGCAGGGAGAAATACCTTACAAAGTGCCCAAATGCAAATGGACATCTATCAGGTGCCCAAATGCAAAGTCCTGTCTTTGACAGCTTATGACCTGGGGTGCTTTTCTTAATAAAGGTCCTTGTAACCTAACTGTTCCCTTTACTTGCTTTTCACTTTTGAAAAAATTTGACCTTGACTTCTATCTAAGGTAATACAGTTCTGCCCTATCTGTCCATCCAAGTATTAACCAGGCACAACCCTGCTTACTTCTGAGATCACATGAGATCGGGCGTGTTCAGAGTAGTATGGCCATAGATGATCTTGCCCCATCCACAATGGTCTATTGATCAGCAAGACAAATGCTAACACTAGGATTTCCTAGAAATGAGACTCCCTAGTATCATGAAACCACATTATCTCACCAAAGTTTGGTCTTCAATGCATCCTTTAAATTGATTTATGACCAAAGGGGAGGTGTGAATGAAAGAGGATGACATACTAAACCTGACAAGCTCAGAGGAATCCTGTAGGGTAGACCTTATAAACTCAGATTCTTGAAGCATCTGCATAGAATGATCTGAAACTAAATGCTTTAACTGAAGGCAAGTCATAACAAAGCCAGAAGTATCACAGTACCTGACTTCAAATTATACTATAGAGCCACAATAATCAAAGCTTCATGGTCCTGGCAGAGAAGCAGACATACAGACCAGTAGAACAGAATTGAGAGCCCAGAAATAAAACCACATATGTCTGAAAAATTATCTTTAAAAAGGAGTAAAAAAAAAAATGCAATGGAGAAAAGAAATCCTCCTCAATAAATAATGCTTGGAAAATTAGAAACCTACATGCAAAGGAATGCAACTTGACTACAGTTTCTCCCCCTGCTCAAATATTAATTCAAAATGGATCAAGGACCTAAATATAAGATCTGAAATAATAAATTACATAGAAGAAAACACAGGTACTAAACTCATGGACCTTGGCCGTAGAGAACAATTTATGAATTTGACACCTAAGGTAAAAAAAGTAAAGGCAAAAAGAAATGAATGAGACTATATCAAACTAAAAAGCTTCTGCACAGCAAAAGAAATTAATGACAAAACAAATAGGCAGCCAACTAAATGGGAGATGATATTTACAAACAACAGCTCTGATAGGAAGTAATATCCAAAATATATATAAACTCACAAAGCTCAGCAACAAAGAAGCAAACAATCCATATATAAAAAATGAGGAAAGGACATGAACAGACACTTGTCCAAGAGGACATACAAATGCTCAATAGATATATAAAAAGATGCTCATCTTATCTAGCTATTTGAGAAATGAATCAAAACTACAATGAGATACCACCTCACACCTGTTAGATTGGCTATTATCAACAAGACAAGTAATAATAAATGTTGGAGAGGCTGTGAAGAAAAAGGCACCCTCATCACTGCTGGTGGGAATGCAAATTAGTACAACCATTATGGAGCAAAGATGGTGGTTTCTCAAAAAACAAAGAGTAGAGCTACCATATGAGCCAGCAATCCCTCTACTGGGTATCAACTCTGAAAACGTGAAAACATCGGTACTTAAAGACACATGCACCCAGATGTTCATTGCAACATGGAAACAACCAAAGTGTCTTCAATAGATGATTGGATAAAGGAGAGTGGTACATATATACAATGGAATACTACTCAGCCATAAGAAATGATGACATAGTGACATTTAGGCCAACATGGATGGACTTTGAGAACATTATACTAAGTGAAATTAGTAAATCAGAAAAGTCTAAGAACTGTATGATTTCATACATGGGTGGGATATAAAACTGAGACTCATGGACATAGATAAAAGTGAAATTGCTACCAGGGGAAGGGTGTGTGGGGAGGTGCACATGGGGGAGGGAGATGTGAGGGAGGTGGTGAGGGGAAAGGGTGTGAAGAAGGACAAATATAAGGTGACAGAAAATGATTTGACTTGGGTGATGAGTATACAACATAATGGACAGTTCAAATGCTACGGAAATGTTCACCTGAAACCGATGTACTCTTATTGATCCATTTACCCTGTTAAAGTTAATTTTCTAAATTTAAAAAAACAAAAAACAGAATGTTGACATCAGAGTAATGGTGGGGTAGGAAGTGATACCGATAAATCTCCACCAAAACTCAACAAGATCTTCAACCAGAAACAGAAAAACCTATACTTGGAGCTTCCAGATGCTTCGCAATACACCCAAAGGTATGATTGAGTGAAAAATTGGCTAAATATATAACCAAACCCCAAAGGAAATAGGGAGTAAGAAATGCTCCGCCTTCCTCACTAACCTAAACAGGGCGGTTTTCTCTGGTAACTGTGAATATAGAAACTGAGGCGAGCAAAGGGGGTGAATACATCCAGGCCGCGACACAAACGGCCGAACCAGGCTGTGGCACGGAGATCCAAGCCGAGGAAAATCTGATCCTGTGGCAACCCGGGCAATACAAGCTAACACTTGCGCCAAACCCAAACAAAGAAAGACAAGCGGCGCGGCCATTTTACCCGGTCTCCTGGTCGGTGCGCAGTTAGTGGGTGAAAATTTCTTCCTAGGCTCCGAGAGTGGGTGCCCGTGTTGCCCCACGGAGAGGCAGGGTCAGAGGCCTTTCTGTGGGCCGAGGGCAGAGTCTCTGGGCAGCCCCAGCGCCCTGGGAAAGCCACGCACGGGAGGGAGCGAGAACTAATTCCAACGGTGGAGATTTTCCGTGCTGGAGGGTGTTTCAGAGGGAAACGCGGCCGGCCTCATATCCTGGTTTGCGCACGCAGATAAGGAGTGAGCAATTCCTCCAAGTGCCTCGGCAGTGCGCGCCCGTGTTATCGCACAGAGGGGCAGAGTCAGGGGCCTTTGTGGGGGCCAAAGCAGAATCTCGGGCTGCCCCAACGCCTTGCAAAAGCCGCGCACGGGGACGGAGCGAGACTCAATTCCAACACTGCAACTTTTCCCTGCGGTTGGGGGTTTCACTCAAAGCGTGAGATTGCTGGCCGGATATCCTGGTCACAGACAGTGAGTGAGAGTTTCCTCCAAGCGCCCCAGAAGTGGGCGCCCACTTGTGTTACCGGACAGAGTGGCAGAGCCAGAGGTCTTTGAGTGGGCGGAAAGCCCGCCTGATTATGCTAGCAGCTCTGACTGACTGAGCCTTACCCAGAGCCCTGTGCTGAGTGGAAATAGAGTGGGGAGTTGCCAGCTCTTTGAGCCTCTTACTATCCAGGCAGAGGCAGCAGCAACCCCATAGCTGGATTATCAGGCTACTAATTGAGGAAGGAAAGACTAGGAGAAAGGCTCCAGGAACACGGACTCTCTCACTGTCGGAGCCTATAAATGCTAATGAGCTTCGACTGCCAACGAGACTAAAGCACAATACATGACATTGCCATAGAGACTTATCAACTGCAAACCTCCACCTGAGCGTGCCAAAGGGGCAAAACCCGGGGTACAGAGTCACCGACCAGGAAGAGGGAGAGAAAAGAAAAAGCAAGAAGATAACCTCTCAAAATCAAGAATAATCTGCAGACTTTATAACCTATCCCATTTTATTATATTTGTTCTTTTGTTTCTCTTATCTTCATTCTTGATACTTTTTTTTTCCTCCTCCAATTTGGCCGATTAACTCTCTACCGGTCTTACTCTCTCCTCTCCTTGAACTACACTACCCATAAGTGTTACATCTCCCATTATCTTTTCTCTTCTCTTCCTTTCTCTCTATGAGAGTTGCACTCCAAAACCCTTAACTCTCTCTCTCTCTCTCTCTCCTTTCTTTTTTCTTCTTTTAGTGGTTCCCTCTTTTTTTCTCTCTCTCTCTTTCTTTTCTCCCTCTATATTAGTTTCTTCCTTTCTCCTTTACATCTCCTCTCATTCAAACCTCAATAACAAACAAATTATCTTATCTGGGACTCAAACTTATGTTTGTGGCATTTTGGGAGGTTTTTACTTCACCTTTTTAACTCACTAGCAGTGCTCCCATCCCTGGCTCTCCATATTATCTAGTTCTTGTTCCACTAAATAAAATAGTAATTTTTTAATTTGTCCCCCCATTTTTCCATTTTCCTCTTAATCCTCTCATCATAACTCTTAGGCAACCAACACCTAAAAGCAAATCATTTTATTCTTGACCCAAATTTTTTCCTTATTTGCTTTTTGTGGGTCCATACGCTCTTTTTTTTTTCTTTTTTCTTTTTTTTTCTTTGTTTTTTTTTTTTTTTTTTTTTTTTTTTTGCCCCTTTATTACTTTTCCCCAATTCAGGCCCTCCATCACAGGCATTCTTTGTTATAATTCACAGTCCACCACAAGATTTTCTCAAGAAAGAGGGGAGAGGAGAGGAGAGGAAAAAAGGAGGGGGGGAATAATTTCCTTTTTTAAAAAAAAATTTATTTTATTTTATTTTTCTTTATTTCATTATTAATTTTTTAAAAAAAAACAACTCTTCGATTTTTTAATTTTTTTTATTATTTTTTTAATTGTTTATTCTTTATTAAATCTCATTAATACTATCAACAAAACCACCCTCAGATGCCATTAAGGAAGAGAAAATCGAATATCATGGATACAAAAGAAAGAGAGGTAACATAGCTAGATGAGGAAAAATCTATGGAGAAAAAATTTAATATATTGGAAACCTTGGAGCTAAATGACAGAGAATTCAAGATAGAAATCCTAAAAATCCTCCGAGATATACAAGAAAACACAGAAAGGCATTTTAGGGAGCTCAGAAAACAACTCAATGAACACAAAGAATATATGTCCAAGGAAATTGAAACTATAAAAACAAATCAAACAGAGATGAAAAACTCAATTCACGAGCTGAAAAACGAAGTAACAAGCTTAGCTAATAGAACAGGTCAGATAGAAGAGAGGATTAGTGAAATAGAAGACAAGCAACTTGAGGCACAACAGAGAGAAGAAGAAAGAGACTCAAAAATTAAAAAAAAATGAGATAGCCCTACAAGAATTATCTGACTCCATCAAAAAGA
Organism: Saccopteryx leptura; assembly: GCF_036850995.1. Classification (NCBI taxonomy): domain Eukaryota; kingdom Metazoa; phylum Chordata; class Mammalia; order Chiroptera; family Emballonuridae; genus Saccopteryx; species Saccopteryx leptura. The sequence continues at coordinate 60,801,490 of NC_089505.1, read as the reverse complement.
ATAACATAAGAATAATTGGTATATCAGAGGGAGAAGAGAGAGAAAATGGAATGGAGAACATACTCAAACAAATAATAGATGAGAACTTCCCAAGCCTGTGGAAAGAACTAAAGCCTCAAGTTCAAGAAGCAAACAGAACTCCAAGTTTTCTTAACCCCAACAAACCTACTCCAAGGCATATCATAATGAAATTGACACAAACCAACAGCAAAGAAAAAATTCTCAAGGCAGCCAGGGAAAAGAAGAATACAACATATAAAGGAAGGCCCATTAGATTATCATCAGATTTCTCAGCAGAAACTCTACAAGCTAGAAGAGAGTGGACCCCAATATTTAAAGTCCTGAAAGAGAGGAACTTTCAGCCACGAATACTATACCCATCAAAGCTATCCTTCGAATATGAAGGAGAAATAAAAACATTCACAGATACAGAAAAGATGAGGGAATTTATCATCAGAAAACCCCCACTCCAGGAATTACTAAAGGGGGTTCTCGAATCAGATACAAAGAACAAAAAAAAAACAGAGCCACAAGTAAAAGCTCCAAGAAGAACACAATAAAACCAAATTTAAACTGTGACAACAACAAAAAGAAAGAGGGGGAGAAGATGGAGATTAACAGTAGCAAAGGACGATGGAGTGCAAAAGTACTCACAAAATAGTTCGCTACAATGAACAGGGTAGGGACCCTTTTCATTACTCAAAGGTAACCACCATTGAAAAAACCACCACAGAAGCACATGAGATAAAAAAGATAGCAACAGAGGAAAGATGTATGGATTACAACCAAATTAAAACAAAAGATAGAAAAACAAAAGAGAAGGATCAAACAAGACACAAAACTAACAGAAAGCAAGATATAAAATGGCAATAGGGAACTCACAAGTATCAATAATTACACTAAATGTAAACAGATTAAACTCACCAATAAAAAGACACAGAGTAGCAGAATGGATTAAAAAAGAAAATCCAACTGTATGCTGCCTACAGGAAACTCATCTAAGTAACAAGGATAAAAACAAATTCAAAGTGAAAGGCTGGAAAACAATACTCCAAGCAAATAACATCCAAAAAAAAGCAGGTGTAGCAATATTCATATCAGATAATGCTGACTACAAGACAGCAAAAGTACTCAGAGACAAAAATGGCCATTTCATAATGGCTAAGGGGACACTGAATCAAGAAGACATAACAATTCTTAATATATATGCACCAAACCAAGGAGCACCAAAATATATAAGACAGCTACTTATTGATCTTAAAACAAAAACTGACAAAAATACAATCATACTTGGAGACCTCAATACACCGCTGACGGCTCTAGATCGGTCATCCAAACAGAGAATCAACAAAGATACAGTGGCCTTAAACAAAACACTAGAGCACCTGGATATGATAGACATCTACAGGACATTTCATCCCAAAGTGACTGAGTATACATTTTTCTCCAGTGTACATGGATCATTCTCAAGAATTGACCATATGTTGGGCCACAAAAACAACATCAGCAAATTCAGAAAAATTGAAGTTGTACCAAGCATATTTTCTGATCATAAAGCCTTGAAACTAGAATTCAACTGCAAAAAAGAGGAAAAAAATCCCACAAAAATGTGGAAACTAAACAACATACTTTTAAAAAATGAATGGGTCAAAGAAGAAATAAGTGCAGAGATCAAAAGATATATACAGACTAATGAAAATGACAATACGACATATCAGAATCTATGGGATGCAGCAAAAGCAATGATAAGAGGGAAGTTCATATCACTTCAGGCATATATGAACAAACAAGGGAGAGCCCAAGTGAACCACTTAACTTCCCACCTTAAGGAACTAGAAAAAGAAGAACAAAGACAACCCAAAACCAGCCGAAGAAAGGAGATAATAAAAATCAGAGCAGAAATAAATGAATTAGAGAACAGAAAAACTATAGAAAAAATTAATAGAACGAGGAGCTGGTTCTTTGAAAAGATCAACAAAATTGACAAACCCTTGGCAAGACTTACCAAGGAAAAAAGAGAAAGAACTCATATAAACAAAATCCAAAATGAAAGAGGAGAAATCACCACGGACACCGTAGATATACAAAGAGTTATTGTAGAATACTATGAAAAACTTTATGCCACTAAATTCAACAACCTAGAAGAAATGGATAAATTCCTAGAAAAATACAACCTTCCTAGACTGAGTCAAGAAGAAGCGGAAAGCCTAAACAGACCTATCAGTAGAGAAGAAATAGAAAAAACCATTAAAAATCTCCCCAAAAATAAAAGTCCAGGCCCTGACGGCTATACCAGCGAATTTTATCAAACATTCAAAGAAGACTTGGTTCCTATTCTACTGAAAGTCTTCCAAAAATTGAAGAAGAAGCAATACTTCCAAACACATTTTATGAGGCCAACATAACCCTCATACCAAAACCAGGCAAGGATGGCACAAAAAAAGAAAACTACAGACCAATATCTCTAATGATTACAGATGCTAAAATACTAAACAAAATACTAGCAAATCGAATACAACAACATATTAAAAAAATAATACATCATGATCAAGTGGGATTCATCCCAGAATCTCAAGGATGGTTCAACATACGTAAAACGGTTAATGTAATACACCATATCAACAAAACAAAGAACAAAAACCACATGATCTTATCAATAGATGCAGAAAAGGCTTTCGATAAAATACAACACAATTTTATGTTTAAGACTCTCAACAAAATGGGTATAGAAGGAAAATATCTCAACATGATAAAGGCCATATATGATAAACCATCAGCTAACATCATATTAAATGGCACTAAACTGAAGGCTTTCCCCCTTAAATCAGGAACAAAACAGGGTTGTCCACTCTCTCCACTCTTATTTAATGTGGTACTAGAGGTTCTAGCCAGAGCAATCAGACAAGACAAAGAAATAAAAGGCATCCATATCGGAAAAGAAGAAGTAAAGGTATCACTTTTTGCAGATGATATGATCCTATACATCGAAAACCCCAAAGAATCCACAAAAAGACTACTAGAAACAATAAGCCAATACAGTAAGGTCGCAGGATACAAAATTAACATACAGAAGTCAATAGCCTTTCTATATGCCAACAATGAAACAACTGAGAAGGAACTCAAAAGAATAATCCCCTTCACGATTGCAACAAAAAAATAAAATACTTAGGAATAAACATAACAAAGAATGTAAAGGACTTATATAATGAAAACTATAAACCATTGTTAAGGGAAATCGAAAAAGATATAATGAGATGGAAGAATATACCTTGTTCTTGGCTAGGAAGAATAAATATAATCAAGATGGGTATATTACCCAAAGCAATATACAAATTTAATGCAATTCCCATCAAACTTCCAATGACATTTTTTAAAGAAATAGAGCAAAAAATCATCGGATTTATATGGAACTATAAAAAACCCCGAATAGCCAAAGCAATCCTAAAGAAAAAGAATGAAGCTGGGGGCATTTCAATACCTGACTTCAAACTCTATTATAGGGCCATGACAATCAAAACAGCATGGTATTGGCAGAAAAATAGACACTCAGACCAATGGAACAGAATAGAAAGTCCAGAAATAAAACCACATATATATAGTCAAATAATTTTTGATAAAGGGGCCAACAACACACAATGGAGAAAAGAAAGCCTCTTCAATAAATGGTGCTGGGAAAACTGGAAAGCCAAATGCAAAAGAATGAAACTGGACTACAGTCTCTCCCCCTGTACAAAAATTAACTCAAAATGGATCAAAGATCTAAACATAAGACCTGAAACAATTAAGTACATAGAAGAAGACATAGGTACTCAACTCAGGGACCTGGGTTTTAAAGAGCATTTTATGAATTTGACTCCAATGGCAAGAGAAGTGAAGGCAAAAATTAATGAATGGGACTACATCAGACTAAGAAGTTTTTGCTCAGCAAGAGAAACTGATAACAAAATAAACAGAAAGCCAACTAAATGGGAAATGATTTTTTCAAACAACAGCTCAGATAAGGGCCTAATATCCAAAATATACAAAGAACTCATAAAACTCAACAACAAACAAACAATCCAATAAAAAAATGGGAAGAGGATATGAATAGACACTTCTCCCAGGAAGAAATACAAATGGGCAACAGATATATGAAAAGATGCTCATTTTCTTTAGCTATTAGAGAAATGCAAATCAAAACGGCAATGAGATACCACCTCACACCTGTTCGATTAGCTGTTATTAGCAAGTCAGGTAATAGCAAATGTTGGAGAGGCTGTGGAGAAAAAGGAACCCTCATACACTGTTGGTGGGAATGTAAAGTAGTACAACCATTATGGAAGAAAGTATGGTGGTTCCTCAAAAAACTGAAAATAGAATTACCTTATGACCCAGCAATCCCTCTACTGGGTATATATCCCAAAAACTCAGAAACATTGATACGTAAAGACACATGCAGCCCCATGTTTATTGCAGCATTGTTCACAGTGGCCAGGACATGGAAACAACCAAAAAGCCCATCAATAGATGACTGGATAAAGAAGATGTGGCACATATACACTATGGAATACTACTCAGCCATAAGAAATGATGACATCGGAACATTTACAGCAAAATGGTGGGATCTTGATAACATGATACGAAGCAAAATAAGTAAATCAGAAAAAAATAGGAACTGTATTATTCCATACGTAGGTGGGACATAATAGTGAAACTAAGAGACATTGATAAGAGTGTGGTGGTTATGGGGGGGAGGGGGGAATGGGAGAGGGATAGGGGTGGGGAGGGGCACAAAGAAAACAAGATAGAAGGTGACAGAGGACAATCTGACTTTGGGTGGTGGGTATGCAACATAATTGAACGACAAGATAACCTGGACTTGTTATCTTTGAATATATGTATCCTGATTTATTGATGTCACCCCATTAAAAAAATAAAATTATTTAAAAAAATAAAATAAAATAAAAAATAAAAAAAATAAAAAAAAATAAAAAAAAAATAAAAAAAAAAAACAAGTAATGATTGTTAATCACATCCTGGGCAGGTACCTTCTCTGACAATTGTTGGTCCTTTCCATAACTGAGCCTTCTATTCTCTTTTAGCATTGATAACACACCTAACACTATCAGCCTCACTTCCTTTTTCTGGACCCCTCCCTGACCAGATTAGAGTACACACAAGCCCTCAGTTTTATTTTTATTATGTTCATTGACTGCTAACTATCTTGCCCACACCAATGCAAAAGAAATTTGTCTCTTTTTTTTTTATTTCTATCCAATCCCAATGATTTCTTCCTGCTTTGCTTTCTTTGGCCTTTTTTAACTACAGCCAGTGGATATCAGGTGACTCCTCAGACCTATAGCTTCCCTTGTAACATGTAAAATAAGGAGCAAAAGAACTCTACTGGGGACCATTTTCTCAGTCAGTTGAGATATTGTTGTGGGGCTATTGTCATCAGTTTGGCTCAAATAAACTCCTAAGAACTCTCTACAAAGTTCAAGTTTTCTTACTTTGACGACTGAAAATTGCAAGATTCTAATCAAGACTTGGTGTTTTTGAAGACCTGCCATCACTGCAAACTATCTACGGGCCCATCAGGAGTTGCCTCATTAGGACAAACACACCCTTATCACCCTCATTATGCAGAAGATTCCCAGAGTTTTAGTTGCTCTGTTCTAAGAACCAGGAAAGAACACCAAATATCTTTCTATGAAACAACACAAGGGAACAGGATTCTTGAGGCGGGGTCACTCACCCAGAGGCACACAGCTGCCTGTGGGCTCAGACATGCCACGCATTGTCTGCTGACACTTGACGTCTATGCTCCAAACTTTCCTGTGTTCCCTCCTGTATCAGAGGATCTGAAAGGTTAAACACTATGTTTTCCATTCCTAGTACTTGAGAATCCAGATGTGAATTAAGTTCAGCCTCTGAGATGCACGTGTGTGTAACTGGGAAGCTGGAATGGAGGTGGGGTCACTATTTCTGCTCCTGTGTTCACTGACGGGTGGGCTCTGGCAGACACGGCTTTATGGGAAGAAGGAGGTGTTTCTTCCCCTTCCCTGTGGGTGGGGGCTGTGGCAATGCTCCCGAGAATCCAGACTCCCAGTGACAGCTTTCTAACTAACTTTTATCTAGGTCTGTAGTGGCTTCATAAGCACTTAATTCTTTTTGTTAAAGACTTTTTGGCCTGACCCTGGCTTAAAGCTTAATTGGTTGGAGCATCAACCAAAAGCACAGGGGCTGCTGGTTCAATCCCTGGTCAGGGCACATACAGGAGCCGATTGATGACTCTCTCTTTCTCCCTTCCTCTCTCACTAAATATCATTTTCTAAAAAACTTCTCTAAAAAAAGCCTCTCTGGCCTGACCAGTGGTAGTGCAGTGGATAAAGCTCCGACCAGGAATGTTGAGGTGTCCCGATTGAAACCCTGGGATTGCCCAATAAACGCACCTATGAGAAGCAACTATGAGTTGATGCTTCCTGTTCCTCCCTGCCAGCTTTCTGTCTCTGTCCTGCCTCTAAAATCAATAACTATATCTTCTTTAAAAATACAAAATTAACAAAATTTTCTACATAAAGGTTTATGGCACATTTACTTGTAACAGCTCAAAATTGGAAACAACACAAAGTCCAGGAATGGATGAGTGAGTAAACCAATCTGGGCCATCCTGACAATGGAATAGAACCAGGGCATAAAAAGGAAAGAGCTATTTCAAAATAATCATGTCGATTCAAGAAGTCAACCTACACCAAAATTACCTATTATGTAATTCAAATGCCAAAAATTATAATAGAAACTAATGTATAATGACTATAAAAAAGGAGAGTTTCCATAGCACTGAGAAAGGAGGTGAGAGAGTGACTGGATGAGGAGGTTACCAGGGGGCCTGGAAAGACTTTAAGAGTGAAGAATACATTCATTTTCTTTATTGTAACAACTTGTCTGGTGCATTAATCTGGCCAAATTTATAGACACAAAAGCACTGGTGTCCACATGGCAAGAGGCCACCCTGTGCCAGGGATGTCCCAGGGCCGGGTCTTTCCCTCTCATGCAGTCAGGAGAGACGACAGGGATCTCTCATCAGTGGGGTATGGAACCCGCCTTCATTCCCCTAAAGGCCCAGTCCTGCCCACCCCACACTGTGAGTGACGTCTCGTCTCCACGGGGCCTGGGCAGCAGCCTGTGTCTTTCATTCTCACAGAGACCTGACCTGACGGAGACTCTAGGTCGTGCACTGCAGGTGCAGTTACCACCAGGGAGGAGCCACCTGACCTCAGAGGAATCAGGGGATGAAGGATGACTCCCAATCCCAAAGTCCCTGAGCTGAGGGCACCTGCCTATGGTCCCTGATGTCCTGGGGAACAAGAGGAATTTCTCAGCAGGATGGGACACAAAGACCCCGAATCTGTGCTTCCTTCCATCTCAGAGGGAGTGCAGATCGAACAGGGGACTCTCCTCCTCTAACCCAGGGACCCACAGGGGCCCCTTGAGACTCTCCATGGGGAACTGTTCCACTCCTGGAACCATGGGGGAGCCTTCAGCCAATAGCAGACAGGGACACAGGTGACTTGGATTCAATGCCCACTGCTGTGAAGGGAACACACGGGGAATTGTGGGGACCAGCCATCCAGGCCAACCCCCTCTCCCAAAAGCCCCAGGAGAGCACTCACCAGGTCCTTCCTTAAAGACCTCAGGGACACAGAGCTTCTCCCGAAACATCACATCCCCCTGAAGAAACAGTTCTCCTGACACTGCACTCACAAAACTCTGGACAATGTTTGCTCTCACTGGGCTCACCCTGCCCTGGGATGGAGTCAGGCCCTACTGCCCACAGGAGCCGGGCTGAGCGATCTCTCAGCCTGGAGGTCAGAGCCCACCTCGTCCAGGCTTCCGCATCAACTCTCACCTCTGGAACCTGGTCACCATCCCTAGTGCAGCACCTGAGATTCGCTGCAGCCAACTTCCTGACCTCCAGGTAGTGGCACTAAGACACACAGGCAACACAAAGGAAATTCACACAGGACCTGGGCTTTGACTAGGGGGGTGGAGAAGGAGCCTGATTTCTATCTCCTGCTCTAACGGCCCTTCTGGCCCCCTCCACCAACCTTCTTCTGTCCCCCTCCTTGCTCCTTCTCGGGAAACATGAATGAAAATGGGCTGTGCATTAAACCCGACCAGCTCAGAGGCCACATGGCTGGCCTGAGAAGCTCAGTGACCGAAAGAACTCCCACAGGATGATTTGATTAACATTCCAGCTGGGCAGGTGATGGCAAGTACTCACGTCCCAGACCCACAGCTTCTGGAGCAAAGGTAACCCTCTACCCTAACTGGCCCCTGTGCCTGTTCTTATGCAACCTGGATAACATGCTTTTGACAGGTCAGAGGACTATTCTTTGCCAGACCATTCCAAGGATCAGCCCCTGGCACAGAGTACGAGACCACAGAGCCCCGGGCATCTGGTTCCCTGCACACCATCTCTGTTGTGAGTGTTCATTATCCTGTACTCAACAATGTAAAAATGTATCTGTTTCTCCACTTCACCTTTGATCCCATTCTAGAAATTTCCTCGCATTGCTTTCTCTCACCTTCTAATGGATTTCATGCACTCCCTTTCTCCGTCTTTCATTATATTGTATAAAATAAGCTGCAAATCTGCTGTTCTCCTCGGGACTTGAGAACTTGCTCCCTGGCATGTGATGTCATTACTACTCAGGTAAAGTCATAAAAACTTTCTACACGTTTACACTTTTCTTACCTAAACTGGGCCTAGGAGCACCTGCTCTCTCAGGGGTCCCTGTGCTGCTCCCCACCTCCGGCCCTGCACCACCACTGGGCAAGGCAGGGTGACCACAGGAAAGCCCCCCAGGCAGAGGGCAGAGGCTGCCAGCAGTAAGGGGTCACAAGGACAAGCTCAACCAATAGGGAAGGACGGAGAGGGTCTCCCTGCAACCGCCGACCAAACACCAGGGAGCCCCCAGCCACCTGACCACCAAACACAGTCCTGTCTTCCCAGGAAACACAAGACATCTCTTTCTTCATACAAGGACTTGCAGGTCCTTTGAGACACCTGGTCCCGAGTTCTGTCCCTGGAAGCAGAGGCCTGGCTGGTGACACCCTGAGATAGAATAAGTTTCCTTTCTACACTCCTGCCCATCTTGACCTCTTTTCATCCCCAACATCAAATCTGTGACCCTCGTGCTGGGAGGGAATCCAGCCTCCCTAGAGCAGGAGAACATGGGGAAAGCCTGGTGTCCAGCTAGGTTTCTGTATCACACACAGAAATAATCCCCCGGTGTGGAGACCCCTGGGGCTGTCTGTGTGGTGCTGGCAGACTCAAGAACAAGACACAGCAGAGGCCAATTCTAGGGTGAGAGTGTCATCCTCTCAGGGAGACATGTGCCCCCATCAGCACTGCTATTGCCAGTGTGCTCCAGAGGCCAGTAAGATCAACCTCCCGTGAGAGCTTGTTAGAGGCAGGGTCTCTGGCCCACCGCACACCTGCCGAGTCAGAATCTACATGTACAGGATCTACAGACCATCCCACTGCCCAGGAGAGGGGGAAGGGGCTATTCTACCCGCACAGGATTGACTCAGGAATGAGGAGGACAGGGAGGGATCTGGTCACAGACCCCGCCACCTGCCCACGTGACCAGGGAAGTTTTCTTGCCCCAGGAGAAAGCTCAGGGTACATTAAGGAGTGACAGCAGATCCCATCAGTCTGGAAAGAAGTCCTTACGAGCCTTTCTGGATCTCAGGCTTTTCTCACAGAGAAAGGGAAGAGCAGGCAGTGGACACCATGCAGGCTCTCTCAGCCACTCCCCGCACAGGACTTGTCCCCTGGCCTGGGCTGCTGCTGGCAGGTAAGAAGATAATCCCTGGGCTGGGCGGGTGGTGGTAGAAGGAGACAGGCTGGGGTCTCCCAGGGAGGACAGTGCTCTGAGAGGGGACAGATGGCTTGGACCTGGGGGAGAGTACAGGCAGCAGAGTAGGATGGGGAAGGGAGCCCAGCTACAGGAAAATCTCATGATCTGGAAGGGGTGAGGGACATGAAGACCTCGACTGCTGTTTACTTCCTAGTCATCCATTAACATTGAATTTTGGAAGCTGGTGATGAATATAAGAATTTATGTCAAGTGACACCAGAGAAAAGTGGACCAGGAACACTAAACATTGCCCTTCCTACTAACTTCAGAAACAGGCAATTACCCCCAGGAGGTGCAGGGTCCTGGGAACACTCCTCATTCACCCACATGTATGTGCAGTCTTTGCAGGCACTGGGGACAAGATCGGACAAGCCCCTCCATATGAGCTCACATTCTATGGCAAGAAGAGAGACAAGGACATATCTAGACTTGATGACAGCCACCCACAAGTGTCATTGAGAAAACCGAGCAGGGACAGGTCAGAAATTGGAAACAGAAGATCTTTAGATCCTTGGGACACACCTTTGCTGACCACTTTCTCTAAGTACCAGCAGGGGTCTCAGGGCATTGAGGGGGTGAATCAGACAGACACTAGAGAAGAGTATTCAAAACAGAAACAATAACAGTTTTACAGGTGTTAAAATAATGGCAGCCATGCTGCTGACTTTGACCATGGTACACAAACACACTCTCACACACTCACACACTCACACACACTCACACACACACCAAGGCTGAGAGACTTGCTCAGGATCAATGGTCTCATCTACCCATCCCTATGCACAGACTTAAATACTGTTCCATTTCTCTCTTCCCTCCTAGTGTCACTCATCACCTTCTGGAGCCCGCCCACAACCGCCCAACTCGCTATCGTGCCAACATTTGCTGCTGAAGGGAGTGATGTGGTTATGCGTTTGAGAAATAAGCCTCCCAATGCTGAGAGCTATGTGTGGTACAGGGGGATAGGGGAAAATGAGAATAACAGGATTGCATATATAATAACACCTCTGAAAAATTTATTTAAAAGATGGCCTATATTCAGCAATCGAGAGGAACACAAAGATGATGGATTCCTAACGATGAAGAAGGTCACCCTGAAGGACTCAGGAGACTACACCGTAGTAGTGCACCTTCAGAATGGAAGAAAAGAAATCGGATTTGGACGGCTCACTGTATACGGTGAGTGATTGCTCTCTAACCTCTGGGTGCTGTGTTGGGTGAAATCTACTCCACACACAGGACGGACAGCCCTGGGCTCTGCCTCCACCACTCTCTGCATCACGTCGTACGTTGGGTTTGGGCATTTAGTGCAGGACACCCACAATGGAGACAAACTTCCTAAGATCACTTTCCCCTCCCCGGGTTCCACCCCTGCAGACATTCACCACAGAGAGAAGGGCCTTTCTAATGAGAGTAACTCAGCAGAGTGACACCAGTCTCATCCACACCCTGGTCCCTCCCCATGACCATGACCCTAACAAAGCTACATCAGTGCCTAGCCTGAGTACATGCCTGGAATTTTAACGATGAAGCTCAGCTCAGGCAGCCGGGCCCCAGAACACTCTCCCAGGGCTCCTGACTCAAGGGACTCTGGGACTTTGTGTCAGTTTGGGTTTTACCTGTTGGGAAGGGCTGACTGCAATAAACAGATTCCCGGGTGTACGAGTCACAAGAATCCTGATGTGATCATCATCCAGTACTTGGACACAAAAGCTACATCTGGGCCTGACTAGGTGGTGGCATCGTGGAAAAAGCATTAGCTTGAAACACTGAGGACCCTGGTTCAAAACCCTGAGGTCACCGTCTTGAGCATGGGTTGACCAGCTTGAGTATGCGGTCGCTGGCTTGAGCATGGATCATAGTCATGACCCCTTGTTCGCTGGCTTTAGCACAAGATCACTGGCTTGAGCAAGGGGTCACTGGCTCTACTGGAGCCCCCAGATCAAGTCACATATGAGAAAAAAATCAGTGAACAACTAAGGTGTTTAGACAAAGAACTGATGCATTCATTTCTCTCCCTATTTGTCTGTCTGTTCGTGTCTGCCTCTGACTCTCTCTGTCTCTCTCTTTCTCTCTCTCAATTAAAAAAAAAAGCCACATCTGGGCCAGGTGAAGTTTCTGGTCCTTTACCTGAGGCTGTTTGTGGGGTGCAGAGCTGCAGAAACACCCCGGATTAATAGCCAACACTTCTGGGGCCTTAGGATGATCCAGAGGACAGTCAGCATCCCCAGGCTGGAATACGGAAGCAGATGCTCCTGGCAGCTCCGCATCCACCAGGGATCAGTCCCGGGGATTCTCTCTCAGAGTCGCTCAATAACAGATGCCTCTTCTTTGAGCAGCTCCCCTATCCCGATATTCAGGTCTGTACACTGACAACCTAGAAACTGAGTATGCACCCTCCTTCAGGGAGAAACTGGGGCACAGGGAAACGCAGTCACTAAAGCAGAGTCCCCTGACCACGAGCTGCTGAGCAGAGTCACTCGATGTCTGTCTGCAGCCATAGCCCTGTCCCCTCCTCCCTTTACTCCAGGTGTCTGTGGGTCCCTAGACCAGCCACTGGTCAGAGCATTTCCGTTTGGCCTCCTCAGCTCACAGGGAGAGATTCTGGTCTGGGAAGTGACAGCAAATTGAGAAACAATCTGGTTTTACTCCAGAACCAAATTTCCTGAAGTAATAAACAGGCCTCAGTGCTGGGAGCACCCAGACCTCCCGCTCCAGAGGCTGATCGACACCTCCCTGCCCTGGAGTTGAATCACTTCCTTCTTTGTTTCCTGATGTCTGCGTGTCACTGGCACTGGGCAGAAAGGAGAGGACTGTGCTTCTCACTCCCCACTCTCCACCTGCACCAGCTCAGGGACAACATGGAACAGACACTCTGTTGCTTTTGATAAATTAGAAAGAAATAAATGATGATTGAATGAATGAATGAATGAATGAATGAATAAATAAAAATCTCTGCAGCCACTGGCATCTAGAAGCAAAGTCTTTGGAATTCTGGCCACACAGACAGCCTCCCTGTCAACCCAGGGGCTGATATCTGGATCTCAGACCCTTTGCTGCTCTCTACAGAAACATTCCTTCCTGTAATAGGTCTTAGGCTTTGGAGTATTATTAATTATTTACACATTGTGAAACATTTTACCTCTTTTTCAAATTATTATTTCATAACCACCAAGCACAAGGGGACTACAAGAACCAGAATTACAGCCCGTCCATCTCCCCCGTGTGGTCCATCCCCCCATCTGCATTTGCACAAGTCCTCACCTGCCCTCAGCACAGGGAGAATGACTCTATGCCCAAAGACAGAACACAGTTCTTCTGCCACAGTCAGCTCCTCCTGGCACTGCTCTTTTCTAGTTTATTCCTTGGACTCTGTTCTGTTCATTTATTGGCTCACTGGCTCATGTCAGTCACACTCACCTGGGAGGACCTGACCCACCTCTTGGCCCTGGAGCCTGAGTAATCAACTGACCGCTGGCTTGCTCTTGGTCCCCATGTGTAATTTCTGCGTGAACCCCAGTCTCGAGGGTGTCATGGAAAATAGCACCTCATACACCTTGACTGGGTGATGGAGGCTGTGCAACTAGAAGGAATGGCCCCTGGTCAGCCAGCAGTCAGCAGTCAGTGAGAACCAGGAGGAGTGTGAGTTGGTCTCTAACTATAGTCCTGTGTCTTTCCAACCTGATAAAGTCTGCGCTTTTCCCCAGACATACACTGGGGTTCTATGTTCTATTAGTGCTCAGGACTTCATGCATTTCTCTTGCGATAACTGACCTGCCTTATTCCTTTAAGGACTCAAGTTGGCTGAAAGGTGAGAGGTGGCAACTCTGATTGAAGGAATCTTTGAAAGAATCAAAGATGCCACACAGGCAATGTTCTCTCTGTTCCTGACACCGCAGTTACCCACACCCAACATCACAAGCAACAGTTCTGACTCCGAGAGCTTTGCTTTACATTTTTCTAATGACAGTGATGTTGAGCATCTTCTCATGTGCTTACTGGCCATGTATATGTCCTTTAATAAAATGTCTTTGCAAGTGCTTTGTCCATTTTTAAATTGGGTTATTGGGTCTTGTTGTTGAGTTGTAGGAGTTCTTTCTTATATTGTAGATATTAAACTCTCATTTTGTATATAGGTTTCAAATGTTTTTCTCTTAGTCTTTAGATCACATTTCACTCCGTTGATTGTGTCCTTTGATGAACAGAAGTTTTCCATTTTGACAAAATCTAATTTATCTCATGTTTTTGTCCTGTGTTTTTAGTGTCATGTTCAAGAACTCTTTGACAAATATAACATTATTATTCCTCTTCCTTTATTTTCTTTTAAGAGTTTTATAGTTTTAGGTCCTATTTTTAGGATTCAATCTACTTTGACTTAGCTCTTGTGTGTAGGATCAGTAATGGTCCACTCATTCGCTTGCAGGTGGATATTGTTGTTCGGTACTATTTGTTGAGAAGACTATTTTTTTTCACATGGCTTCTTTGTCCAAACAATTTGATTGTCCTTTTTGATAAAGTTTTTATGTCAGTGTCACACTATTTTGGTTACTTTAGCTCTGTAGTAAGCTTTCAAACCAGGATGTTAAGGTTTCCAATTTTGTTTTTTGTATTTTTTAAAAATCATTACAAATATTTAGGGTCCATTGAAGTTCCATATAAATTTTAAGGTGGAACATTTATTTTTTCAATAACCAAGTAATTGGTATTTTTATAAATATTGCGTGAAATATCTAAGTAGTTGAAGATCTTTTGCTGCTTAATGAATAATTTAAAAAGAGTTAAATGCCTTCTTACTCATTATAAATTTCCCTTGGCCTGAGAGATGGATCGAATTGGTAAGCCTGCCTTCTTCTTTATGTAAACTTCTTCTTCTTTATGTAAACCTGAAGTTTACATAAAGAGAGGGGCTGATCCTTTTGAAGACAAAGAAAGTTCTAGAAAGGTATCAATACAAGTTTATGAGTAAAAATTCCACCTGATGATGAAGTTATAAGTCACACGGTCTGGGAAGCAATTCCCACGGAGATGTCCATGGGGACAGGTTGAGGTCACACTGGGATGATCTGGTGTCAGAGAGGAGGTTCAGCCCTCTCATTACACACTGTCACCTGAACAAAGACAAACGTCCCTCCGTAGAGGTCAGGACCATCCTCTGGTGACCATTACAGATCTCAGTGTAAACTGAGTGGCTGAGATCTCTGAGGAAGCTGCGTGGCCCCAGGTCCCAAGCCCACTCTCGATCATTCACATCCTCTGTTTCTCTGCAGAGCCCTTGAGAGTGCCCACCCTCCTGGCCAGCAAGACCACAGTCACAGAGAATAGAGATGCCGTGGAGTTCACCTGCTACACAAACGGGATCACCACCCACTGGTTATTCAATGCAGTGAGACTGAAGCTCACGGACAGGATGAAGCTGTCCCCAGACAACAGAGTCCTCACTATAGACCCTGTCCGCAGGGAGGACGCTGGCAGTTACCAGTGTGAAGTGTCCAACCCGCAGTCTTCTACTGAAAGCTGGCCCGTTGAGCTGAATGTGAAATATGAGTGACGGCCCTGCCCTTCTCCATGTTCCTAAAATCTGAATAAATTTCTTTGCACCATTTTTTTTTTTGGTATTTTTCTGAAGCTGGAAACGGGGAGGCAGTCAGACAGACTCCCACATGCACCCGACCGGGATCCACCCGGCACGCCCACCAGGGGGCGATGCTCTGCCCATCCGGGGCGTTGCTCTGTTGCAACCAGAGACACTCTAGCTCCTGAGGCAGAGACCATGGAGCCATCCCCAGCGCCCGGGCCATCTTTGCTCCAATGGAGCCTTGGCTGCGGGAGGGGAAGAGAGAGACAGAGAGGAAGGAGAGGGGGAGGTGTGGAGAAGCAGATGGGCACCTCTCCTGTGTGCCTTGGCCAGGAATCGAACCTGGGACTTCCACACACCAGGCCAATGCTCTACCACTGAGCCATCCGGCCAGGGCCTGCACCCCATTTTAATAGAGTTGTTGTAAAGGATGAGAGTCCTTAGACTTGCATTGAGTCCATAAATATTCAAAATTGTGAACTAACATTTTCACTATTGATAACTTAAGGTCACATTCCACACCAGATCCCACCTTCGGTTGGTCTTGACTGCACCATCTATGTAACAAAGTGACAGCAAGTCCCTCACAGGATGGGCAGTAACTGATCACCATTGGGAGTTTGTGATGAGTTCCCAGGAATATGAGCTCTGACCCTTCCTCAGGGGATGTGTGGAGGGTGTGTGGACACTGTAGTGGACACCAGGAATGGACAGGTAGACACCGATGTATATAGCAACAGTGATCTCTCAGTTCGAGGTCCCTGATTGATTTTTCCAAAGAAACTTCTGAAGTCTTCTGGACCGTTCCTACTGTCATGGCAACAGACTTATTCACATAAGTTCAGTGTGACCCTGTCCTCTTTGTAATAGAATATAATTGGCAATACAACCAAGGCTTTGACTCAAGTGTCCTCGTTAAGACAGGTGCCCACACATTTAAAAATGACCTCATTCTTTGTGGAACTAAATTAAACCTGATGTGTATTTTAGTATTTCCTGGAGAACAGTGCATCACCCAAAGCTAGAAAGACTGCAAGTGAAGTGTGAAGGTGAGGCTTCCAAACCACAAGAGGCTGTTAAAACTTCCTTCTTCGTTCTCATAGAAAAACCTGTCTCAAAGCGTACTTGTGGTGAATGTCAGTTCCTCTGCACTTAGGTAACTAAGCAGGCCAAATCAAGTGACACCAACCATGTAGGATCAAAAATAGTCTTCTTCCTTGGAGATGATGTTTGATCCAAGGGAAAGTGACTCCATGGAAAACTCAAGAAGCACAGGCTTCTGGGAGGTCAGATGCTGGTCCTGCTCGGGGTGTCTCAGCTACTCTGCATTGTTTATGAGTGGCTGGGAATTGGCACGTCTTTACCAGTAACAGAAACTTTTAGACAGGTTCTTCCTGACGGCAGGCCTCTACCTCCATATTTTTAGAGCCTTTGCTTAAGAAATGTAGTTGCAATTTGTAATCGCAGATTCTTTCTCTGCCCTTTTGAAATACACATAAGTTTTCTTAAAAGCCTCTTGCCAGTGTCTTGACACAAAGAATATTTGTCCCCAGGGCCGGGTCCATCCTTTTAAATTTTCATCTTCCTGACGTCCCTCTGTCTCAGTACCTGAGGAAGGGCAGGAGCCTAACTCACACCAAGACCTATACAACCAAGATATAAAATGACTTCCTGTCAGGGTTTCAGGAGAAGTTATACTTTTCTTTTGTGTAAAAACAATTAGCAAACACACATGCCTATGACTCCTTCTCCTGTCCTTAAAATCCCCCAGCCTTTTGTTTCAGGGATGTTGAGTTCAGTCTCACTGCACTATTGCAAGTCTTGAATAAATCCTTTTTGCCTCTTTGAATTGGCTTGAGGCATGTTTTACTCTGATATCACTGAACTGTCATCAATTGATCGTGTCATGTTGTTCACAGTGTTGATTGTTACCATGTTTTCAAGCCTTCCCTTTTTTTTTCTTTTCTGGCTAAAACCGTCCAAATAAACGTTTCCAAAGTTCCTCCCTCGCTTCCGACATGGTATGGACAGTATGCATTACCTCACTGCCCATATCCTTCCCGTGTTCCAGGTTCTGACATGGGGTAGAGGACGTGGGACAGGGGACCAGGGGAGAAAGAGATGAGCATCCACTGGGAGACAGGAGTCTGAAGAGCGATGGGGATTGGAGGACTGAGGACACCATGAACACAGAAGGCGATGAGCTGAGGCAATTATGGGGTTTGAGTCAGAAAGAAAGCTGGAGCGTGGAGTATTCAGACTAGACAAGGGGTTGTCATGGAACCTGGGGATGGTGGGGAATACAGGCTATGTTCTTATGTTGGCTGATGTTATAGAACCCAGGTCATGATGAGCCGTTCTGACTACCTGGTCATATTACTGCCCACATCAGACTCTCCAGCTCTACTGACGCCTAGAAGCTGGTCAGGAGCTGTGGTTCTATTGCTGTAGAAGGCGTGGTCTTGCTCCAAAGCCTAGTTGTCAGTATGAAATTCTATTACTAGGACTCACTAGAGGCTTCACAGAGCAGCTTTCATTACTCTAACATCGA
Organism: Saccopteryx leptura; assembly: GCF_036850995.1. Classification (NCBI taxonomy): domain Eukaryota; kingdom Metazoa; phylum Chordata; class Mammalia; order Chiroptera; family Emballonuridae; genus Saccopteryx; species Saccopteryx leptura. The sequence goes on along the minus strand of NC_089505.1, from coordinate 60,783,459 downwards.
TTAGGTGGAGGCAGAAGTGCAGTATCTTGTCCTTTAACCTGGATGATATGCCTAGCATGGCCCTGACTCTGCACATTTATAAAAACCTCATAAATGTGGCAGATCACTGAATGGTCACAGATGTCTCCACAGCCCCTGCTTTGCTTAAATTGCTGATCATGAGAGCTGATCTTGTCACTGCTCTCACTGTCATCACCGATGCCATTGTCTTAAAACATCAACATTCACAGTCATCTACTTCCACCCTTCAGAGCATTTGGAGAACTAAGTTTTGTTCACCTTTAGTGAGAAAGCCTCTGGTTCTTACCCTTGAGGATGACATGGCTGTATGTCTGTAGGTTTCTATGACTTGAATTTGGTGTGGAATTGGTTTGGAAGATGAACACCCACATTTGCCCATTAGGAAGGGCTGGCTCCACGGGCTCACAATCCGTGCCATCCTTTACAAGGGTCTGTGGTAAGTTTCACACTCTTGTTTTTGTTGTCCTGAAATTCTTAATGACTGTAAACAAAGAGCTTGAATTTTCACTTGACTCTGACTTTTTCTTGTTCTTCCCCTAGGAGTGCCACCGGTTTGGAAAACTGGTTTGACCCTAAAGAGAGATGAAATTTTTACTGTGATCCCTAAAAGGCGGCACCACCACAAAGTTACCGGGAGGGGTTGTGAAGGGATGAAGGAGTTGGGCTTTTTGTAATTAGTTTGTCTCACCTAAGTATCTGATGAGCAGGAGCACCACTCATCCAGTCTGTAGCTCACAGAAGGAAGTTCTTCATCTCGGATGCACTTCAGAGATTCAAATGGAAAGAACTCACAGAGAGATGGCTCAAATATCAGTAGCATTAAACAGACACAAAAAAGTCTACACTAAATATTGTTCTTTAAAAATATATGAGAGTGATTGGATGGATAGGGAGAGAGAGAAGGAGAGAATGTGTGTGCGTGTGTGTGCATGTGTGTGTGTGTGCGATTGTGCTAGTGTGTGTGTTTGTATGTGCGCCTGTGTGTGGGTATGTGTTGGTTATGAGGAAGAAACACCTGAGTCATCATCTTCCAAGAGGGAAAACCTTGGATGAGATAAAGCCTAAAAGAGAAAACACAGTAATTATCCTCAAAGCATGTTATTCACAAATGGTTTTGGTGCCCCCCGGGGCAGGTGTCATTGTTTGGGGCTGATCTTCTCAGTGTGACCCAGACAGGGAACACAGAACTTCTTGTGATTTATCTGAAAGAAGACACATGGAGACACAGGGCTCAACATGGCAACATCCAGCATCATCACAAATACAAGAAAGATCATCCAACAAATGGGGGCAGCATGCTGGATTTGCCCACAGTGTGAGTGTCAGCTATGAGAGAATAATTTCATATTCTAGACACAGTGCTATTTAAAGTCTCCATGGGATTGTAGGCGATAACATCACAACAATATGCCTCCTCTGGGTCTTACACATTGATTTAGATTTGGCTGAGAAGCCAATAATTCTTGGTTCTTTGTCCAAATGACATAATGGTCACTGACATGCTCTGTCTTTGTTTTGTTTTGTTTTGTTTTGGATATCAGGAATATAGAATTAAATAATTATAATCCTTGGTTTGTGAACCAATTGATAAATGTTTTGCCTGCTTTTTTTAGAAAGCTATTACTTATTTACCTTAATTTTTATTTATTCTTTTTACTCATGTATTGGGAAGCAGACTCAACTTGCAGCTTCCAAGAATGATCTTCAGTTGCAGGACTAGAGAATCTTCCTCTTCTTGGGTAAGGTCAGCTACTTCCTTCAAGGTGTTCTAGTCAGAAATCTTGTCATTATGCTTGATGTCACTCTTACTCTACCAGAAATCTCTAATCCACCAGCATACCTTCAGTCGGTCTACCAAGTAGAGATAGAGCCCAAACACTCAGATCCCAGTCACCATCAGTACATGGGGTTGTAGTAATAGTCTCCTTAAGTGGTTTCATCTGGCCTAACCCACACATACACACACACACTTTATAGCGATCTCTCCAGAGTAAGGCCTATAAATCCTTAGAGATAATTTTTTTTCTTAGAGATAATTTTTAAAATTCCAAGTCAGGTCAACTGAACAGTTGTGACACAGTAGATAGAACTTAGACCTGGGAAGCTGAGGGCCCCAGTTCAAAATTTCAAGTTCCCTAGCTAGAGTGTGTGTCACCAACTTCAGTACAAATCACTGGCTTTAGTGTGGGATCATCCACATAATCCCAAAGTCACTGATTTAAGCAAGGGGTCACAGGTTCAGAATTAGACCCCAGTCAAGGCACTCTGTGAAGTAATCAATAAAAAAAACTAAAGTGAATCAATTCTGAATCAATATTTCTCATTTCTCTACTCCACCTCTCTCTTTCTTCCTGTCCCTCTCTCTCAAAACCAAAGAAAACAAATCAAATCAGGTTGTTTTTTAAGTTCTCAAAGGCCTCCTGTCATTCACATCTCAATCACACCAAGTTACGATGTCTTCACTACAGATCACAAGATCCTACATTAGTGCTGTTCAAAGCACTGATTTCAATAAAGACAAGGAACATCCACCAAAATATCAAACCACTTAATACTTTGGTTCAGAAAGTCTTGCAATAAATAACATGTTAGTTGAAGTTAACAGGACACTTCATGAGGAGGTTGGTTTACTTTCTGTCACAGGCTCCATACTTCCGTGAACATCATCTTTTGATAACATTGCCTTAAACACCGTGGTTCGTTTTTTGATCCAAGATAGTGGCCGAGTTGGTAAATGTTACTCTCACTCCTCCCAAGACCAAATGAAACTTAAGAAAAATAATCCGGAATAACCAACTCAAATCTTAAAACCAAGGATTACAGAAAAGGCTACATCAATACTGGTAGGAAGGGCAAAGTTGAGAAAAAGGTTGGCCCCACTCCCAAGAATGGCTGCTCATCTCAACTGCAAGGACTTTTTCTCTGAGAAGTTCGGGGCTTAAACCTCAAGCTGGTTCCCAGCCCAGAGCACCAGAGCAAGGAAGAGGCAGCCACATAACATTTGGTTGTGAAAAGTAGTGAAGCTTCTGATACCAGAAAGAGATGGGAGTCTACAGAGATGCTTCAATTCCTAAAAGTTTCCATGCACAAAACCTCATTTACAGTCAATTATCCTGGGCTTTAGCAAAGGGAGGGCTGGTCAGACTAGAGTCACATGAGAAGAGTCTCAGGTTTGTGGCTCTGGGAAGAGACACAGGAGGCATAGCCACCAGGATTCCTATGCTTAGTCACTCTCTAGTACCATAGTTGCCATCCCTCTTAGGTGGAACTCTCCCCTTTGTATGTCATCAGCCTGAGTGAAAGCAGAAGCCCCACTCTCAGAAATCCCTTTTGCCTCAGGCTCTGGAAATTAGGCCCCACTGAACTCAGGGTCTTGGCCAGGAATGGGGAAGTCTAAACAAATGCAGGTAGTGACAGTGACTCAGATTTCTAGCTTTAAGGCTGAGGGCCATTCCACCCACTTTCCCTTGAATCTGACCAGTGATGTTCCCTCACAGGAGACTCAATACAACCTCCCTTCCAGCTGCTAGCAGAGCCACCCTCCAGGCGCCTGAGACCCTGCCCACTCCACTCTTGGTCGCTCTACTGTGCTGAGGTTGCGGCAAAATCCAGGACAGAATGAGACCTGTGGCACGGGGTTGGGAACCATACCCACCAACATTCCTCAAGACTGACTGGCACCTTACCTTCATGGGAAATAAAGTAGTCCAACCCTTCCAATTCCACCACAGGTTTATTCAGTATCTGAGCCTAACAGGCAGCCAGCAAGCAGAGGCAGACAGAGGCAAATATCAACGTACCTTGAGACTTTTGCTGACATGCTGCCTGGTCTAGTGCTAGTAAATGCCAGCCATGGTGTGCAGTTTTTTCTACCTGTTCACACAATTTACTTCACAGGATGCATATCAAAGGGAGATTTTGTCAGGCACAAAACTCAACTGAGACGAACTCCATGTCCTGTGGTCAGCACCTGTACAGCAGCTTGAATGCTTTGACAAGGTGAGGCATTACAGTCTATCAGCCTGAGGTCAACCCCACATAGAATGGCCAATAACAATCAAGACTCAAGTACAACAGGAAAGTCCACATAATCCACAAGGGACATTTCTGGAACACTCAGCTCAGGAGAAGTGGAGAGACTAAAGGACAGAGGGGAAGGAGCTGAGTGAAGGCAGGTGCGCAAACAAGAGCAGGACCACAACAGTTCCCGGCATCTGCCTGCATCACAGGGCTCCATCTGAGATGACAGGCACTGGTTGGGCACATAGCAGGAACTTGCCCAGTGCCAGCATCTGCCTGCATCTGTGCGATTGCAGGTGCTAGGTATGCATATAGCATACAGCAGGCTCCTAAGATCAGTGTGTGAATAGTTCATGTAGATCAGCCAGAGAAGCACTGAGGTGTGCTCATCTACCACGAGGTCCACAGCGTTAGGCCTGCGTGAATCGAAGGTTTTTGCCCTTCCCATTCCTGAAGCTCTGGCTGTCTTGCATGCAGACCCTGCCCTGCCCAGGACCGTGCTTTCAGTGGTATTGAAGGAAGGTCCAGGCTTTTCATTGCTCCCTTGCTGTGGGAACACTGGCAATAGCAGATCCCACACTGCTGAGTCTCTAGGCCACTCTCTCTGATGAGAGGCAGAGGTGCTGGGTGTTTGATCCCCTACCCTGTTGGGACGTGGGGAGAGACTTCTGGAGACCTGAGACAGCCATTGCTAGAGCCATAAAATTGCAAAGCCTTAACAACAAGCCCCACCTATGAACACAGCTGAGGCCCTATCTATGTCATTACAACAACAACAACAACACCTTAGCAGAACTCCACCCAAGAACCCCACAGAGGCAAAACTTGTTGTACAACAACACCTGCCAGAAAAAGGAAAAGGTTTTCTCTCAAAACTGGAAAATACATTTTTCCCTGATTTTTCTCATTTTTTCTTCTTTCCTTTTTTCTCTTTCTTTATTTTCTATTTGAACTCTATTATCCATAGTTGTTATATTTTTTATTTGTTTGTAGTGAGGGTTTTATTTCTGACAGCTTCTCTTTTACTTCTCTTTTTTCACTTCTCCTTTCTTTTTTCTTCTTCTCTTTTTCTTTCATTCTCCTCATCTGAATATCATTTATTGTCAAATGATTACATTTTGGACTCATACTTTTTTGTGCCATTTTGCTTGTTTTTGACTTAATTTTTTTCATTTTTATATTTTATTTAATTACTGCTCCTTATTCTCTGTAGTTTTTGTTTCACTTATCATTATTTATAGAATTTTTATTATTTCACTCTAATTTTAATTTTAAATTTTTTAGTTATCTCTTGTTAGTGTTATTAACAATACCACTCTCAAAAGCCATCATGAAAAAAGAAATCAAATATAATGGATAAACAAGAAAAAGGTGTAGCTCAGATAGATGATGAAAAATATTCAGAAAAAAACTCAATTACATGGGAACCATGGAGCTAAATTACAGAGATTTGAAAATTAAAGTTCTAAAAAGACTCAACTAGATACAAAATACTAAAAGGCAATTTAGTGAGCTCAAAAAACAATTTAATGAACAAAAAGAGTACTTCACCAAGGAAACTGAGCCTATAAAAAAGAACCAAACAGAGATGAAAAACACAATACATGAACTGAAAATTGAAGTAACAAAGTCAGCTAAAAGAACAGACCAGATAGAAGAAAGAATTAGTGACATTGAAGACAGGCAACTAGAGATACCACAGAGAGAAGAAGAGAGAACCTCATGCACTAAAAAAAAATTGAAAAGTCCTACAAGAATTGTCGGCCTCCATCAGAAAGGGCAATAGGAGAATAATGGGTATATCAGGAGAGGAGAGAGAAAAAGGAATGGAGAACATATTGAAACAAATAACCAATAAGATTTTTGAAACGTGTGGAAAGGATTAGAGCCTCACATCCAAGAAGCAAACAGAACACTGAGTTACCTTACCCAAACAGAACTACTCCAAGGCACATCGTAATAAAATTATCGCAAAACAACAACAAAGAAAGAATACTCAAGACAGCTAGGGGAAAAAAGAATATAACATATAAAGGATGGCCCATTAGGCTATCATCATGTTTCTTAGCAGAAACTCTACAAGTCAAAGAGAGTGGACACCAACCTTTAAAGTACTGAAAGAGAGGAATGACCAGCCAAGAACACTATATTCATCAAAGCTATCCTTCAAATATGAAGGGGAAATAAAAACATTTACAAATATAAAAAAGATGAGGAAATTTATCACCAGAAAACCCTCACAAACCTTTAACCAGGCTCATAAAAAAAAGAGAGTGAGACTGCCGGGGTCCAGCCCGGGGGGGGGATCCAGGGGTCCCACAGGAGGAGACGGCGTCGGCGAAATCGAGTGAGAGAGCCGAATTCTTTTCTTTCTCTTTATTCTCTAGTTAGCATTTACTGCCAGGCATCTCTACCAAATGCTAGTACAGCTCCTTTTTTATACACGCACACCAAGTTACAATTACATGGTATTAATCATTGCTTCTGTTTCACTATGTTTACATGTTTCCAGATAACAGTTAATTTATATCTATAAACTACAAATCAGGTGGCAAATCATTCAAAGTACAATTAAAAAATAACTTGAATAGCGATAACATCGGTAAAAGCTTTTAAAGGATTAGTACTAACTAATAACTCAACTTTACTGTTGTTGTGAGTCAAGGGGCAGAGAGAGATTAACAGACAAAATCATTAGGGAGTAGCAAAGGACCACCGCTTGCTCAGGCAAATGGCCTTGAGTTTATGCAGTGTCCTGACTTTTCTCACAAGATAACAAAAGGCTTGCCCATTAAGAAATTGACATAACATTAAGAGTAACTTTTACTTAAAGATATATAGAGTGCACCCGCAAGATAGCTTAGTAGCAACATAATTTCAGAAGACATTAATTGCTATTGCTTCTATGGATGCCTCCCCCCATACCTCTCATTATCAGAAGAAATAATTTTTGGGAAAGTTTATAAATCTCATGAGTGTCTCACTGAGAAAGTCCAGCAACTGCCTTCAGTCATAAAACAATTCTCTTAGCAAAACATTCTTTTCTTGCTGACTGCATTCCTATCCCAGGCCATGCAACGGGCCATTCCATAACACCTTACCTAAGATTCTATTGTCTAGTCAAACTTTATTTATTTACTATATTCATACACTAGCTAAGTTCTAGCTATATTCTTTCTAACATGATTAATAAGAAGAAATTCTCCTACAAACTTAACCCTTTATGAGGGATATCATAGCCAGCCTCTTATGTTTATGAGCCCAGTTCAAGGGGCTTACAGGCTTTTCTGTGGAACTTACACCTTCTGTCTCATTTCCAAAGAAATTACTACAAATCTACAGGGAAAGTACAGTACTATTATCCCTGTGCCACAAATAATAGCACACACCCAGAAAAAGGGGGGATATAAGGCCAGATTAATTCAAAAGATTAAAGGGGGAAGTATCGTGCCTTTCCTTGCGGTGACTTTGTCAACCCGCAGCTGTTGGTCTTACTGCGGTGACTCTATCTTCTTTTGCTGTGACTTTGTCAACCAGCAGTTGTGGATCCTCTTCTGCTGTGACCTAGTTAGCCAGCATTAGTGGATCGGCTCCCGACATGAGACCTCAAATAAATAAAACTAGAAATGAAAATGGAGAAGTAACAACTGACACTGAAAAAAACCCAAAAGATTGTAGGAAAACACTATGAAGATATATATGCCAAAATATTGGACAAGCTAGGTGAAATGGATAAATTCCTAGAACCACACAATCTTCCAAAACTCAATTTGGAAGAATCAGAAAACCTAAACAGACCAATTACAACAAATAAAATTGAAACAGTTAACAAAACACTCCCAAAAAACAGAAGTCCTGGACCGGATGGCTTCACATCAAATTTTACCAAATATTCAAACAAGAACTAATACCTGTCTTTCTCAAGATATTTCAAGAAATTTAAGAGGAGGGGAGACTTCCAAGATCCTTTTATGAAGCAAGCATTATCCTCATTTCAAAACCAGGTAAAGACACTACAAAGAAAAAAAACTATAGGCCAATATCCCTGATGAACACACATGTTAAAATTTTCAACAGAATATTAGCAAGCCAGATCCAACAATACCTTAAAAATGTCATACATCATGATCAAGAGGGATTTATTCTGGGGAGGCAAGGCTGGTACAATATTCACAAATCAATCAATATGATTCATCACATAAACAAAAGGAAGGATAAAAATCACATGAGTATATCAATAGAAAAAATTCAGCACCTATTTATGATCAAAATTGTCAGCAAAGTGGGAATACAGAGAACATACCTCAACATAATAAAGGCCATGTATGACAAACCAACAGCCAACATCATACTCAATGGGCAAAAATTAAAAGAAATTCCCTTAAGATCACAAATAAGGCGGAGGTGCCCTGTTTCATCAACTTATTCAACATAATTTGGGAAGTCCTAGCCACAGTAATCAGATAAGAAGAAATAAAAGACATCCAAATTGGAAAAGAAGAAGTAAAACTATCATTATTTGCTGATGGCATGATACTGAACACAGAGAACACTAAAGTCTCAGTCAAAAAACTACTAGACCTGATAAATGAATTTGCAAAGTGGCAGGATATAATATTAATATTAAGATGTCAGTAGCATTTTTATACACCAACAATAAACAGAATGAAAGAGAAATTAAGGAAACAATACCCTTCACTATTGCAACAAAAAGTAAAGTAAATCTAACTAAAGAGGTAAAAGACTTGTTTTTTTGTTTGTTTGTTTGTTTGTTTGTTTCATTTTTTGTTTTTTTTTTGTATTTTTCTGAATCTGGAAATGGGGAGACAGTCAGACAGATCCCCGCATGCGTCCTTTCGGGATCCACCCAGCATGCCCACCAGGGGGTAATGCTCTGCCCATCTGGGGCATCGGTCTTTTGCAACCAGAGCCATTCTAGCACCTGAGGCAGAAGCCATGGAGCCATCCTCAGCGCCCAGGCCAACCTTGCTAAAATGGCTGCGGGAGTGGAAGAGAGAGATAGAGAGGAAGGAGAGGGGGAGGGGTGGAGAAGAAGATGGGCGCTTCTCCTGTGTGCCCTGGCCGAAAATCGAACCCAAGACTCCTGCACGCCAGGCCGACGCTCTACCACTGAGCTAAATGGCCAGGGCCAAGAGGTAAAAGATTTGTACTCAGAAAATTATAAGACATTGAAAAAAGGAATCAAGAAAGATAAAAACAAGTGAAAACATAGACCGTGTTCATGGAAAGAAAAAAATAAACATAATTAAAATGTCTATATTCTCCAGAACAACCTATGGATTCAATGCAAATCCTATTAAAATACCAATGACATACTTCAAAGATACAGAACAAATATTTCAAAAATTTATATGGAACCAAAAAAGAACATGAATAGCTTCAGCAATCTTGAAAATGAGGAATAAAGTAGGAGGTATCACACTTCCTGATATTAAGTTATACTACAAGGCTACTGTCATCAAAACAGCTTGGTGCTGGCTTAAGAACAGGCATACAGATCAATGGAACAGAACAGAGAACCCAGAAATAAACCCACACCTTTATGGACAATTGATATTTGACAAAAAAGTAAGGGCATACACTGCAATAAAGACTGTCTCTTTGGCCCTGGCCGGTTGGCTCAGCGGTAGAGCGTCGGCCTGGCGTGCGGAGGACCTGGGTTCAATTCCCGGCCAGGGCACATAGGAGAAGCGCCCATTTGCTTCTCCACCCCCCCTTCCTTCCTCTCTGTCTCTCTCTTCCCCTCCCGCAGCCAAGGCTCCATTGGAGCAAAGATGGCCCGGGCGCTGGGGATGGCTCCTTGGCCTCTGCCCCAGGAGCTAGAGTGGCTCTGGTCATGGCAGAGCGATGCCCCGGAGGGGCAGAGCATCGCCCCCTGGTGTACAGAGCATTGCCCCTGGTGGGCGTGCCGGGTGGATCCTGGTCGGGTGCGTGTGGGAGTCTGTCTGACTGTCCCTCCCCGTTTTCAGCTTCAGAAAAATACAAAAAAAAAAAGACTGTCTCTTTAATAAATGGTGATGGAAAAGTTGAACGGGTACATGCAAAAAAATTAAACTAGACCACCAACTTATTTCATTCATGAAAATAAACTCAAAATGGATAAAAGACCTAAATGTAAGTTATGAAACAACAAACATCTTGGAAGTAAACGTTGGCAGTAAACTCTTCGACATCTCTCGTAGCAATATTTTTGCCGATTTATCTCCACGAGCAAGTGAAATGAAGACAAAATAAAAAAATGGGACTAGGCCTGACCTGTGGTGGTGCAGTGGATAAAGCGTTGACCTGGAAATGCTGAGGTCACCGGTTCGAAACCCTGGGCTTGCCTGGTCAAGGCACATATGGGAGTTGATGCTTCCTGCTCCTCCCCCTTCTCTCTCTCTGTCTCTCTCTTCTCTCCCTCTCTCTCTCCTTTCTAAAATGAATAAATAAAAAATTTTTTAAAAAAGAGAGAATTTCCGATTATTAAAAAAAAAAAATGGGACTATATCAAACTAAAAAGCTTTTGCATAGCAAAAGACACCATGAACAAAATAAAAAGACAACCCACACAATGAGGGAATATACTTGCCAATATGCCTGATAAGGAGTTAATAACAAAAATTTGTAAAGAATTTCTAAAACTAAACACCAGAAAGGTAAATAATCCAATTTAAAAATTGGCAAAAGAACTAAATAGACACTTCTCCAAAGAGGACATACAGATGGCCAATAGGCATATGAAAAAAATGTTCAACATTATTAATCATCAGAGAAATCCAAATTAAAACAACAATGAGATACCACTTCACACCTGTCAGAATGGCACTCATTAGCAAAACAACACATAATAAGTGCTGGTGAAGGTGTGGAGAAAAGGGACCCTTATGCACTGCTAGTGGGAATGCAGATTAGTGCAGCTGCTCTGAAAGACAACATGGAGATTCCTCAAGAAATTAAAAATGGGACTGCCTTTTGACCCAGCCATCCCACTTTTAGGAATATATCTTACGAATATCATATTATTCATTCAAAAGGAAACATGCACCCCCATGTTTATTGCAACATTGTTTACAATAGCCAAAATCTGGAAACAGCCCAAGTGTCCATCAGTGGTCAAGTGGATTAAAAAGCAGTGGTACAGATACAGAATGGAATACTATGCGCCCATGAAAAAGAAAGAAATCTTACCTTTTGGAACAGCATGGATGGACCTAGAGATTATTATGCTAAGTGAAATAAGCCAGGCAAGAAAGACAAATATCAAGTGATCTCACTTATATGTGGAATCCAACGAACAAAGTGAACGGGAACAGAATAGAGGCAGAAGTGGGGTCAAAGGGAGCAGAGGGACAGCTGTCAGAGAAAAGGGGAATGAGGGAATGGGATCAGAGAAAGTGAAGGGATTATTGAAATTACATGTACATAACACATAGATACAGATGACAGGACAGCATGTCCCAGAGGAAAGGGGAAAGGGAGTTGGGGGCGGCAAAGGGGATGCAATGAGGGAAAAGGAGGTGGTGGCAAGGGAATTACACTGAGTGGGACACTTGGATCCATGTTACCACAATAAATTTTAATTAATAAAAAATTTTAATAAAATGGAATAAGGCAGGTCTGTGTAGCATAAGACAAATGCATGGGGATCTGAGTGCTCAGAGAACGTAAGGCCTCCAAGTGTACGTCTGGGGGAAAGCACAGACTCTCTCAGGTGTCAGATAAGTATCAGGGTTTGGTCATGGGAAACACATAAGCCTGGGAGTCAGAGACCACAACACACTCCTGGTTCCTCACTGACTGATGATTGCCTGGCCAATCAGGGGCCGTATCTTCCAGCTGCACGGAACTCCATCACTCAACTGAAATAGGTTTCCATGAGGCACCATTTCCCAGGACATACCTGAGATGGGTTCTAGCAGAAATAACTAGTAGGGACCAATGGCAAGTTGGGGATCAGTTGATTATTCAGGACCTTGGGTAAAGAGGTGGGTCAGGTCTTCCTGGGTGAGTGTGACTGACATGAGCACAGTGAGCCAATAAGTGACAGAATAGAGCCCAAGGAGTGAGCTAGAAAAGAGCAGGGGCCAGGAGGAGCTGACTGTGACAACAGAACTGTGTTCTCTCTCTTTGGGCATAGAGTCATTCTCCCTGTGCTGAGGACAGGTGAGATCTTGTGCAAATGCAGACGGGGTGAGGGGTGGATGGCAAGAGAGGAGATGGACGGGCTAAAATTCTGGCTTCTGTAAATGACTTGTATTTGGTGGTTTTGAGATAGAAATTTGGAAAGAACTGAAAATTCTTGCATATGTGAAAATTATTATTCATTCTGAGGGTATAAGAGCAATTGCTGGAAAAAAATATTTATCTTGAGAACAGAAAGGCATCTGAGACATGGGTCTCATCCTTTGGAGGGACAGGGAGCCTGTCCCATATAGCCAGAATAACAAGAAGTCTAAATCTAATTCCATTCTCTGAAGAGATTTTGGATCATTCATTCATTCACTCACCATTTATTTCTTCCTAATTTATCAAAAACAATTAAGTGTCTGTTACATGTTGTCCCTGGGTTGGCTGCAGGCGGACAGTGGGGAGTGAGAAGCAAAGTCCTTTTTATGTCCAGTGGGAGTGACATCCACTCCTCAGGAAACAAAGAAGTGATTTCATTTCTTTTAAGATGATGTTTTTTGTTAAAAACCAACAAAAAACGTTATTGATTTTAGAGAGGAGAGAGAGAAAAAGAGAAAAAGAAAAATAGAAAGAGAAAGAGGCGAGGAACAGAAAGCATCAACTCCCATATGTACCTTGACCAGGCAAGCCCAGGGTTTTGAACCAGTGACCTCAGCTTTCCAGGTTGATGTTTTATCCACTGCGCCACCACAGGTGAGGCACAAAGCAGTGACTCAAGTCCAGGACAGGGAGGTGTGGATCGGCCCCAGAGCAGAAGGCCTGGGCCTTCCCAGCACTGACTCTGATTGTTACTGCCAGAAATTTGATTCTGGAGTAAAAACAGAGTAATTCTCCATTTGCTGTCTCTCCCCAGACCAGAATCTCTCCCTTGAGCTGGGGACACCTAAGGAGAAAGGATCTGATTCAGTGATTGGCCTAAGAAAGCCCCCAGGGTGGAGGAGAGAACAAGGCTATGGCTGCAGACAGGTCTCAGGTGTCTCTGATCAGCTGCTCATGGTCTGTGTGACTGTTCTTTAGAGAGTGTAGCTCTCTGTGCCTCAGTTTTTCCTCAGTGAAGAAGGATAAATATTTGGCTTCCGGGTTGTCGGTTCTATTAACCATAAAATATTCACAGTGTATGACCTAAATCTTGGGGTAGGGGAGCTGCTCAAATGAGGAGTGTGTTACTGACTCCAAGAGAAACTTCCCTGAGCAGATCCTTGATGGAGAAGGAGCTGCCGGAAGCATCTTTTCTTCTGAGTTTCTTCCTGGGCCCGCGGAACTTTCTCTGGATTCCCCTAAGGCCAGCTAATGATGTGCCGTTGTGTAGTCAGTGTTGATAAAGATGAATTCTTTAAAAATGATGCTGGGATAGTGTGAGCAAGGAAAAAGAAGGGTCCCCTCACTGCTGGCGACGAGTGTGTTCACAGAACTTCAATGGCTTACCCCATCTTTACTTAGTTTTTAACCCAATATGCAACAAAATGATATTACAGTCTCACTGTGATGCACTGGGAAGGTGCAGCTCCCCATGGGAAATACCGTCAGAAACGATCAGTGACTCTCATTGTGCAGAAACAGACAAACCTAGGCTGTGGGACATTCCACAGAAAAAGAGGAAAGTGATTTTCACAGGGAACCAAAGTGTGGGCACGTCTAGTTTGAAGGGGACCACAGATGGCAAAGGTAGCCATGTCCCAGGATTGCCTCCCTGACCAAAAACAGAATCAGTAGAAAGGATGTTATTGAAATAATGGAGAAAAATTGAAAATGGAGTGTATATTCGACCGTACTGTAGCAATGTAAATTCCTGGGGTGTCATACTGGTCTCGGGGTAGCACGAGGATTTTATTCTTTATTCTTAAGAGGTACCTGCTGATGCACTTAGCAATAAGACTCATAGTGTCTACAACTTGGGTTTAAATTTTACAAATATTTTTAAATTGTGTGTGCAAACACAGCAAAATGATAACAGTTCATGAATGTGACTAGATGAGTGTCCTTGCAGCTATTTGGTAGGTTAAATATTTTCAAAATAAAAACACTAGGGAACAAAAAGAAATAACCCTTTGAAGACACGTGGGTATAAACCTTCTTAACCCTCAAGAGCCCTCCTGTGTGGACAGGGCCCTAATTGAGCCTCCCCCACGATTTAGAGATGAGAAGACAGATGGGGACAGTCTCTGCCCGGGGTGGTTAGGGCAGTGACAGAGACTGGGGAAACCTCAAGGAGAAGTACTTATTCCTCTGGTCATTAAGGAAGGTTGAGGAAGGGAGGAGGAAATGTGTTTGCTGGACATAATTATGGAAGCAACCCCACAGAAACGTTAAAGAGGTCTGACTTTGTCATCTGTAGATAAATCTTAAAAAGAAATTCTGACATGACCCATACCTGCTTAGTGCAGCCTCCAGTCCAAAAGAAGAAAGTGGAAGGAATCAGCCAAACTGTGAACTAAGGGACCCAGAACTGACTTAGAGGCCTTGGCAAGATCTGTCTATCAGTGTCTGGCTCCTGATCTCCATGGGAGCTAGGATTGTTGCCACTGTTGCTCCCAATAACAAGAAGAGAAAAGAAAGGTAAGGGAAGGACCCAGACTTGCAGTGCTGGGTGAATGTCTTAGGGTTCTTAACAATGCACTCTATAGCATTGATGAGGAGAGATAGCGTTTATCATTGTTAGTAATCCTGTTCTTGCTATAAAGTTGGTATTCTTAGAAATGCACAGAAGATCCTCATGCAGGGGTAGCGGTTAGGAACTGGACCCTGAAGGTAAATCTGTCTCCAGCTCTAATGTGAGCGCTGTGTCCCACCCAGATGCCCTTGGCCAGCTGGCATGGGCTGAGAACACCTCACAGTGCCTTTACTCAGTGGGACCTCTAGCCACTCAGCCTTCACTCTCTCCACTCAGAGGCACGATTTTGGCCTATGACTGACTAGAATGCGGGTGCAAAACGGTGGTGTTCTTTCATGACAGGTGCAACTCTGTGGTGCAATATGTCAGATTGAACTAAAGTGTAATTTCAGCCAAAACACCTCTTTCCTTAGTCTCCCTGTCCACCGTACCTCCTTTCCTCACTCCCTTTCTCTTGAAAATGCTCCCTCAGGAAAGCACTTGACGAAGAAGCTGTCTCCGGTTCTGCTTCCAGGACATACATCCCGAGGAAAGCACTTCCTAGCTGTGTGCAGTGTATTAGAAATTCTCGTTTCTACAACAAATACCTCATCAAATTGAGTTTCTGGGGTTTCATTAGGCTAGATAGCTAAATATTAGTAAAGGAAGGAAGCAGAGGGATTCATATGTTGAGCATAATAAATTAAGGAAGAGGGAATCAAAAAATAACATTAATAAAAATGAGAAGGCTGCTTCAGTAAGAAGTCCCAGCATTCCATTTTTTTGGGAAGCTATAGCATTTGCCCCAGGGATTGCCTTGCTAAAAGGATTAACATCTCTCTATGTCTCATGTAAGGAGGAGGGACAGTTTTTCAACCTCTTCAGGGTACAGCCAGTCCATTTGAAGACTATGGGGGAAGGTGCTTCTGTGCTTCCACTTCAGGGAATGTGCAGTGGAAGCCAAGATGACACCCACAGAGGCCATCTATCCTAGAAGAAGGATCAGATTGGTTAGTGGGAGCAAACAACACAAGCCCACAATAGATTAAGAAGTTAATTGGTTAATTCAAGGTTAACATCAAAGTTGAGAAAAGACCTTCCCTTTTCCTTCCTGCCTTGAAAACACGTTCTCACCCTGTTTGCTTGTGGGTTCTCCAAGAAGCCATGCAGCTCTAATGGCTGTCTGGGGCCCAGCAGCAGCACGGGGTCTAAGTGGGGGCTCCAGATGTTGGCCTCAGTGCAGCACCAGCCTGGGTGCAACCAAAAAGTTAATACTGGTCAGATAGGGACAGGGACAAACTGTACTGAACCATGGCATGGAATTCCTGAATATTGGTCTTTGCACTGGACTTAATCAGGACAAGATAGGACTTTTTCTATGATTCAATGAACAGAAATGAGATGCTGGGAACCTGCAGACAGCCTTCATTTCAGCCATGAATACATCTTACCACAAAAGCTTCACAACCCCGTACATGAGTCCTTTGGAATGCTTTTCCTGAGACTCCATAAAAGACCATTTTCACCACAACAGTTTAACATGATAGAAATTTATTTCTCACTTACAACATGCCAACTTGGTGGAGAATTTTGTGAGGTGGAGGTGTGGTCTGTTTCACTCACTCTTTCAGGGACTGAGGCTGATGGAGTCTGTGCCATCTTTTTTCGTGTGACTCCAAGGTCACTATTTATGGCCACATAGATGGGAGGACGGGCACTCTTTTTTTTTTTTTTTTTTTTTTTTGTATTTTTCTGAAGCTGGAAACGGGGAGAGACAGTCAGACAGACCCCCGCATGCGCCCGACCGGGATCCACCCGGCACACCCACCAGGGGGTGAGGCTTTGCCCACCAGGGGGTAATGCTCTGCCCCTCCGGGGCATCGCGCTGTTGTGACCAGAGCCACTCTGGGGCAGAGGCCAAGGAGCCATCCCCAGCGCCCGGGCCATCTTTGCTCCAATGGAGCCTCGCTGCGGGAGGGGAAGAGAGAGACAGAGAGGAAGGAGAGGGGGAGGCGTGGAGAGGCAGATGGTCGCCTCTCCTGTGTGCCCTGGCCAGGAATCGAACCCGGGACTTCTGCACGCCAGGCCAACGCTCTACCACTGAGCCAACCGGCCAGGGCTTAAGGCACTCCTGCTTTTAAATCACTCAGGGTCAGAAGTGACACTAGTCATTTCTGACACATTCTGTTGGTATGAAATAGTCACATGGTCTAGCTACAGGGAAGCATGGCTGGAAAGTGTAGGTCTTGCTGGGCCGTCACCACTTAGTAAGAGCTCTAACCCTGAAAGGAGCATGGGTCTTTGGAAGGCAGTTATATCTGCCACACTGTGTGACCTTGGGCAAGTTATTTATCTTTTGGGGAGGTCAGATTCCTTACCTATAAATATGAACAATTAATAGGATCCCCACATCACTGTGGTCATGAATCAATGACTTGAAACATTCAAAGTGTTGGACTAGGTCTTAGACAGACTAAGGGCTCATAATATCAACTTTCTTTTTTTATCATTTGTTGAGAACTCATTTTGAGTAATATCAATATAATCCTCACCACCATCTATGACATGCAGATAATCATTACACCTGCCTTACAGAGAAACAGGATAAAATTCAAGGAGGGAAAGTGAATGAGCTGTGGCCCCACAAGTAGAGAGCAACAGAATCAGGCTGAGTAGCCAACAGAAATGTACACCAAGAACTGTCAAACTTTTTACTAAGAAACCCCACAACCAACCTTTGCGTTTGCCTAAGAGGAAGAGCTCCCAGGACGGTTACCTTAGCCTCCCGATTTCCCTCCCTGGCCGGGCCTCTGCCAGCCTTATCACTCTTATCCTCCACCACTCTCCCTCTTAGCCCCTACAGTCCAGCACTTGCTTTCTTTCTAACCCTCACATATACCCAGTATGATCCCACCTCAGGGCCTTTGCATCTGCTCTCACCTATTCCTAGAATACCCCTGCCACCTGTCTCTCATGACAGGCTTTTTCTTTTCACTTTGCTTGCAGCTCAAAGGTTACCTCCTCCTCAGGCAGGCCCTTCCTGATCCCAGTTCAGTCACTTACATTCACATGACTTGTCCAACACCCAGCACCATTTGTTTGTGCTCACATATTTGTTTAGTGTCTTGTCTCTCTCATTAGGCTGTGAGCGCAACAAAGCATGACTCTCGTTCTTTTGGTCGTCAGTATCCCCAGTGACGAGGACAGTGCCTGGCACAAAGTCTAGCCTCCGTACGTGTTTGTTGACTAAAAGAAGACATTTGTGGGTGACCTGTGACCCTATGTGCCTCTTTGTCAATCTTCTTTCCCTTCTACCTCCAGGGACCCTGTTTCAGGCCATGCAGGACTTCAGAGGGCACCACTCACACACAACTCTGCAACTCATTGGGGAGGGGACAGCATTTCAAGAGTGCACAACATATATAAATATACTGACGGCTCTGTTGTCAAGTTTCCCTCCTCTTCATTCATTAATTCATCCATTCATTCATTCACTCAATCAGTAAATATCTACTGAACACTCATGATACACCAAGCTAATGATGCAGACAGTGGAGATAAAGAAAACACCTCTGTGCCAGTGTGGCAAATTTGGAACTTACAAACAAAATAAAAATAAAATGTATATCAATGTCAAAAACTAAACCTCATTGTGATGTAAATATCTATTTTTCTTTCTTCTCTATTGTTCTTCTCACCCTTTCTTTTCATCTGTAGTCTCTGACAAATGGCCCTGGTCCTCTCCTGTCTCCCTCCTATCCTGTGGGCTAAGCTGGTTGCACACTCCTGCAAAACCAATTGTGAAATATTTAGACATTTGGGAATCTGTTTGTTAAACTGTTGATGGCTTCAAATACAGAGGTAGCAGGAATACTGGCACCATAGTAATAGCCCAACCTTATGAGGCAAGGGTTGTTGATGCTGTTTTATTGGAAAGCTGGATTTTTAGCACTTCAGTGTTCCCACCTGTTTCTAACACAGAAACATTGCTTTATCAAAGAATATTCGAGGTCTCCCAGTGCTAGTCAGCCTCTTCCTGTCATACCTTATCTCTCTTCTGGGCAGCAGGAACGACAGGCCACTGTGCTGACAGGGGAGAGACAGAATAAGGAAAAGGAGTAGAAAAAGCATGACAAAGATCATGAATAAAAGCATACAAATGAAAACAAGAGGGGCAAAAAGATAAATAAAGGAGAAGTAAGAATCTGTTGGGGGCTGAGGTTAGAGTAACAAAATCTTGGGCAGCAGCCAAGACTCACCACGCAGTGTCCTCACAGGCGGTTGGGCCATCTCCCCACCTGGGGCCAGGAGGTGGACAAGCTGCCATGAGAAATGAGAAATGGCCATCCTGAACCATGAAGAGGATGGGGGTGGGGACCCATACAGGAAACTGAAGAGGAACGAAGGCTGTATGTGGACCAAAGGGGGTAGGGGTAAGGATGTCCCAGTTTTTAACTGTTAAGATCCCTGGGCCCTGAATCCCAGGTCTTAGGGAGGAGGGACGCATGGAGTCTTGGATCTGAGAAAAGAGGAAGGACTCAGGTTTCTCAGCCTTTAAGCTAGTTGGACTAAGGGAGCAGCCTCAGTGTCCTTTTGAAAGGATGTCTATTCCCCACCCCTTTCCTGTCTGCCTTGGGTAAGAGCGGCTATAAAAGGCTCAGTTTCCTGGGGACAAAAAGAAAAAGCTAAAGAGTTCTAACTGCCTTGACGATGATACCTGCACTGCTGACAGCTGTCCTGGGCCTCACCCTGCAGGTGCCCTGTGAGTGAGCACACCAACATGGGGTGGATTTCCCGGGAAGGTGAGCCAAGACAAATTTGCTGTTTCTATCTCAGGGGTGCAGGCCCTGACCTGTGAGTGGGGAACCCTGAAGTCTGTGAAGAACACAACAGAACTGCCCTTCCACTGGACGGCTGGCAGGGAGGTCTGCAGGGAAGGCCAGGGTTGCCAAGACACGCTGATGCTCATTGAGAATGGTGAGAAGGGACCCAAGATCCCAACCCTGACCCCCATCCTCACCTTCCCTGACCAGCCCTGCCAGCTTTCTCTGTGGAGAACCAGAGACACCTCTTAGAGCAGGAGCTGTCCCTTCCTCCAGCAGGTGCACGCCCTCAGGTGCCCAGTACCCTTCTCTCCAGACTCTCACCACAGTCATACCTTTCCTCTAGGACACTGGAGTCCTGATTCTCACCTGGTCTCTTTCTCTGTCACTTAGGACCCCAAGTGCTTCTAGTAATCAACAAGGGCTGTACCCAGAGGAAGGATCAAGAGACCCAGGTCACCGTGCACAGGGCAGGCCCTGGCCTCTCCGTCGTCTCCTACACCCATGTGTGTCGCCACAACGATTTCTGCAATAACGTGTCCAGTACCCTCCCACTCTGGACTATGCCCACCACTGCAGGTGCCAACAAGGAGGGAGAGGAGGAAAGGAGAGGAGAGGGCTGTAGGAGGAGGGATCACAGAGGGACTGTTCATTTAGACCCCCTTTCTGTCCCCTGGCCTGTCCACACTGCCCAGGGCTCCCTCTCCTTGCACAGCTCTGCTAACAGTCCTGGGCCGCAAACTGGACTGACTGCTTTGTTGAGTTCAACCCCCACCTCAGACTCTGGTGATGGCTCAAACCTGGCCCATGCTCCTTTTTCTGTACAGCTGAGCTTGGCTCACTCATGTTTCACTCAGTGTTTTGGCATTTCCTCTTCCGAAGTGCAATTATGTTGTAACTTCGCACTGTCTTTTTCTGTATCATAACCAGGATGAGGTGATGGTTCGCATTTTTCTGCTCTTCTGGGCATCTTATTTTCTAGAACTATGTAAAAAAAAAAAAGGTGGTGGGTGAAATGTGCCAAAGTTCCTCTTGGGGCACCTGATGTCCACATTCGCTTACTCCTTCAACCACAAGCCCCAAATTCCTGACTCTAGAGCCACATCAGTGAAACCCACAGATGGCAAGTCTGGGTAGATTGAAGAGGTTGCATCTGAGGTCCAGCAAATGCAGGGGGGTAGAAGGCACTGGATCCAAACGCAGAACCTGCTCAGTCAGCCCTTCCTCTCTCTCACCTCCCAGCCCCAGGATCCGTGCGGTGCCCCGTCTGCTTTACTACGGAAGGCTGTGAATCTGCACCAGAGATGACCTGCCCCGTGGGGAACACACACTGCTACAACGGGGTCCTCCAACTCAGGGAAGGTAGGCTGAGATATTGGGGTCCTAGCTGGGCATTGAAGGCAGGGAGGGTCTGAAAACCAAGCCTTGAGTCTGTGTTGAGGGAGGGAAGCTGAGGCCTGGGAACCGGAGGAGGACGGCTTGGACTCTCCGGTTTAGATGGTCTATGAGATAGCACCTCAGTCTCTCCCACTCTGTCTGGCCCCTTTCCACAGGGAACACCAACAGCACTGTGAGAGTCCAGGGATGCATGCCCCAAGCAACCTGCAACCTGCTGAATGAGACTCGGGAAATCGGGCACCTGTCTGTGAGAGAAAGCTGTGATACCAATGGTGAGTCCCATGCCCGGAGGACAAGGCTGTGCCTGCCCTGCTGCCTCGGGGTAAACTGACTTCGTGAGAGTTGGACTTCTATACACAGCTTGCCAATATTAGCATCTGAAAGTGATTTAGAAGTTTATTACTCACTGAGGAATGGGTACAGTGCAGAGTTGCCTTGGTCTGTAGTTTGGGGTGAACATATATGTAAAAGGTTAAGAGAAGGGGAGGAAAAATGTGTGGCCCAGGGACATATATAGGACGGAAACTCACTGGTGTGTGTTTTTAATGACACCAGGAATGGCCCACAAAACGAGGGTAGATGTTCTAGGTGAGAGTGTGGGGGCTGAGGGGACTATCTGAGGGGTACACAGCGCTGGTTGCATTGCATGCCACTTCATCCACTGGGTGCGGCAGGGTGTGCTGAGTGCCTGGTTCTTACACTGGGAGAGACTCATAACTTCAGTTCCCCTTCTCTGCACTCTGAACTGCAGTAACCCTGGTATCTCTCCTGTCCTCCATGACCACCCACCTTCACCTCCACCCCCCACCCATGGGACTAGAGCCCCCAGGACCCATCCTGCATAAGACAGAAGGTCAGAAAGAAAACCAAAGAAGCTTCAGGTGTGACAGGAACAGCACGAGCAAAGCGAAGCATCCACACTCACCCTCGCATTCCTAGTGACTAGGACAGTGCCTGACACAAAGTTCAGCCCTGTTAATACATGACAACTAAAATAAGACTCTTTAATGATGACCTGTGACCCTATGTGCCTCTTTGTCCACCTTCTCTCCCCTCTACCCTGAGGGACCCTGTTTCAGGCCAGCACAACTCCAGACGGCACCACTCACACAGCAACACTGTGTCTCACCGGGGAGCAGGGAGTGTTCCAAACATGTACAAGCTCTATCAATGTAGGATGGCTCTGTTGCCATGTTCCCCGCCTCTTCATTCATCATTCATTCATTCATTCATTCACTCAATCAGTAAATGACTTCTGAACACCCACGATAGGCCAAGTTACAGGTGTAGACATAGTGAGAGGTAACAGAAACCCACAGCAAACAAATAAAAATAAAATGTATAAAAATATCAGAAATAAACATACCATTGCAAGATACACATTGACTTCTCTCTCTCCTCTACTGTTGTTCTCACTTTTTCTTTTTCCCTGCAGACTCTGCATTCACTGAGTAATGTCCCTTGTCCTTTCCTGTCTCCCTCCTACCAGAGGGCTAAAGTGGTTGTGCAGGTCTGTACAACCGATTGTTAAATACATAGGGATTGGCAAGCTGGTAGATACATTTCAAAATTGGTGGCTTCAGGTTAGATGAAGCTGAAATATTTGCAACAGAGTAATACGCCAACTTCATGAGGCAGGTGTTGCTGACGCTGTGTTTCTGGCCAGCTGGTTGTCCAGCACTCTACCGTTCTCATCTGGTGAGCAGAGAAACAGTGCTTTGTCCAGCGATATCTTAGTTCTCCCTTAGATATTCAGTCTCCCACTGCCAACCTCAGCTCCCTCTGCTGCAGGACCTGGAGACTCTAAGCTACGTTGTGATGGAAGGGAAGAGAACAGAAGAATAAGGAAGACGAGGAATTGAAAAAGCATAATTACAGATCATGAAAAGAAGAATAAAAAATGAAAGCAATATTTGAAAAAAGAGAAAAAGGAGAAGTAGGAATCTGTGAGGGGCTGAGGTTAGAGTAAAGAATCTTGGGGACCAGCCAAGACTCGCCCCACAGTGTCCTCACAGGCTGTTGGGCCATTTCCCCACCTGGGGCCGGAAGGTGTCCATGTTCCCAGGAGAAATGAAGAAACTGCCTTCCGCAAACTACCTTGATACAGCGTTGGGGTGGGGACCCCACAGCTGTCTGAGCAGGAACGAGGGCTGGAGACATGGGCTGACAGGGACTGGGGGTCCAGGTGACTCAGTGTGTAACTGGTAATGGCTCTGCAACCTGGACTCCTGGGGTGGGGGGGGGGGAGCAAGGACTAGATCTTGGGAGGATGCGGAGCCTGGACTCTTGGGTCTGAGGGAGGTGGAAAGAATCGGGATTCCCGACCATTAAGCCAGCGAAACCAGCAGGCTGGGCACTGACCTCCTTTAACAAGACTCCTCTCCCCACTCCTTACCTGGTTCCTTGGATGAGGAGAGAGATACAAGAGCTCGGTTTCCTGGGAGAAAGGACAAAAGTGAGAGAGTTTTAGTTTGCTGACATGAACCCTGCCCTACACCCAGTGCTCCTGGGCTTCACCCTCCTGATGCCTCGTGAGGGGAGAACACAACATGGGAGGGGATTTCCTGGGAGGGGGCGCTATGATGGATTTGTTGTGTCTATCTCAGGGGTGCAGGCCCTGACCTGTGAGTGGGGAAGCCTGGAGACTGTGAGGAATACATCAGAACTGCCCTTGCAGTGGACGACTGGCAAGGAGGTCTGCGGGGACGGCCAGGGTTGCCAAGACACGCTGATGCTCATTGAGAATGGTGAGAGGGGACCCAGAGTTTCAACCCTGACCCCCATCCTCACCTGTGCAGGGATAGCCTCCTCCTGACCAGCCCTGCCAGCCTTCTGTGTGGGGGCTCAGAGACCCCTCCCCGTATAGCAGGAGCTGCCCCTCCCACCAGCAGGTGCACGCCCTCAGGTGCCCGGTAGCCTCCTCTCCAGCCTCTCACCACAGTCAGACGTTTTCTCTAGGACACTGGAGTCCCAATCCTCACCTAGTCTGTTTCTCTCTATCATGTAGGACCTCAGGTGTTTCTGGTACTCAGCAAGGGCTGTACACGGAGGGAGGATCAAGAGACCCAGGTCACCGTGCACAGGGCAGGCCCTGGTCTCTCTGTCGTCTCCTACACCCGTGTGTGTCGCCACAAGGATCTCTGCAATGACCTGTCAGGCACCCTCCCGCTCTGGACTCTGCCCACCACTGCAGGTGCCGACAAGGAGGGAGAGGAGGAGAGGAGAGGAAAGGGCTGTAGGAGGAGTGGATCACAGAGGGACTGTTCATTTAGACCCCTATCTGTCCCCTGGCCTGTCCACACTGCCCAGGGATTCCTCCCCTTGCACAGCTCTGCTAACAGTTTGGGCCCCAAACTGGACTGACTGCTCTGTTGAGTTCAACCCCCACCTCAGACTCTGGCTGTGGCTTAAACCTGGCCCATGCTCCTTTCTCAGTATGGCTGAGCTTGGCTCACTCATGTTTCACTCAGTGTTATGGAATGTCCTCTTCCAAAGTGAAATTATCCGGTAACTTTGCACTGTCTTTTTCTGTATCAAAATCAGGATGGGGTGATGGTTCACATTTTTCTACTCTTCTGGGCATCTTATTTTCCAGAACTATGTAAAAGAAGTAGTGGGTGAAATCTGCCAAAGTTCCTCTCGGGGCACCGTCCTGTCAGGCCTCATGTCCACATTAGCTTACTCCCAACCATAGCCCCAAATTCCTGCACTCTAGAGCCACATCGTGAAACCCACAGATGGCAAGTCTGGGTAGATTGAAGAGGATGCACCTGAGGTCCAGCAAATGCAGGGGCGTAGAAGGCACTGGATCCAAACGCAGAACCTGCTCAGTCAGCCCTTCCTCTCTCTCACCTCCCAGCCCCAGGATCCGTGCGGTGCCCCGTCTGCTTTACTACGGAAGGCTGTGAATCTGCACCAGAGATGACCTGCCCCGTGGGGCACACGCACTGCTACAACGGGGTCCTCCAACTCAGGGGAAGTAAGCTGCGATATTGGGGTCCTGGCTGGGCATTGAAGGCAGGGAGGGTCTGAGTACTGAGTCCTGAGACTGTGGTGAGGGAGGGTTGCTTTGGCCTGGGACCCCAAGAGGTTGGCATTGCATAGTCTCATCGGTGGCATCTCTCTCCTGTCCACTCTGTCTGGCCCCTTTCATCAGGAAACATCAACACCGATTTGAGAGTCCAGGGATGCATGCCCCAAGCAACCTGCAACCTGCTGAATGAGACTCGGAAAATTGGGCACCTGTCTGTGAGGGAAAGCTGTGGTTCTAATGGTGAGTCTCATGCCCGGAGGACAAGGCTGTGCCTGCTCTGTAATCTTGGGGTAAACTGACTTTGTGAGAATTGGACATCCATGCACCGCTTCCCAAAATTAGCATCTGAAAGTGATTTAGAAGTGTATTACTCACTGAGGGATGGGTACAGTGCAGGGTTGCCTTAGTCAGTACTTTGAGGTGAACATATCTGTAAGAGATCCAGAGGAAGGGGAGGGAAGATGTGTGGTCCAGGGACATATATAGGACTGATACTCACGGGTGTGTTTTAAATGACACAGGAATTGCCCACAAAATGAGGGTAGATGGTCTGGGTGGGAGTGAGGGGGTCGAGGGGATTCTCTGAGGAGCATGCGGGGCTGGCTGCTTTGCATGCCGCTTCATCCTCTGGGCGCTGCAGGGAGTGCAGAGTGTGTGGTCTCACTCCGGGATTGACTCGTTTCTTCATTTCTACTACTCCACACTCCTGACTAAGCTCTTGAGTAGCACTGGGTCCTCACCTCTCCACCACCATCCCAACCCATGCTCATCAATCTACCATCATGGTACAAAAGCAGACCTGCAGCCGTGCTGTAAGTCCGGAGAGAAACCTGAAGGAGCTTCAGGTGTGACAGGGACAGGAAGAGACAAGCAGGAACACAGGCAATGCCCCACTCACTCCCACAAACCCAGCCCAATCGGTGCAAGTGGCAGACTGAGAATGTCCTGGAGTGTCTCAGTGAGAAGCACAGGTGGTGGGGAAAAGAGTGGGACTTAGGATAGTGACGTGAGGCCCTTCCCTGTCTGAGCATCAGTTTCCTCATCTGCTCATGGCACCCAGTCCTTGAAGCTTCACTGAGAAAAGTGAGTGAATTCAGCAAATATCCTCTGTGGCCTTGAGTCTCTCTGACTAGACTGGGAGCCTGGTGGACAGGGCCTGGATGTCACTGACACCACGGTTCCCAGCCTGAGGCAACATAGGGGCTGGCTGAGGATGGGAAGTGAGTGTGTGCAGGATTGCAAGGTCTCTCATGGAGATGCCAGAGAACTCAGACCCGGTCCCTGCCCTATAGAGCCTCCAGGATGAGGAGAGACATCACGCACGCAGATGGTCACAGGGCTCTGGTGAGCAGGGTTGGGGAGTTCTGAGGAAGAAGATAATAATGTCCTGGGGGTGGGCTGTCTAGGAGGGCTTCACAGAAGAGGTGCCCTGTGAGCTGTGTCTTGAAGATCAAGTGCAGTTGATTAGTAAAAGAGGAAAAGGACATTAGCAGGCAGAGGAAACAGCATGTCCAAGGCCTGGTGGTGGGAACCAGTACCGCTTTCAAGAAGGGCTCCTCAGCTCCTCCTGGGAGTGTCACAAGTGCAAGGGGTGCAGCTGGAACTAGGAGTGAATTCCACTTGTCAGGTAAAGAAGCCGGGTGTGGCCATCCTCGAGATAGTTATTCCAATCAGAAAGCACAGTGTATCAAGGCTGAGGAGGCAGGAAAGGACCTGCTGTGAATGGAATGTATATGGGTGAGAGAGTGGAGAGGGAGGGGAGGTGGCCGGTGGTAGGCCAAGGGGCCAGAGGCCAGAGCGACACTTTAGCCATTCTCCTGAGGGCTGGGAGCCATGGAAAGGTGCTGCACCAGGAGGAAGAGTCTGAGTCTCTCCTTTTGAGGAATCCTCTTTAAGTCTTTGCTCCTCATCTTTCAGACCAGGTAACATTCATCGTCCAGAAGGCGTTCCTGAAACAAATAAAATTTAACTCAAGGCACACCACATATCACACAGACACATAGCACACAATACACATGACAGACAGACCACACTCACTGAGCCACACATGTGGCTTCTTACACCAGACACACACCACAAAACTCGTACACCGCACAGCACACACAACATGCATACCACATTTAGTCTCCTTACTCGGTCGGTACATCCTACCGGGCTCCTGCCAGCTGTTCCATTCCTACCTTTTGTCAATCTTCCTCTTAGCCCCTACAGTTCAGCACCTGCGGTCTTTCTAACCCTCACACACACGAAGATTGATCCTACCGCAGGGCTTTTGCATCTGCTTTCGCCTCTTCCTTGAATACTCTTGCCACCTGGCTTTCATGGCAGACTCATTCTTTTCTCGCTGCTCTCAGATGAAAGGTCAGCTCCTCAGGCAGGCCCTCCCTGATCCCAGTTCAGTCACATGTGTTCACCTCCCTCGTCCAACACCCAGCACCGTCTAAGATTTGATTGAGCTCACGTATTTGTTTCATGTCTTGTCTCCCTCATTAAGTTGTGAGCACAAAGAGCAGGGTCCTTGTTCTTATTGGTCTTCTGTATCCCCAGTGACTAGGACAAGCCCGGCACAAAGGTCAGGCTCTGTAAATATATGTCAACTAAAATAAGACTCTTTAATGATGACCTGTGACCCTATGTGCCTTTTGTGCACCTTCTCTCCCCTCTACCCTGAGGGACCCTGTTTCAGGCCAGCACAACTCCAGACGGCACCATTCACACAGCAACACTGTGCCTCACTGGGGAGCAGGGAGTGTTTCAAACATGTACAAGCTCTATCAATGTAGGATGGCTCTGTTGCCATGTTCCCCTCCTCTTCATTCATCATTCATTCATTCATTCATTCACTCAATCAGTAAATGACTTCTGAACACCCACGATAGGCCAAGTCACAGGTGTAGACATAGTGAGAGGTAACAGAAACCTATTGTAAACAAATAAAAATAAAATGTATAAAAGTATCAAAAATAAACATATTATTTCAAGATACACATTGACTTCTCTTTCTCCTCTACTGTTGTTCTAACCTTTTCTTTTTTTCTGCAGCCTCTTCATTTACTGAGTAATGTCCCTTGTCCTTTTCTGTCTCCCTCCTATCAGAGGGCTAAAGCTGGTTTTGCAGGTCTGTACAACCAATTGTTAAATACATAGGGATTGGCAAGCTGGTAGATACATTTCAAAACTGGTGGCTTCAGGTTAGATGAAGCTGAAATATTTGCACCAGAGTAGTACGCCAACTTCATGAGGCAGGTGTTGCTGACGCTGTGTTTCTGGCCAGCTGGTTGTCCAGCACTCTACCGTTCTCATCTGGTGAGCAGAGAAACAGTGCTTTGTCCAGCAATATCTTAGTTCTCCCTTAGATATTCAGTCTCCCACTGCCAATGTCAGCTCCCTCTGCTGCAGGACCTGGAGACTCTAAGCTACGTTGTGATGGAAGAGAAGAGAACAGAAGAATAAGGAAGACGAGGAATTGAAAAAGCATAATTACAGATCATGAAAAGAAGAAAAAAAATGAAAGCAATATTT
Source organism: Saccopteryx leptura (assembly GCF_036850995.1). Taxonomy (NCBI): domain Eukaryota; kingdom Metazoa; phylum Chordata; class Mammalia; order Chiroptera; family Emballonuridae; genus Saccopteryx; species Saccopteryx leptura. Next base: position 60,754,862 of record NC_089505.1, on the reverse strand, counting down.
GAAAAAAGAGAAAAAGGAGAAGTAGGAATCTGTGAGGGGCTGAGGTTAGAGTAAAGAATCTTGGGGACCAGCCAAGACTCGCCCCACAGTGTCCTCACAGGCTGTTGGGCCATTTCCCCACCTGGGGCCGGAAGGTGTCCATGTTCCCAGGAGAAATGAAGAAACTGCCTTCCGCAAACTACCTTGATACAGCGTTGGGGTGGGGACCCCACAGCTGTCTGAGCAGGAACGAGGGCTGGAGACATGGGCTGACAGGGACTGGGGGTCCAGGTGACTCAGTGTGTAACTGGTAATGGCTCTGCAACCTGGAATCCTGGGGTGGGGGGGGGGAGCAAGGACTAGATCTTGGGAGGATGCGGAGCCTGGACTCTTGGGTCTGAGGGAGGTGGAAAGAATTGGGACTCCCGACCATTAAGCCAGCGAAACCAGTAGGCTGGGCACTGACCTCCTTTAACAAGACTCCTCTCCCCACTCATTACCTGGTTCCTTGGATGAGGAGAGAGATACAAGAGCTCGGTTTCCTGGGAGAAAGGACAAAAGTGAGAGTTTTAGTTTGTTGACATGAACCCTGCCCTGCACCCAGCGCTCCTGGGCCTCACCCTCCTGATGCCTCGTGAGGGGAGAACGCAACATGGGAGGGGATTTCCCGGGAGGGGGCGCTATGATGGATTTGTTGTGTCTATCTCAGGGGTGCAGGCCCTGACCTGTGAGTGGGGAACCCTGCAGACTGTGAGGAATACATCAGAACTGCCCTTGCAGTGGACGGCTGGCAAGGAGGTCTGCGGGGACGGCCAGGGTTGCCAAGACACGCTGATGCTCATTGAGAATGGTGAGAGGGGACCCGGAGTCCCAACCCTGACCCCCATCCTCACCTGTGCAGGGATAGCCTCCTCCTGACCAGCCCTGCCAGCCTTCTGTGTGGGGGCTCCGAGACCCCTCCCCGTATAGCAGGAGCTGCCCCTCCCACCAGCAGATGCACGCCCTCAGGTGCCCGGTAGCCTCCTCTCCAGCCTCTCACCACAGTCATACCTTTTCTCTAGGACCCTGGAATTCTGACTCTTACCTCGTCTCTTTTTCTGTCACTTAGGACCGCAAGTGCTTCTAGTACTCAACAAAGGCTGTACCCAGAGGGAGAATCAAGAGAGCCAGGTCACCGTGCACAGGGCAGGCCCTGGTCTCTCTGTCGTCTCCTACACCCATGTGTGTCGCCACAAGGATTTCTGCAATGATCTGTCCAGCACCATCCCGCTCTGGACTCTGCCCACCACTGCAGGTGCCGACAAGGAGGGAGAGGAGGAGAGGAGAGGAGAGGGCTGTGGGAGGAGCTGATCACAGAGGGACTGTTCATTTAGACCCTAGTTTTGTCCCCTGGCCTGTCCACACTGCCCAGGGCTGCATCCCCTTGTACAGCTCTGCTAACAGTGTGGGCTGCAAACTGGACTGATTGCTCTGTTGAGTTCAACCCCCACCTCAGACTCTGGCGATGGATCAAACCTGGCCCATGCTCCTTTTTCTGTACAGCGGAGCTTGGCTCACTCATGTTTCACTCAGTGTTTTGGAATGCCCTCTTCCATAATGCAATTGCCCTATAACTTCCACTGTCCTTGTCTGTACCATAACGAGGATGGGGTGATGGTTTTTATTTTCTTGCTCTTTGAGCATCTTGTCTCCCAAGACTGTGTAATGGGAGCTGTGGGGCAAGTCGTTCCTGGGTCCTCCCTGGGTACCCCTTTTAGCTTCGGTCCTCATTGCCTCTCCCCATCTCATGTCCATCCCTTGCTTTCTCGCAACCACAGCCCCAAATACCTGCACCACAGTGCTACTTAAGAGCAACCCAAAGAGGGCAAGTCTGGAGATTGAAGAGGTTGAATTCGAGGGCCTGCAAATGCAGGGGGGTAAAAGGCACTGGATCCAAATGCAGAACCTGCTCAGTCAGCCCTTCCTCTCTCTCACCTCCCAGCCCCAGGATCCGTGCGGTGCCCCGTCTGCTTTACTACGGAAGGCTGTGAATCTGCACCAGAGATGACCTGCCCCGCGGGGCACACGCACTGCTACAACGGGGTCCTCCAACTCAGGGGAGGTAAGCTGCGATATTGGGGTCCTGGCTGGACACTGATTGCAGGGAGGGTCTGAGGACCAAGCCCTGAGTCTGTGTTAAAGGAGGGATGATGAGGCCTGGGAACCGGAGGAGGGTGACTTGGACTCTCAGGTTTAGATGGTCTAAACCTCAGTCTCTCCCACTCTGTCCGGGCCCTTTCCACAGAGGACATCAACACCGATTTGAGAGTCCAGGGATGCATGCCCCAAGCAACCTGCAACCTGCTGAATGAGACTCAGGAAATTGGGCACCTGTCTGTGAGGGAAAGCTGTGATGGAAAAGGTGAGCGCACACCCAGAAGATGGCGCTGTGCCCTGCTCTGCAGCCTCGGGGAAAATGACCCTTGTGAAAGTTCGACATCTGAACCCATTTTGTCATTACCGATACCCACTGTAATTGAGAAGTTGATTAATCACTCAGGCAAAGTCAGGGCTTGTCCTCTTGGCTGGTGTAGGGTAAGGATGAGAGTAAATGGTGTTCAGCGGAAAGGAAGGGTATGGTGCATGGACCAGGGGACAGATATAAGACAGGAACCCACTGGTGTGTGTTTTAAGTGACCTGGGTATTGGCCTACTAAGTTAGGGTGGGCTGTCCCGGTGGGGGGTTTCCAGGAGCAGTGACAATATCTGAGAGACACTGGGCTGGCATTCTGCTTTACCTATTGGGCATGGCAGGGAGTGCAGAGTGCATGGTTCTCACTCCGGGATTGACTCGTTTCTTCATTTCTACTACTCCACACTCCTGACTAAGCTCTTGAGTAGCACTGGGTCCTCACCTCTCCACCACCATCCCAACCCATGCCCATCGATCTACCACCATGGTACAAAAGCAGACCTGCAGCCGCACTGTAAGTCCGGAGAGAAACCTGAAGGAGCTTCAGGTGTGACAGGGACAGGAAGAGACAAGCAGGAACACAGGCAATGCCCCACTCACTCCCACAAACCCAGCCCAATCGGTGCAAGTGGCAGACTGAGAATGTCCTGGAGTGTCTCCGTGAGAAGCACAGGTGGTGGGGAGAAGAGTAGGACTTAGGATAGTGACGTGAGGCCCTTCCCTGTCTGAGCATCAGTTTCCTCATCTGCTCATGGCACCCAGTCCATGAAGCTTCACTGAGAAAAGTGAGTGAATTCAGCAAATAACCTCTGTGGCCTTGGGTCTCTCTGGACCCTGGGAGAAGCAGCACAGGAGGTGAGAAGTGGTCAGGTTCTGGAGGTGGAGGTGGTTGGCAGCTTAAGCCAACAGGATATCCTGATGAGTGCAACACAGGGTGTGAGACAGAGAATCGTTAACAATGACAGCAAAGTTCTCAACTTGAGCAGTTGCAAGACAGGAGCTGTGCTTGACCAAGACCTGGAGGGTGGGGCGGGGGCGTGGGGCCAGGCAGGGAGGAGGGCAGCAGGGCAGCGGGAGGATGCTGTGGTCTGTGACGCGGCAGGTGAGCGTCCTGCTGCGTGGGGCTGTTGTGAACGTGACATGCGTTGGTGGGTACCACATCATCAGCTCAGGAGTCTCTGCATCAAGGGACACATCCCTGCCGGTCAGGTGATGGCCTTCAGTGAGAGTCTGGGTTCCCAGTTTTCAGACAGATAGGACTTCGGAGGGACTTAGAAGCCAAGGAGGTAGAGAGTGCTCATTAATCACCGTCTTCCCCATCACTGGCCCCAGAGAGCCCAGCTCAGCTGATTACTAGCTCCGGGCCACTGGGAAAGCCACTTCCCAGCCCTTCAGCCTCTGTTTTCCAACTTGAACATGGGGAGGAGGAAGAAAACACCACCTACTTTGGGCGCCGTTTTGAGAAAATGAGGTATCCCAGATGAGGGAGCTCCTTGGGAAACTTAAATGGGCTAATCCGTGAAAAGCACTCACAACAGCCAGACATATAGTCGATGTTCAGTGCACAATATGCATTGGAGTATTTTTGTTTGGAACATAGGGTTTCTCAGTTAAGAGAAAATAAGGTGTCAGTCTATACTCCTTGATATTCAGATGAGGACCTTGATGCCCAGTGAGAGCAGTAGATTGGCTCATGTTAAAGAAAAGCCATCTGTCTCTCTCACACCCCAAGGGAGGGGCAGCCTTCCTCAGGGGTGTCAAGGAAGGTCCCTGCAGGTGCTGGAGCAGAAGTGGCGGTATAAAGAATGAGGGTCATGTTCAGACTTCAAAGGTCCCTTCTAAACCTCAGACTGAGTGACTGTGTCCAGGTTATCTGGAGTATGGCACAAGAACATGATCACCCTCCCAGGAATGGGACCAAGAAGGACAGACATGCTAGTTCCTGGACTTACACAGACTCTGGTAATTTCTTCTCTCCAGCTACTCGGACTTGTGAACGGGGAGTAATGCTCCAATTTAAACAAAATCTGTCTCGGGAACCCGTGCAATGGGATACACCCAGGAAGGTGACATGTGGTTTGGATGAGGTGTGTCAGGAGACACTTCTGCTCATCGACACAGGTGCGTGGGCCATGCTACAGGGTGGGCCCTGCTACTGCACAGTGTCCTGGGTCTCCCACTCCAGGTTTTGTCTCCTAAACTTTCTGCCTAATTCTCCCCATGTCTGCAGTTCTACACCCCACTCTTCTTTCTGCACCTCGGTTTCCCCTTATGAAAACTGGGGGCTACGTGCTGGCAGTAACAGTACCTACCGTGCTGGGTAGTCACGAGAGTATATTCTATGGTTTATGAAAAGAGCTGAGAACAGGGCTGGTGCATAGTAACATCAGTGGCTGTGAGCCTCATTGAGCACATGTTGTGTACCAGCCTCTGTGGAATCCCTTGGGTCGGCCTTCCTGTGGCTTTACGTGCCAGCGGGGAAGCAGAAAATCCAGCAGGGGAAGGAAATAGGCAGAGTGAGGTGAAGATCGCAGTTTGGAAAACTAGAGATCAGGGCAGGCTCCACTGTGAAGGCGACGCTGAATAAGAACTGAGAGGTGACAGAGCTGGGGGGGGGGGGGGGACGGGACCCAGGCTCAGGCTCCAGTCTTCTCCGCACCTGCGATGCCCTGTGCCCTTGTACTCAGGGAACCTGCTCTCACTCTCCGCCTGCTGAGCATCCAGGAATCGCTGGTCCCTGTCTCCCTCAGAGCCGCCCTTTCCCAGCCCAGCTGTCACTCTTTCTTCCCACAGGAACCAGATCACTCATAGTGGGGAGCAAAGGCTGCAGCAAGAGTAAGAAACAGAATTCCCAGACTGTCTCCATCCACTCGAGGCCCCCTGGATTGCTCGTCGCCTCCTATGCCCATTTCTGCTCCTCCAACGGGTGCAACAGGGCCCAGAGTAGCAGTGTCCTGCTGAACTCTCTCCCTCGTTCAGGTAGGAGAGCCCAGAGGGATGCAGGTGACCAAGGATATGGAGAGATGGAACCCCAGAGACTCAGAGGCTCTGGGCTCAAGGAGGATGGCTGCAGCTGGGAGAAGAGCTGTGCACCCCAACCTTCTCTTTGCTCCCCAGCTGCCCCCGTCCCAGGAGACCTGCATTGTCCATCCTGCGTGCAGTTGGGTCAATCCTGTTCAAGCTCTGAAAATGTCATATGCCCCAAAGGCACCACTCATTGTTACAAAGGTCAAATCAGTCTCAGAGGAGGTGAGAGCTGAAGGCCAGGTCCCAAGGATGAAGGGGGTTGGGGCCTGGATTTTGGTGCTATGCAGGGAGTGTGCCTGAGGCCCTGGCTCAAGGGCTTGTGGGTAGAGGGGCTGCGGACCCAGATTTCTCGCTCTGAGTAGAGTGGCCTAAGAGCCTGTTCTCTGGTCTCAGGTGGGGAGTGGTAGGGTCTGGGATTCCTGGGTCTTAAGAATTTAAGTTTTTACTACTCTGAAACCCCTCTGACACAGCCTTCACTTTCTAGGTGGGTTTTCATCCGCACTTGCCATTCAGGGCTGCATGGTCCCAGCTTCCAGCTCCTTGTTGAACCACACCAATAATATTGGCGAGTTCATCGCAGTTGAGTTCCCTGAGGGTGAGAATAATCGTATCATAGCCAGGGCTGCTTCTGTTCCCTACCTGGCTTGGGAGGTAGGGCTGGGGATATCTCTAGCTTTTTGGTATGGAACAACCTCCCTGCTGGCTGACTTCATTTCCCCATGATCCTTAGCCCCTGCTGACCCCTAAGCCCAACCCTCCCTCTGACTTCATAACAAAACACTGAGTTGTTTTTTGATCCTCTCCATGAATTCTCATCCACATGCACACAACACACTTTGTGACCTAGTAATAACATATGGAAGGGCCTGGGAGCAGCTGAACCATCCCTGTGGGAGAGTGGACATTCAAACAGTGACCACATGTATCTGATAAATAAAGACACCATCTTTTCTCCCAGTGCTGGGGTTTCTCTATGGGAGAGGAGGACAGGACCCCTGGAGATCTGGCGTGTGGGAGGACAGGGATCCAGTGAAAGATTGACCCTCTCAGGCGCGTCCTTCGCTGGACCGGTGCACACTTCCGTTCCAGCCTGGGTAACAGAGCCTTCGGGGTGCTGCAGCCACGGGTGTTTTGGCATCACCATGACCAGGGAAGTGAAGATGCACTTTGACCAATGGGGATTCTGCTTCGGAGTCAGTTTTTCTGCATAAACAGGGGCTTCGTCCTATTTGAATCACTGGACATATAGGTTTGTGTGAAGTAGAGAAACAAGAGAATGTGCAGTTTCTTGAGGCTGATGTCACAGGGTCTGTCACCACCCATTGCCTGGAAGGCTGAGGAGAAGTCATCACCATTACTAGAATCCTGAGAGAGGTGGCGGGATGGTTAGAGAGGGCTGCCTCCTGACAAAAGTGCTGATCTCAGGCTGTGGAATCTGTCCAGCCACAGCAGCACTAGAGGGAGGGAGCTGGGGGATTGGTGGCCTCACTCGGTGTCACCTCCTGGTCTCCTGTTATGGTTCCCATTGACTGCAGCAGCTGGAAAGCAGGAGACTCCAAGGATGGATGTGGTCCCCATGGATCTGACCCCAACAGCGTGTGTGGGGAGAGAGGGAGAGAGTGAGTCTGGAAAAGGAAACGGTGTCCAGAACAGTCCACCGTTCTCCTCCTCACATCTGCCCCTTCCTTTGTCCAGACAGAAACCAGAGTCTTCAATATAGAGGACACACAATTCCCATCTGTTACTTAATCATAGTGACATGGCATGCTAATGACAATAAAGACAAACTGCCCCAGCACGAGGACCACTCCTCATCTGCTCCCCTGCAAGGCAGATGGGAAGCTGGGAAGGTCCCGAGTGTGTAATCGGAGCTGCCTTCTTCCTCCACACGTTCTACATTCTCATCCCACTGGCCAGCACACTCTCATCCCTCTGGCCAGCTCACTCTCATCCCACCGGCCAGCACACTCTCATCCCACCGGCCAGCACACTCTCATCCCACTGGCCAGCACACTCTCATCCCACCGGCCAGCACACTCTCATCCCACCGGCCAGAACACTCTCATCCCACCGGCCAGCACACTCTCATCCCACCGGCCAGCTCACTCTCATCCCACCGGCCAGCACACTCTCATCCCACCGGCCAGCTCACTCTCATCCCACCGGCCAGCACACTCTCATCCCACCGGCCAGCTCACTCTCATCCCACCGGCCAGCACACTCTCATCCCACCGGCCAGCTCACTCTCATCCCACCGGCCAGCTCACTCTCATCCCACCGGCCAGCACACTCTCATCCCACCGGCCAGCTCACTCTCATCCCACCGGCCAGCACACTCTCATCCCACCGGCCAGCACACTCTCATCCCACCGGCCAGCACACTCTCATCCCACCGGCCAGCTCACTCTCATCCCACCGGCCAGCACACTCTCATCCCACCGGCCAGCACACTCTCATCCCACCGGCCAGCTCACTCTCATCCCACCGGCCAGCTCACTCTCATCCCACCGGCCAGCACACTCTCATCCCACCGGCCAGCACACTCTCATCCCACCGGCCAGCTCACTCTCATCCCACCGGCCAGCTCACTCTCATCCCACTGGTCAGCACTCCCACCGGCCAGCTCACTCTCATCCCACCGGCCAGTTCACTCTCATCCCACCGGCCAGAACACTCTCATCCCACCGGCCAGCTCACTCTCATCCCTCTGGCCAGCACACTCTCATCCCTCTGGCCAGCACACTCTCATCCCACTGGTCAGCTCACTCTCATCCCTCTGGCCAGCACACTCTCATCCCACAGGCCAGCACACTCTCATCCCTCTGGCCAGCACACTCTCATCCCACTGGTCAGCTCACTCTCATCCCTCTGGCCAGCACACTCTCATCCCACAGGCCAGCACACTCTCATCCCTCTGGCCAGCACACTCTCATCCCACCGGCCAGCACACTCTCATCCCACCGGCCAGCACACTCTCATCCCACCGGCCAGCTCACTCTCATCCCACTGGTCAGCTCACATATTAGGCTGCTTGTTCTTCCACAGCTGCCAGAGGTTCTGTTCATTAGTATTCAATCTTTATTCTCTTGTGGGTCATTTTGTGTCTTGCTATGTCTTCAAGTTCACTAATTTTGTTGTTGTTATGTTGGATGCTAGATATTTTGGAAGTTTTCTGATAAATATTCTTGAACTTAGTTCTGAGGTGTATTGACCTTTTCTGGAAACCAGATTTTTCTTACTGCCCCAAAGCTTAGATATGGAGTCTTCCTCTGTTTGGCCAGAGGCTATCACATCCACTGGACACTTCTGAGCATATATTCTCTGGGTATACTTCTGAAACTTCAAATAGGATTACAAGACTTCAAAGGGCTTCTCCCATAAAGTGCTCATTGAGACATTGGCTAGGGAGGTGTTAGAAAGGGGATACCCCACTCGTAGAGTGCTGCCCAAGCTGTGGCAGCCATGTGGTGTATCTGGGTCCTCCAGGAGCCAGACTCCAGGGTGGGTGACATGTCAGAAAGTTTAGAGAGGCTATGTGTCTATAATACACCGAAGTGCTGGTTGCCACCTGGCGTCAGACATTACACATTCCCCTCCACCCGGGAGATGCCTTGGGTGGAGAGCTGGGCCCCAAGTTCCTGAGTGAATTTCACCATCACCAGAGACCCGCCCAGGGGGCTGCACTAAACTGATGGAGGTGGAGCATTATGCAACTTCTACTGAGAAAATAGAAATAAACCCTATTAATCTGATTCCAGAAATGACCCCGTGGCTTTCTCTTCCTATGCCTTTGGTACTGGGTTCTTCCAGACCCAAGTTGGTCCCTGTTCAAAGTGTGAAGGCTTTAGAAGCCACAGTAACCTTTTCAGATTCCTTGAATTTGGGATCTGCACCACGAATTCATTTAACAAGGGTCCATGGAGCAGCTGTGTGTCGGCCCCTCTCAGGCATAGGGTGGGGGGCGGGGGGCGATGGAGAGTAGAGGCAGATTAAGGTCGGTTGAGGCCCCGGGCACAGAAGAAAATATTGGGCCCCTTAAATTAGAAAAAAGTGTAAAGTTGGGGTTTTGTGGGGCCCTTTAGAAGTCGGGGCCCAGGGCACATGCCTGGTGTGCCCGCCGTTAAATCCGCCTCTGGGTGGGGGTCAGCAGGTTAGGTGGAGGCAGAGCCCACCTGCCTGGAACTACCATCCATCCAGTGGGAAAGACAGACAGTAATGCACAAGCCATACCTCGAAGGGTGGAGAAACTAAAACAGCAAGGGAGTGTCCGGGAGGCCACAGAGAGTCAGCTGCCAAGGACCTGACAGGGTTCTGCTGAGGAAAGCCACCTGGAGGGAGTGTCCAAGCCATGGGAGCAGAGTAGCCACTGCCCCAGGGGAGGGAGTGTCCAAGCCATGGGAGAAGAGTAGCCACTGCCCCAGGGGAGGGAGTGTCCAAGCCATGGGAGCAGAGTAGCCACTGCCCCAGGGGAGGGAGTGTCCAAGCCATGGGAGCAGAGTAGCCACTGCCCCAGGGGCTGCTCTCCTGGGACTCCTGAAAATTTCTGTCCTACCGATTGGCTGTCTTCAGAGGTTCCTATAGATGTCCCCTATTGTGCCCTGAGCCCCATGCTGGGCGAGCATGAGTTCTGGGCAAAGAGGCCCACATCCTCTCCACTGGTCTGGAGAAGGGAGGATGGGTGACAGAGAAATCATCCCCAGAACACCTCCAGCCCCACGAGGAGTGGGGATCCTGGAGCCCCAAACTAGTGGTCATTCAGCCATTGGGTGCTGACACCGAGGGCTTGCTCTCTGCTGCCCCTCTCCACATTTGGGTGCAGTCCCCAGACAGGTTGTATGTGGGGAAAACAGCCGTGGTTAGGCTTGCTCAGGGGTTTACCAGCTGCAAGTGCTTTGCCTGACTGGTGCGTGCATGCGTGGCATGGCCACGTGCATGCGTGTTCTCTGTTAAGGCTGAGGGTGCTTTCCCTGGGTGGCAATTCTTCCAGATTGCTCTCCTGCTACTATGAGTTGCGGTTTTTCCCTGCTCCCTTGCCTTTCACTGCAAAAAGCAGATTTTTCCTTTGTTAGTTAGCTCTTTTCCTTTTGTTGTTTATTTGCTCTCCTGTCTTTGTGAGCCTCCAATAAACTGGTATGGCCTGACACTCCCTGGCTCCACAGTTCCTCTACCGTCTGCCCGAATTCAGTGAGAACCCGCCTGGCCTCCGCCACCGGCATTACAGTGTGGAAACCAGGAAGCACCTGGCTCTGGTGTGGGAGGAAAGGGACCCCAGGCTGCACCCCGCACACCTGGGCTCGCGTTTCCTTTGCCACTTAGCAGCTGTGGGGCCTGGGCTGGTCCCTTCTTCTCTCAGTTTCTCCATCTGTGAAGTGAGGCTTGCCTGTTGTGCCAGGTGAGTGTGTAGCATGGTGGCCGCTCGTCACTTGAAATGTGTGAGTCTAAATTGATCTGTGTCCAAAGTGTGAAATGCTCAGCAGAGTTCAGACTTGATACAGAATATGTAAGATATCTCATGAATCATGTTTTAACATTGGATCACACATTTAATTAGCATTTTGGATATATGGCCTAAATAAAATGTGATATTAAATTAACTTCTCTTATCTCCTTTTACTTGTTAGTGTGAATAATAAAAACATTTTAATGCTATTTGCTCATGTTACATTTCTAGTGGGCAGCGTGATCTAGAACATGGGTAACCCATTGGAATCACCTGGGAGCTTTGTAAGCCACTGACCCACCCCAGTTCAACTCTCCTGGGGCCTGAAGAGAGAGAGAGAGAAACAGAGAGACAGAGAGAGAAAATGAACATTGAGTTCTTTGTCTTGAAGGCTTTGATCTGCTTTCCAAAGGCTGGGATTTCAGGGGAGGTCCCAGGGAAGGAATCTCAATGGAATAGACATCAGCTTTCCAGGGCAGGAGGTCATTAGTTATTGCAGCTGGTCCTGATGTCAGCCATGACATACAGCTCTGTTTCAAAATGCAGTGAAAAGAGGGCCCTTCCAAAGTGGGCACCAGAGGGCAGAGACACCTGTCTTTTTACCACTGTGTAATGCCAGTGGCCAAAGCTAGGCAGGTCCATATTGGATTCAGGCAGACTGTAGAAAAACTACGAAGTCGAAAAGGGCTGGGCCATTCCGTTTAATAGAGTCTCACAACAGCGTTCAAGCACACAGGCAGGGGAAACTGCCTCTCAGGTAAACAAACAGCAAAATGGCCCCTCACAGTGGCGGGCAGGCAATCCACACAACCGCAATCCCCCTGAGCGCAAGCACCTGTACCCTTATACAGGCCACACACAAATGGTGCAGCCACGTTCTCACGCACTAATCAGGCAACGGGCTTGCAGCCGGTAAACCAGCGAGCAAGCCTAACACAGCTGCCCCACACTGTCGTGAATGTCCTCAGGGAGTGTTTAATAAATATCACAGGAAGGAAGGGAGGATGGAGGAGGAACGGATGAGTGGATGAGTAAGAGGCAAGGAAGGAGAAAGGAGTGAGGGGAAAAGAGAGGGAAGAAAAAAAGAAATGAAAGACGGGGGAAAGAGGAAAATTAGTGGAAATTAGTTCAAGTCCCAGCTCAGCCGCCCAATCCCTGGGAGGTCCGGGCACATCACTTCTCTGTGAGTTTAAATCTCAGCTCCGCTGCTAACATAATTAGGTGCTTAGCTACCCACCCTGTCCACCCAGGGCAGGCCCGAAGTAAATGTGGTCCCTGGCTTTTTCCTGCCTGGAACTATCAGCCAGGTGGGTCTTCCTTCTCTTCTGCAGGTGGCCCCAAGAGGCTAGGCCTCCTGCAGACCACCCCCTGGGAGCCAGGGCCTGTGCCCACGGCAGAGATGGTTTGGGGATGTGATGCATCTCCAGGGGGCACTGGCTGAGCACTATCAATCTCGTTTCAAGTCACAGGCCACTGCAGGCCTCCCACATGAAGCCACAGCAGCCGCCCGAGCCATCGCCTCTCAGTGGTCACCTTGCTGCGGCCTGCAGGCAGAAACTGGGATGTGGACACCACCTTATGTGAAACCAACTTGCAGTCTCTTCAAAGAAATCAAGCCTGCCTCCCTTTCAAGCAGCTGAAAACCAGCAAGTCACTAGTGGGTATGCGAGAGGGTGGAGAAGCCAGCGTGGTTCTTGCCTGCGGGAGCTGGGGGAGGGGTAGTGGAAGCGGCAGTGCAGATGGGGGTGGGGGAGCCCACTAGGGCCTCACATTGCATACTGAGCACCAATAATGTCAAAGTTTCTTATCATTATCTTTGGGCTCCGTGGCTTTTTCTAGCTTGACCTCTCTTCTCCCTGCCTGCAGGTTCCACTGCTTGCTGTAAACCTCTACCTGTGTGATCTTCTGGCTGCATGAATTAAAAATTTCCAAACCAACATTAGCATGGCCTTCCCTCCTTGTTTCTCCTTTGGTCTTTACCATTCTTGTGAATGGTGCCAACCCATCCCTCAGTTACGGAGACTCCAAACCTCAAAGTCATTGCCAACTTCGCTCTCTCTCCCGAACCTGATGGAATATTAGGATTTCCTGACTATTTTACCTCCATACTAACTCTAGCTTTCAACCCTTTCTTTCACCTGCAGAGTCGCATGCAATCATGAAAGCACAGCTTTGACCACATCAGGTCCCCTGTTCAAAACCCTGTAGATATCAGGACAACGTTTTATTCCGTAGCAACATACTCAGTGCCTGCTTTGATCTTGCTCAAAGTGAATCTTTTCCTCTCTCCCTCATCCCTTACTCCACTTTCCAGCCCAGAGATGATAGTTCATGGACAAACTGTGATTCGTTGTTGGCTATGTGTCTGGAACATTCTGGGGTCATGAAGGTTATAAGGCTACCTCTGGGCTCACTGCAAGAGTGCTTCCTATTGGTGAAGGAGGGTGGAGTGTGATACGAGTGTGCCAACCTATTTTTCACCAAACTGGGCCTCTCTCTACAGACCACCACAATATTCCTTATACTTTTCTTATACTTCCCTATATCTGTGCTTCTCCTCCAGTTCTCTCTGTCTGCATGTTCCAATCCACTGTGGGGAAAACAGCTGTGTTAGGGTTGCTGGCTGGTTTCCCTGCTGCAAGCACTTTGCATTATTGATGCATGAGCATGTGGAAAAAAGCCATGTGTATGTCTCTATGAAAAGCTATGGGCCCTGTCTGATTGGCTCAGTGGTAGAGCATCAGCCTGGCATGCAGAAGTCTTGGGTTCAATTTCCGATCAGGGCACACAGGAGAAGCAAACATCTGCTTCTCCACTCCCTTTCTCTCTCCTCTCTCTCTTTCTTCCCCTCCTGTAGCCATGGCTCAAATGGTTTGAACAAGTTGGCCCCAGGCACTGAGGATGGCTCCATGGCCTCCACCTCAGGTGCTAAAATGGCTCAGTTGCCGAGCAAGAGAGCAGCAGCCCCAGATGGACAGAGCATTACCCCATAGGGGCTTGCTGGGTGGATCCCAGTCAGGACGCAGGCAGGAGCCTGCTCTGCCTCCCTGACTCTCAGTTTAATAATAATAATAATAATAATAATAATAATAATAATAATAATAATAAAAGGAAAGCTATGGGTGCTTTCCTTCAGGGGCGATTCTCACAGATGGCTCTCCCACCACTGCAAGGTGCAGTTACCTGATTCCCACAGCAGCCGCTGTGAGGGGCGGTTTTCCTGCTCCCTTGCCCTCCACTGCAGAAATGGTTTTCCTTTGCTTTTCTCTCGCCTGTCTCTATGAGCCTCCAACAAACAGGGAATGGCTAGATGCTTTCCAGCTCCGCAGTTCCTCTACTGTCTGCCTGAATTCAATGTGAACCTACCTGGCCTCGACCACTAGTATTACATCTACCAAGTCCTTCAGGGTCAGCCCGAATACTATCTTCTTCAAGAGGTATTCCTTCGGTGCAGCTGGGATTGAAGACAGGAGCAGGTGCATGGACAGTTCAGCCAGGGAACAATGGGGTGATAACTGGCAAAGCAGTGGATGCTGTATTAGAACAGAGGATCCCAAGCACAGGTGTGAGTTGGGTGAATCCAAATCATGAGGTGGGAGCATCTAAATTCAAAGACCTGGGCCCCAGCCTTGGTCTCCTGTGACTAGGCCTGGATAGCTGCATTTGTAATAAGCTCCCTGGTCATTCTCACATACTGTTCAGTAAGCACACCACTGTGTAGAATGCCCAAAAGCAAAATCCTGTCAGCCTGTTGCACAGTTGTGACCTAAAACAGTCCCCAAACTGTCCATGGGAGAGGACCAATTGTTATTAAAAATGCCTGGCATAATGTGAACTAAAGTTGAAATTGAAAATGTTAGTGGCCATTTTGTAACATTCAAGAAAATAGCACTTTATCTAAATTAACATTGGGGTTTTTTTTTTATCTTTGAAATGTCATGAACTATGTATTGTTCAGAACTCAAATAAGCATGCTATGGTTCTGGCTGGGTTGCTCAGTGGATAAAGTGCTGCCCCAGTGCACTGAGGTTGCAGGTTCGATCCCCAGTCAGGACATGTATGAGAAGCAATCAGTGAGTGCAAACCTAAGTGGAAAAACTGATTGGAATGGTGAGTCGATGCTTCTCTCTCTCTCATCAAATCAATGAAGAAAAAAAGCATGATAACAGTTTATTTGTTCATGCTCAAAATGAAATGGTGGAGAGAGGAAAATCAGGATGGTCATCACACTGTTGCTTTATCCATGTGAAAAGATATACCTTGTCCTGTTTGCAGGCAAATTCATGTTGATAAATATTTTATGTTTTTTTTCTTCACTAAATATACACAATAATCCCTTACCTGGAGGATGAGCCTCATTTTAATTGAAGGTGATTGATATAGGAAAATGTTTGGATTATATATATGCTATATATGTGACTGCAGGTATTAAGTAAAAATATAAGATGGTTGGTTTCTGTTGGAAAAACAGCTGTGTTAGGCTTCTCACTTGCACTTTGCATGATTAATGTGAGAGCTACATGTGCAGAGCCACGTGTGCAGAGTCTATGTAAAGCTATGGCTGCTTTGACTCAGGGTGAATTGCAAATTGCCTGCTCACCACTGCAAGGGGCCATTTTGCTGTTTGTTCACCTGCTGCCATGAGAAGTGGTTTTCCCCTGCCTATCTGCTTGTCTGCTGTTATGAGAACTTATTAAACAGGGATGGCCCAAAGCTTTCTGGCTCCATAATTCCTTTACAATCTCCCCAAATGCAATGGGAACCTGCCTTATAATGGCCACTGGCATTACATCTGGCATAGTGGGCTGGATACATATCAGATTGGTATGGAGTCACTGACATCCTTGAAAGGTAGAATAGAGGAGTGGCTATTCCCTGTGGCTCTCCTGTTGGGGGCCATGGGTTTGTTTTTGTGGGGGGTTTTTTTACAGCCCTAAGAGAAGAAACCGAAAGCTCTGTGCAAGAGGCTGCACAAGGTCAAAAGCTCCTGGATGAGCTGAAGACTGAGTGATGACAGCAGCTTACAAAAATTTCTAGAGGAGGCTGACTGCTTTTGAGAACTTCAGTGTAAGATGCAGGTTGAACACCAATGGTGCCTGGAACTGGAACAGTCACTTGAGAAGGAAATATGGGTCCAAGAGTTGCAGTTTGCCCTGGAAGCCAAGCATTGGCAGCAACAGTTGTTAGAGAAATAATTACAGGTTCAAGAGCTTGAGCCTCAGGTTGACAGCTGGCAACTGCAAGAGCCAAAGTAGTCACTGAAGAAAGAGCTGCATTCGTGCTGTCAGGGTGGTTCTAAGTTGGTGGTAGCAGGTGTTTCCAATTTCTTCTCTTCTGAGGAGGATGGGCTGAAACTGCCAACCACAGACTCAGAGCCTGCCTGCTGGTCACCCAGAAGGTAAAAACCCAGTAGCCAAGAGTGCCACAGGGGCAAGCTCAATCCCCTCATTAAGTAGTGGAGCACTCTGTGATCTAGCCCTACACCCAGACAGAATTGATACAGTTGGGGGAAAATTCAGGCAGAAACCCACCAAGTCCCTGGAAGCTTGGTTGCTGCAGTTGTGGGACATAAAGGTGGATGGCATCATGCTTTCTGGAACAGAGATGGAGAAATTTTCCACCATTACCACACACTCCACCTTGAAGCAGCATCTTCAGAACTGCCATGACAACTCAGGAAACCATACCCTATTAGAACGGGTGATGGCTACTGTTTGTACAATCTGGCAGAATGCTGGAGACTTGCCAGGAGCAGTGAGTCAGTGGCAGTTGTATATTGAGCTGCAGCAGGTACTCTGGGAACTAGGTATGAAGAATGCTGCTTTCCACTTGAGGTCCTGTGAACCAGATGAGGAAGTATTTATGGAAAGGATGAGGAACCTTATTCTCTGTAGCACCCTGTCATCCCTTTTTGGGTCACTAGTGGCTATCTTGAGCCTATATGTGGGGAAGCTCATCAATGTGGTTACACAGACAGTGGCAGATTTGGGGGAGGTGGAGGCAGCATAAAATCATAAGGCATGTGGGCTGCAACCCATGCTGTGCCCCCTCACCCCCAGACTAACAAGAGAAATGGGCCTGTAAAGGTTATAAAAACACAGATGTGGGTAAATTTTATTGCATCCAGGGCAAATAAAGAGAAATTGGATGGCAGGTCTAATAGATTCTTGTTAGAGCTTTGGTGGCAGCTTAAGTCAGAACAGTGGTGGCAGCTTAAGTCAGAACAGAGGTTTCAACCACTTAAAAAAGAGGGCAAAGCAGGCAACCCCAGCAGCTGCCAAGAAAATGGCTGACATTCTGGTTGCACAGTTGCAGGATTATATAATGAAGACAGCTGAGGGAAAAGAAGATCCCCAAGACCTGCTGTTCCAGTTTGAATAGGGGGAAGGCTGAGAAACTTGTCTAATGGGGATGAGCGGGGCCAGAGGGCCCATGTGAAATTAGCAATCCATGCCTGACCAGGCAGTGATGCAGTGGATAGAGTATTAGACTGGGCCGCAGAGGACCCAGGTTCAAAACCCCGAGGTCTCTGGCTTGAGTGTGGGTTCATCCAGCTTGAGCGTGGGATCATAGACATGACCCCATGGTCACTGGCTTGAGCCCAAAAGTCACAGGCTTGAAACCCAAAGTCACTGGCTTAAGCCCAAGGTTGCTGGCTTGAGCCCAAGGTCACTGGCTTGAGCAAGAGGTCACTCACTCCACTGTAGATTCCTGGTCAAGGTACATATGAGAAAGCAATCAATGAACAACTAAGGAGACTAAGGAGCTGCAACAAAGAATTGATGTTTCTCATGTCTCTCCCTTCCTGTCTGTCTGTCCCTATACGTCCCTCTCTCTGTCTCTCTCTATCTCTGTCACACACAAAAAAATTGGCAATCCACTGGTCCCCTTCTAATGTTCAGCAGGTATTGGCCTTAGCTGGCATGAGGTACTTTTGCAATAGCTAAGAGAACTGTCAAGGTGGCACAGGCCTTGAATATGTTTGACCCCACCAGGTCCTGTGAGCTTGCTGAGGGGTTTGTATGAGGCTTGTGGCAGCAGAAAGAGCACTTATGGAAAGGCACTGAGGTCCATTAATAAAGAGCTAGCTGTATGGCTAGGAGCCTACTATAATGAACCTTTACCTTGATGATTTGCACAGACAGCTGAGCTGTCTGTCATGGACTGGTCATTGAGCAGGACAATAGACTCTTGAGCAGACAGTGACACAAGTGGGGGGACACTAGCTCCCTTGCTAGATGGAAATGATGCTTGTGCACAGTAATGAGAGACCCTGATGAGGGGGCTAAGCATCTGTGGAGGTCCTCCTATACCACTCAGCTGCCCTCATCCAGTTGCAGAGATACACCAAGGATGCTTTACAGCTTCAATGGACACGGCCCTGGACTATACAGGCCCTCCCATGGAGCATAGGGTAGTGGGCTAGAGGTGGGCCTCCAGTTTACTACCTGGGCAGAATGGTCAGGAAGATATTGTGAGGACACCTTTATAATTATTGTCATAGCATGTGTCTTTGCTATTTTTGTTGTTGTTTTGCCTTTGTTTTTCTATTTTTTTATTTTATTTTTAGTGAGAGAAGGGGAGACTGAGAGATAGACTCTCACATGTGCTTCAACCTAGATCCACCCAGCAAGCCCACTAGGGGGCAATGCTCTGCCCACCTAGGGCCATTGCTTCATTGCTCAACAACTGAGCCACTTTTTTTTCTTTTAGTGCCTGAGGCAGAGGCCACCATGCCATCCTCAGTGCCTGAGGCCAACTCACGCTCAAACCAATTGAGCCATGGCTGCAGGAGGGGAAGAAAGAGAGAGAGAGAGAAAGAGAGAGAGAAGGGGAGTGGAGGGGGAGGGTGGAGAAGTAGATGGTCATTTCTCTGTGTGCCCTGACTGGGAATCAAACCTGGGACATCAACATGCCATGCCGATGCTCTACAACTGAACCAACTGGCCAGGGCCAGCATTTGCCTTTGTAATTTGGTTGCTGTAGTCTATTTATATGATGTACACTCCTCACACAGGGACCATTGCAGAAGATACCTGTTGCATAGATTGTGAGGCAAGCAACCCTAAAGGGGTGGATTTTTGGGAAAACAGCTTGGTCACTCGTGTTTTGCATGATTAGTACAAAAGCCACATGTGCATAGCCTGTGTAAGGCTACAGGTGCTTTGACTCAGGGTGGATTGTGGATTGTCTGCCCACCACTGCAAGGGGCCATTTTGCTGTTAGTTTGCCTGCTTCTGTGAGAACCGGTTTTCCCCTGCCTCTTTGCTTATCTGCCATTGTGAGAACCTATTAAATGGGAATGGCCCAAAGCTTTTGACTCTGCTATTCCTTTACTGTCTTCCCAAATCCAATGGGAACCTGCCTGGCCTAGGACACCACATTATAGTCTCTCATTAATACATTTGGATTAGATGCATAAGAAAAACTATACAATTTATCTTTGAAATGAATATTTTTAATCCATTGCACACTTCTAAAGTTCAATAAAAGTGAATTACTAGAAAAATAAAATAACAAAGCTGTACAGAATATAAGCCCTAAATTTATTAGGAGAGACATCAAAGTACTTCATCAAATTTCTAAAGAAGTTTCCAAACTCTTCTTTTCAATTTCTGCACTCCTTGTGTGCCAGAAGCAGTGTTTGGGTCAGCAGTATGCTATGTTGGAGGGATGTCCCTAGCAGCTTTTGTGGCCACCTCACTGAAAGGAATTCTTTGCTATAAGTAATTCAACACAGCACATGTGCCTTCATGTAATGATCACCAAAATACTTGAACTTTTCCTGTGTGTGTTCTAGGTTGGTGGGTATGTAGGTGGGTAAAGATAAGTAAAATGTCATGATCCTCCAAATTTTCTTTTCTCCTTCACAGTAATTATCTTTTAAATTCCTCTCCTCTCCAATCATATTCAGACTTCCTTTATACCCCTCTGCTCCCTTTAACAAAACCCACTTACCAAATTAAGTGGCAATATCAAAAAAAATTGAGAGGGTAATGACTGACCTCACAAGAATTTACCCTGATTCTAGAACACCTTCCCCTTGCCTCCAGACTCAACTGGGCATCTATTGGCTTGTACATCTTGAGCACCTGTACACGGAGCCTATGTGGTACACTCCTGGACAACCTTTATGTGACCCCTGGAGGTCTTAAGGCTTCAATACAAATTGAAGTAAGCAAATATGTTTTTAGGGATGTATCAATACAATCTGATTCCATGTTAAAGAAAGAATTTTGATCATGAAGTTTAAGCCTATGTGATCTCATCTGTCTACACAAACGAAAACATCTAATTTTGAGATGATATCAGAGTAATGGTGGCATGAGAGATATTCCTGATCTCTACACTTGAAATTTCAACAAATTTAACAACTATAATGCAGCAAAGGAAACCCAGCTGGGCTCACAAGTGCACCTAAAAGACCCACACACTGAATGGACTAAAGGTAGGATGGGGTGAAAAGGGAGGGCGAAAGATAAAATGCATTCATGGTGGGCTTTGGAGAGAAGAGAGAAACCTGGAGTGACTGGGTTTGTTTGTTTTTTTTTGTTGTTGTTGTTGTTTTTTTTGCTGGACTATGGGAAGGAGAGAAGCTCTGGCTCTCTGAATTTTGTCTGAGGAATACAAGAGGGAAACTCAGAGTGACTGGATCTCCTTCTGCCAGGGGGAGTAGTGAGACAGAGAAGCAGAGGAGATATAAACCAAAGGATCCAGAGCACAAGATCATGGCCAGTGTTCCTGCAGTCTGCATGCAGTCCACACTTGGCAGGGACATGGAAAGCTAACGTGTGGCCCCAGACTCCCAAACCCTGCCTCCTTTACCTTGCAGAACTGAGAATGGCAGAAACAAACCCCACAGCTAGTTCTTCAGAGCCACTCTCTCTTTTGAAGAACAGAGGTGCTCCATGTTTGGTCCCCAGGTCTGTTGAGATGTGGGGAGGAGCACCTGAAAGCCTGAGATCACCATTGTTAGAACCATAAAGCTGGAAAGCTGAAACCATAAAACCAAAGCTGTAAGGCCAAAGCCCTCACAACACGCCCCACCCAACAAGGCAACTGCAGCCCTGCCTACATCATTGCAACAGCAACATCTCAGTGGAGGACAGCACAGAAACATCATAGAACTAAAAGTTGTAATACAGAGACACCTAATGGAAGAAACCTCTCAAATTTGAAATTTATTTTTTCTATTTTTTCTTCATTTTTCTCTTTTGAATTTAATTTTCTTTAATTTTTATATATTTTACTCTTATATTTTTGTGAGTGTTTTTTATTTTTTGTTTGCTTTCAATCTTTTTTTCTGTAGTTTTCTTGTCATAATTTTTAAAATTTTTATAATTTTTATTGTATTTTTAATTTTATTTTAAAATCTTTTTTAGTTGTTTTTTAGTTAAGGTTCTTAACAATAACACTCTAAATGCCATCAAGGATGAAGAAATTGGTTTTTTTTGTTTGTTTGTTTTTTGTTTTTTTTAGTTGAGAAAGGTGATGTATTTATTGACTCACATTTCCCACATTATCATTATATGGTTGTCTAATATGAACGTGTTGCTTTTAGGCGGGTAAGTTCCCTCACAAGTGTTTGAGAGAAGGTGGAATAAGCACCTGGAAATGGGTCTTAACCGCACATTTAGGATGAAGAAATTGAATACCATGGCTACACAAGAGAGAGACATAGTTCAAAAAGAAAATAAAAAATCTCCAGAAAAAAATCTCAATCACATGCAAACTTTGGAGTTAAATGATAGAGAATTCAAAATTGAAGTTCTGAAAATACTCAATGAGATGCAAGAACACACCCATAAGCAACTTAATGAGCTCAAAAAACAAATTAGTGAACAAAATAAATACCTTACCAAGGAGATTGAAACTTATAAAACAGAGATGAAAACTCAATAAATGAATTGAAGACTGAGGTAGCAAATTTAGCTAATAGAGCAAACCTGATAAAAGAATCAGTAACATCAAAGACAGGCAACTAGAGATACTACGGAGAGAAGAAGAGAGAGACTCATGAATTTAAAAAAAAATGAGAAAGCTATACAAGAATTGTCTGACTCCATCAGAAAGAGCAATATAAGATTAAAAGGTATGTCAGAAAAAGAAGAGAGGGTGAAGAGAATGGAGAGCCTATTCAAAGAAATAATTGATGAAAATTTCTCAAGCCTATGGGAAGAGGTAGAACCTTGAATTCAAGAAGCAAACAGAATACTGAGTTACCACAACCCAAACAGACCTACTCCAAGGCACACTGTAATAAAATTGTCAAAAATCAGTGACAAAAAAAAAAATCCTTAAGACAGTTGGGGAAAAGAAGACCATAACATATAAAGGATGGCCCATTAGGTTATCATCAGATTTCCCAGCAGAAACTCTATAAGCCAGAAGAGAGTGGACCCAAACACTCTGGACCAAATGGACATAATAGACATTATAGGGCATTTTATCCAAAAACATCAACTATATATTCTCCAGTGTGCATGGAACATTCTCAAGCATAGGCCACAAAACTAACATCAACAAATTTAGGAACATTGAAATTATACCAAGCATATTTCCCCTCTTCCTTTTTGTCTTTCTCTTTCCCCTCTCTCTAAAAATCAATAAATAAAATCCAAAAAAAAGTCCAATGTCATTTTTTTAAAGAAACAAAATTAAAAATTACCAGGTCTCTATGGAACCATAAAAAAACCTCAAATAGCCAAAGCAATCCTGAGAAAAAAGAATGAAGCCAGAGGTATCACACTACCTGACTTCAAATTATACTACAGAGAGCCACAATAATCAAAACAGCATGGTATTGGCAGAAAAACAGACATACAGACCAGTGGAACAGAATCAAGAGCCCAGAAGTAAAACCACATATATATAGATAAATCATCTTTGACAAAGGAGACAAAACCACACAATGGAGAAAAGAAATCCTTTTTATAAATGGTGCTGGAAAAATTAGAAAGCCACATGCAAAAGAATAAAACTTGACTACAGTTTGTCTCCTTGTACAAAAATTAATTCAAAATGGGTCAAAGACCTAAATATAAGATCTGAAACAATAAATTATATTGAGGAAAACATAGGTACTAAATTCATGGGAACTTGGTCATAGAGAACATTTTATTAATTTGACCCCAAAGGCAAAAGAAGTAAAGGCAAAAATAAATAAATGGATTATGCCAAACTAAAAAGCTTTTGCATAGCAAAAGAAACTGACAATGAAATGAAAAGGCAGCCAACCAAATGGGAGATGATATTTATAAACAGCATCTCTGATAAGGGATTGATATCCAAAATATATAAAGAATTCACAAAGCTCAGCAATAAACAAGCAAATAATCCAATTTAAAAATGGGGCAAAAACATAGACACTACTCCCAAGAGTACATAAAAATGGCCAACTATAGATGAAAAGATGCTCATCTTCACTAGCTATTAGATAAATTTAAATAAAAACTTCAATGAGATACCACCTCACACCTGTGAGATTGGCTGTTATCATCAAGATAGGTAATAACAAGTGTTGGAGAGGCTGTGGAGAAAAAGGGACCCTCATTCACTGCTGGTGGGAATGTAAACTGGTACAGCCATTATGGAAGGCAGTTGGTGGTACGCCAAAAAGTAAGAATTACCATATAACTCAGCAATCCCTCTACTGAATATCTACTCAAAAAACTCGAAAACGTTGGTATGTAAAGACACATACACGCTCATGTTTATTGCAGCATTATTTGTGGTGGCCAAGACATGGAAACAACCAAGATATCCTTTAATAGAGGATTAGATAAAGAAGATGTGGTACATACATACAATAGAATACTAAGCCATAAGAATGATGACATAGTGACATTTATGACAACATGGATGGACCTTGAGAACATTATACTGAGTGAAATAAGTAAATTAGAAAAAAACTAAGAACTATATAATTTCACAGATAGGCAGGATATAAAACTGAGATTCATGGATATAGATAAAAGCGAAGTGGGTACTAGGGGGAGGGTGGAGGAGGTAAGGTGTAACGGGGACAAGTATATGATGACACAAAATGATTTGACTTTGGGTGATGGGCATATGACACAATCAACAGTTCAAATGCTATGGAGATGTTTACCTAGAACCTATGTACTTACATTGATCAATGCCACCCCAATAAATTTAATTTCTAAATAATAAAAAAGAAAACACAATAAAATTTGTCTGATACATGTTTTACTTTGACATCACCTACATATAATTAGCTGATTTTGTAATGATCACAGTGTCAAACTTTACCATATTTTTAAATCTTCCAATTTCTTATCTTGCTACAATCTTTCAAATAAATGTTTTCAATTTTCTTGCCTGCCTTACATTTGGCGTCCACAGCAGGAGATGACCTGACTGCCCAGGTCCTCCTGGGGCCCCAGGTTGCCTCAGAGTGGCTTTTACCCAGAATCTGAGAAGATGTACAGGCCTGAATGGGGGCATCTCCCAGCAGCCAAACCATCAACAGGGTCCTCATTGCACATCCATTTTCACTGCTCCTTCAACAAAAAAGATCACAGAAATTTTAAAAGATGTTCTGTCATAAAACTCAACAACTCTAGTAAACAAACAGGCCCCTTTCATGTCAGCCACTTGCAGGCCTACACTGGATGACCTTTTTCCGCCACTCTATGACCTAGGATTCCGTAAACAAACATCAGTGTCCTCATTTTCTGTTTTCTTTGTTGTTTTACAAACTCCACGTGCCTGTCCTTAGAGAGTCCACAACAACCAGACCTGGGAAATGGGAAATAAATCTCTCCTCTGGTTCTTTTTCTTTTCCTTTTTTGTGTGGCCTCTGGGGTATTCGTGAGGCCCTTGGAGACTGGCGAGAAGTGGGCTGTGTGTAAGCAGAGCTGACATGGAGCAGGGTTGTGGAAGGATGGGTCTGCTCAGAGTCAGGATGAGAAATTGTAAAGCCTGGTTTGGGTTGTTAGGCATTATATGGGCTCAAAAGGATCTAAGGGCACCATGCAGGAGGGGTTTTTTAGGGGTTCAGGAAGGGGCTGCGGAATATAAATGAGCGGCTGGCCTACCTGTTGAGGGAGGGGCTGCTGGAGCTGGTGTGGTGAAGTGGGCGTGTTACTCTCCCAGACTTGGATGGGTTAGGGAAAGACAAGGGCTTAAAGACTCAGATTAGTGCCCTGGCATTGGGACAAGAGGGAGCACCACATGTACAGGCTGGCTGGGTATGTGGGATTGGGGGCATGGGACAGGGCACAAGAGGCAAAAGGAGACAGAATTCAGATCTGTAGTTTCCAGGGTTTAGGGAGTGGGGGAATGGGATGCAACCTTGCAGTGGGTACAAGGTTTTTTAAAATAAATATGTATTTTCCAATGGCTTTAGGCGACCCCTGTGTTTTGGTCGTTCGACCTCCGCCGGGGTCACGACCCACAGGTTGAGAACCACTGCTTTCTAGAGTATTCATGCTGTATGCATTTTTGGAACAAAATTAAGTTAAGCATGAAGGTGGTTGAGTGATATTGAACAGGGACCCCTCTGTGAGACTTCCCCCTTCATTTCCTCTAAGATACAGGCATGACTAGAGTTGTTCAGGTAGGCAATTAACTGGGCCAGTCCTAATAAAATTTAGGGACATATAAAAACACAACAAAGAAACCAATTAAGAAGAAAGTAATAATAGCATAAACCAGGGGTCCCCAAACTACGGCCCGCGGGCCACATGCGGCCCCCTGAGTCCATTTATCCGGCCCCCGTTGCACTTTCGGAAAGGGCACCTCTTTCATTGATGGTCAGTGAGAGGAGCATAGTTCCCATTGAAATACTGGTCAGTTTGTTCATTTAAATTTACTTGTTCTTTATTTTAAATATTGTATTTGCTCCCATTTTGTTTTTTTTTTACTTTAAAATAAGATTTGTGCAGTGTGCATAGGGATTTGTTCATAGTTTTTTTTATAGTCCAGCCCTCCAACGGTCTGAGGGACAGTGAACTGGCCCCCTGTGTAAAAAGTTTGGGGACCCCTGGCATAAACAGTAATCTGAGACATGAGTCAGGGTCATAGGACTCCTACTTCCTCCTAAAAAGCTGTGGATAATATTATTACAAACATGCTGGGTTACTCTACAGGAGTAAGACCCCACCAGAGAGAAGCTGTGGACAGCAAAGCATAAGATATTGTGATTAGCAGATTCAAATGTATCTTTTAGTTTCTCTGTAATAAGAAGTCAAATGTCAACTCACTTAGATTTTAAGGTTAATACAACAATGTGTCAGCCTTTTATCTTGTTTGGTAATGACTTAGGTACTCAATGACTTGAATTCAATAATTTGATATGCTAGAACTTAGCTTTTCAAGAAGATAGAGGTGGGTATAGGGAGGACAAATGGTGATAGATGAAGGCTTGAATTGGGGGATGAACACACAATATGGTGTAACAGGATGTGTTGTGGAATTGGGCACCTCAAACCTGTATAATTATGTTATCCAGTGTCACCCAAATAAATTTAATTTTAAAAAAAGCACCTCAGTTCAAGAGTCATGGCTCTGCTGTAAGGGAAGCAGAGTTGCTGCCTACATGTGTCAAGATTTTGATTTTGACAGCAAAGGGAAGCAGGTCACTAGCCAAATGGAAGCTTTCCTGCTGTAGTCAGAGTAAAAAGTCACTTAGAAGCAGGGAGCCATCAGGGATACAGGGTTGAGTGCTGAGATCTGAGCTACATTGCCTCCCCCACACTACTGAATGCTCGCTGGAAGGCAGGCTGTGGACGGGGCACGAGAAAGCGGCCATGGGCCGGGTGTGCAAAAGCTGTCCTGCCTGCAGTCCCACCCACGAGGGCAAGTCAGAAACCGAGGAACCAGCCAAGGCTTGCGGGCCCAGCACACAAGCTAGTCCTGCCCCTAGGGGCGAGGCAGAGGCCAGGAAACTTGCCGAGGCTTGTGGACTCGGCATGTGAGTGCAGTCCTGCCCACGGGGGTGAGGCAGAGGCTGCAGTGACCATAGCAGTGGGCCAGTGCTGGCAATGCCCATGCCTGAATGCCCAAGGCAGCAGCAGTGGTGGGCCTGCAGACAAACTACACCTTGGGAACACAGAGGCCACACCCATTGGACTCCTGTGGCCACACCCTTCTGAGGACTAAAAAAGAGGAATATAAAATAATAAAATAAAATAAAGAAGAAGGCTGGATAGAACAACACCTGAGGCTAAGGGGCAAGCCACATACAATACCTTACCTAACCCCTGATTTACAGTACTGAGCCCAACAAGTAGCCACCAAGAAGAGGCAGCAGAAAGTGGATCTCAGGGGATCCTGAATATTTAAACAAACATCCTCCAGGCCAAAAGTAGATAAAAGCCAGCCTAAGTTGATATTAACAATGGCACCTGGGCTCAGCAGAGGCAGGCCAGGATCTGGATCTCCTGTTGCTCCAAAAAGGTAGATAAAGGCTAGTCATAGGCAATGATCCCCACTGGTCTGTGCCAGGCTCTGGCCAAGAAGGTCCAAGGAGGGCACATCCAGAAGTCAGATACGAAGAGCATCAGTTCAGGACCTAACAACCTTTGTTAGAGTAATATCTTAAGGAAGGGCTCCCCATACCTCACCCAGTTAAGGTATAGAAGACACTGAAACAAATAGCAAAAAGAACAGTGACCAAATAGCCCACAGTAGTTTATAAAGAACAGCTGATGTCAACCAAAGAAGTTCTAGAAACAATACAACTGGAAACTGGAGGCAGGCAATACCAACCCTAGACTCAGTGACCTACACAAACAACTCGTCCAAAGGAGAAGCCTATACACAGACAAAATGGGAGGGCAAAGAAATGCAACCTAAATGAATCAACAAGAGAAATGCCCAGAAAAAGATCTGAATGAGATGAAAATAACCAAATTACCAGATGCAGAGTTTAAAATAATGATTGTTAGGATGCTCAAAGATCTTAGAGCAACAATGGATGAACATAATGAGCACCTAAATAAAAAGATAGCAAGCATCAAAAAGGACATTGAAATTATAAAAAAGAACCAGTCTGAAATGCCAAATACAATATCAGAAATGAAGACTACACTAGAATAAATTAAAAGCAGGATGGATGAAGCTGAAGATCAAATTAGTGATTTAGAAGACAAGATAAATGAAAGCACAGAAGCAGAGCAGCAAAGAAAAGAGGCTCAAAAAATCTAAGGAAACTCTAAGAGAGTTTTGTGAAAACATGAAGAGAAACAACATCCGCATCATAGGGGTTCCTGAAGGAGAAGAGAAAGAACAAGGGATAGAGAATCTGATTGAAGAAATCATAGCTGAAAACTTCCCTAAATTGATGAAGGAAAAATTCACACAAGTTCAAGAAGCACAGAGTCCCATTAAGGATGGACCCAAAGAAGCCTACACCAAAACACATCATAATTAAAATACAAAAATTAAGACATAAAGAAAGAGGGGGCAAGATGACGATGGAGTAGGCAAATGTACCAATTTCCACCTCCCAGAAGCAAAGTGGATTACAACTTAATTTTAAGAACCATCATCTGGAAAAACCAACTTTGGACTAAACTAAGAGGACTCTTTAACCAAGTAACACTGAAGAAGCCACACTAAGACTGGTAGGAAAAGAGGAAATGTGGAGAAGGGCTGTCCAGCTCCTGGGAGCAACAGCAGCACTGAGAGACTTGTGTGGCGGGAAGTGAGTTTAGCAGAGAGGGGAGGGTCCTGGGCCCCAGGAACAAAGCCCTGGCCTGTAGCCCCAGAGCCTAGAAGCAAATGGACAGTATTTAGCTGCAAAACAAGTCAGGATACTGGTTTTGAGAAAGAGACAGATTTCTTAGACCAAGGATTCTTCATAAAGGGAACATGCAGAAAACCTCTTTCACGACCACTCACCCAGAGCTCCACGGGATGGGAAGAGATGAGAGGACCGAAGTAGCAGGAAGAGAGTGTAATCTAGGAGGCACAGGGAGAAACACTTTGAGGGACAGCCACCTTAACCCCTGGGCTGTGTCACCCCCCCCCAATCTAAAGTGAATATTTCCCCTGGAACCAGCAATAACAGCAAAGGAAAGCATGACACCAGCCAAACAAGCTCTCCCGCAGCACTCAGAACAGAGTTGCTTAGAAAGAGGGAGCCTTCAGGAATACAGTATTGAGTGCTTAGGTCTGAGCTGCAGTGCCCCCACCCACACTGCTGAGGGCTCGATGGAAGGCGGGCAGCAGCGGGACGCGGAAGCTGGGCCAGCCACGACTGAAGCCCAATGTGAGCTCAGTCTCACCCAGTGGGGGCGGAGGTGATGCATGAAAGTAGTCCAGCCGAGCTGCAGGGCCAGGTAAGCAAGAGTGGTCCTGCCTGCAATCCCACCCTCAGGGCAAAGGCAAAAGCCTGGGAACTGCAGAGACCCACAGCTGAGTGTGGGCACACAACCCACCAGGCCCTCAAACCTGAGGCTTGCAGCCTGACGCACAAGCACAGCTCTTCCCGTGGGGGGGGGGGAAGCCGGGGAACAGGTGGGGACCTGCAGTTGAGCATAGGTGCACAGCCCTGCCCACAGTGCCAAGGCTTGAAGCCCTGGGTGCAGCACACAGCCCCACCTGTGAAGGCGGAGTGAAAGCCAAGGCCAGCCAAGGCTTGTAGACCTGGGCACGTGAACAGAGCCCCTCCCATGGAGGAGAGGAAGAAACCGCAGTAACAGCCTCAGTGGGCCAGCACCAGCAACGCCTATATTTGAACACCCAAGGCTGCAGCAAAGGGGGTGGTGGGTCTACAGACAGACAACATCTAGGGAACAGAGGCCACACCCATTGGACTCCAGAGGCCACACAATTCTTATACACAGACAAAATGGAAGGCAGAGAAATGCAACCAAAATGAATCAAAAGAAACCCCCAGTAAAGGACTTGAATGAGTCAGATATAACCAAATTACCAGATGCAGAGTTTAAAATAATAATTGTTAGGATGCTAAAAGATCTTAAAACAATAATAGATGGACATAACAAACACCTAAATAAAAAGATAGCAAGTATTAAAAAGGATATTGAAATAATAAAAACGAATCAGTCAGAAATGACAAATACAATATCACAAATGAAGACAACAATGGAAGGAATAAAAAGCATGATGAATGAAGCTGAAGATCAAATCAGCGACTTAGAGGACAAGATAAACAAAGGCATGGAAGCAGAGCAGCAAAAAGAAAAGAGACTCAAAAAGTCTGAGGAAACTTTAAGAGAGCTCTGTGACAACATGAACAGAAATAACATTGTCATTATAGGGGTTCCTGAAGAAGAGAAAGAACAAGAAATAGAGACTTTGTTCAGTCAAATCATAGCTGAAAACTTCCCTAAATAGATGCAGGAAAAAAAATTACACAAGTTCAAGAAGCAGAGAGAATTCCATCAAAGAGAAACTCAAAGAAATCTACACCAAGACACATAATAATTAAAATACTAAAGCTAAGAGATAAAGAGAAAATATTAAAAGCCGCTAGAGAAAAACAGGCTATTACTTACAAAGAAGCCCCCATAATCATGACATCTGACTTCTCAACAGAAACACTTGAGGCCAGAAGGGAATCGCAAGAAATATTCAAAGTAATGCAGAACAAGAACTTACAACCAAGACTTTTTTATCCAGCAAGGCTATTGTTTAAAATTGAAGGAGAAATAAAATGTTGCCCAGACAAAAAAAAAAAAACTCAAGGAATTTATTACAACCAAACCAATGCTGCAAGAAATGTTAAGGGGCCTGTTGTAAACAGATCGAAGGAGGAAAAGAATATAGCAAAAGAGGAATAAAGCTTTAAAGAATAAAATGGCAATAAACAACTACATATCAATAATAACCTTAAATGTAAATGGATTAAATAATCCAATCAAAAGACATAGGGTAGCTGCATGAATAAGAAAACAGGACCCACACATCTGCTGTCTACAAGAGACACACTTTAAAACAAAACATGCACATACACTGAAGGTAAAAGGATGAAAAAAATATTTCATGAAAATGGAAATTTAAAAAAGCTGGGGTAGCAATATTTATATCAGAGAAAATGGACTTTAAAACAAAGGTTATAATAAAACATAAAGAAGGTCACTACATAATGATAAAGGGAGCAATCCAACATGAAGATATAACTATTATAAATATCTACACACCTAATATAGGAGCACTTAAATATATAAAGCAGATTTTGATGGACATAAAAAGTGAGATCAGCAGCAGCACAATAATAGTATGAGATTTCGATACCCAACTAACATCACTGGATAGATCCTCAAGAAAGAAAATTAACAAAGAAACAGCAGGCTTAAAGAACACACTAGATCAACTGGATTTAATAGATATCTTCAGAACCTTGTACCCCAAAACAGCAGAATATACATTCTTTTCAAGTGCTCATGGTACATTTTCTAGGATAGATCACATGTTAGGGCACAAAAGCGGTCTCAACAAATTTAAGAAGATTGAAATATATCAAGCATCCTCTTGGATCACAATGTCATGAAACTAGAAATGAACTACAATAAAAAAACTGAAAAACACTCAAACTCTTGGAAACTAAATAGCATGTTATTAAATAACAAATGGGTTAACAATAAGATCAAGGAAGAAATCAAAATTTTTCTTGAAACAAATGAAAATGAACATACAGCAACTTAAAATTTATGGGACACAGCAAAAGCAGTCCTGAGAGGGAAGTTCATAGCATTACAGACATATCATAGGAAGCTAGAAAAAGCTCAAATAAACAATTTAACCCTGCATCAAAAAGAACTAGAAAAAGGACAGCAAGTAAAGGCAAGAGGAAGTAGAAGGAAGGAAATAATAAAGATCAGAGCGGAAATAAACAACATAGAGGCTGAAAAAACAATACAGAGGATAAATGAAACCAAGAGCTGGCTCTTTGAAAAGGTAAACAAGATCGATGAACCTTTAACCAGACTAGCCAAGAGAGGACTCAAATAAATAAAATTAGAAATGAGAAAGGAGAAGGAACAACTGACACAGCAGAAATACAAAAGATTGTATGAAAATGCTATGAAGAACTGTATGTCATAAAATTAGACAACCTAGGCAAAATGGACAAATTTCTCAAAACATACAATCTTTCAAAAATTAATATAGAAAAATCAGAAAACCTAAACAGACCAATTTAATCAAGTGAGATTAAAATAGTTATCAAACAACTCCCAACAAAGAAAACTCTTGGGCCAGATAGCTTTACAGGCAAATTTTACCAAATATTCAAAGAAGAAGTAACTCCATCCTTCTCAAGCATTTTCAAAAAATTCAAGAGGAGGGATGATTTCCAAACTTCTTTTATGAGGCAAGCATAATTCTGATTCCAAAACCAGGCAAAGACACTACAAAGAAAGAAAACTATAGACCTATATCCCTGATGAACTTAGACGCTAAAATTCTCAACAAAATATTAGCAAACCAGAGCAAGCAATACATGAAAAAAAATCATACATCATAATCAGGTGTGATTTACTCTGGAGGGAAGCATTCAATAAAATCCAGCACCCATTTATGTTCAAAACTCTCAGCAAAGTGGGAATACAAGGATCATATGTCAACATGATAAAGGCCATCTATGACAAACCCACTGCCCACATCATAATAAATGGGCAAAAATATAAAAGAAATCCCCTTAAGATCAGGAGCAAGGCAGGTGTGCCCCCTCTCACCACTCTTATTCAACATAGTTCTGGAAGTCCTAGCCACAGCAATCAGACAAGAAGAAGAGATAAAAAGCATCCAAATTGGAAAAGAAGAAGTAAAATTATCATTATTTGCTGATGATATAATACTGTCCATAGAAAACCCTAAAGTCTAGGTCAAAAAACTACTGGACCTGATAAATGAATTCAGCAAGGTGGCAGGATACAAAATCAATATTCAGAAATCAGTGGCATTTTTATACACCAACAATGAACTGTCTGAAAGAGAAATTAGGAAAATAATCTCTTTCACTATTGCAACAAAAAATAATAATAAAGTACCTAGGAGTAAATTTAACCAAAGAGGTACTTGTACTTGGAAAAATATAAAACATTGATAAAGAAAATCAAGGAAGATGCAAACAAGTGGAAGCATATACCGAGTTCATGAATAGAAAGAATAAACATCATTAAAATGTCTATATTACCCAAAGCAATCTATAAATTCAATGCAATTAGCCTGACCAGGTGGTGGCGCAGTGGATAGAGCATCGGACTGGGATGCGGAAGGACCCAGGTTCGAGACCCCGAGGTCACAAGCTTGAGCGTGGGCTCATCTGGCTTGAGCAAAGAGCTCACCAGCTTGGACCCAAGGTCGCTGACTCCAGCAGGGGGTTGCTCGGTCTGCTGAAGGCCCGCGGTCGAGGCACATGTGAGAAAGCAATCAATGAACAACTAAGAAGTCGCAATGCGCAACAAGAAACTGATGATTGATGCTTCTCATCTCTCTCCGTCCCTGTCTGTCTGTCCCTGTCTATCTCTGCCTCTGTAAAAAAAAAAATTAAAATTAAAAAAAATTAAAAAAAAAATTCAATGCAATTCTTATTAAAATACCAATGACATACTTCAAAGATATAGAACAAATATTCCAAAAATTTATATGGATATATTCAGGATAGCCTCAGCAATCTTGAATAAGGAAGAATAAAGTGGGAGGTATCACATTTCCTGATATCAAGTTATACTACAAGGCCATTGTACTCAAAACAGCCTGGTACTGGCATAAGAACAGTCATACAGATCAATGAAACAGAACAGAGAACCCAGAAATAAACCCACATCTTTCTGGGCAATTGATATTTGACAAAGGAGGTAAGAGCATACAATGGAGTAAAGACAGCCTCTTCAACAAATGGTGTTGGGAAAATTGGACATCTACCTGCAAAAAATGAAACTGGATCACCAACTTACACCATTCACAAAAATAAACTCAAAATGGAGAAAAGACTTAAATGTAATTCGTGAAACCATAAACATCTTAGAAGAAGACAATATCTCTCATAGCAATATTTTTGCTGATTTATCTCCACAGGCAAGTGAAATAAAGGACAGGATGAACAAATGGGACTGTAGCAAATTGAAAAGCTTTGCACAGCAAAAGACAATATGAACAAAATAAAAAGACAACCCACACAATGGGAGAACATGTTCACCAATATTCCTGATAAGTGTTTAATAACCAAAATTTATAAAGAACTTGTAAAACTCAACACCAGGAAGGTAAACAATCCAATCAAAAAATGGGCAAAAGAAATGAATAGACACTTCTCCAAAGAGGACATACAGATAGCCAATAGGCATATGAAAAAATGTTCAACATCACTAATCATTAGAGAAATGCAAATTAAAACCACAATGAGCTATCACCTCACACTAGTCAGAATGGCGCTCATTAATAAAACAACACAAAACACGTGCTGACGAGGGTGTGGAGAAAAAGGAACCCTCCTGCACTGCTGGTGGGAATGCAGACTGGTGCAGCCACTGTGGAAAACAGTATGGAGATTCCTCAAAAAATTAAAAATCAAACTGCCCTTTGACCCAGCAATCCCACTTTTAGGAATATATCCTATAAACACCAAATTACTGATTCAAAAAAAGAAATGCACCCCCATGTTTATTGCAGCATTGTTTATAATAGCCAAGATCTAGAAACAGCCCAAGTGTCTGTCAGTGGACAAGTGGATTAAAAAGCAGTGGTACATATACACAATGGAATACTATGCGGCGTGAGGAAGAAGGAAATCTTACCTTTTGCGACAACATAGATGGACCTGGAAACTATTATGCTAAGTGAAATAAGCCAGACAGAGAAAGAAAAATATCATATGACCTCACTTTTTGAGGAATTTAATGAACAATGTGAACTGAGGAACAGACAGAGGCAGAGGCGGGATCAAAGGGTCCAGAGGGAAAGAGGACAGAGGGAAAGGGGATGAGAAGATGGGATCGGAGAAGGGAAAGAGATTAGTGAAACTATATATACATAACACAGCATTATAGAGAACAGGACAGCAAATCCTGGAGGGAAGGGGTGAAGGCATTGAGGGAGGGGGTAAAGGGGGAGCCAAGGGGAACACGGGGGGGGGGAGATATTCGGTGGGACACTTGAATATATGTAAACACAACAAGTTAAGATCATAAATAAATTAAAATAAAAAAGATTTTGA
The DNA here is from genome assembly GCF_036850995.1 of Saccopteryx leptura. Taxonomy (NCBI): domain Eukaryota; kingdom Metazoa; phylum Chordata; class Mammalia; order Chiroptera; family Emballonuridae; genus Saccopteryx; species Saccopteryx leptura. Next base: position 60,719,810 of record NC_089505.1, on the reverse strand, counting down.
TTTTGATCTGGTTGGGAAAGCAAAAGATTCAGGAAAAAAAGCCTCAACCTCCCTGCTTGACTGCCTAGAAAAAATTTCGGAGGACCAGCCCCTGGAGGGACATTCACATGGAGATGCTGAGCAAAACATTTGTTTATCAAACATTTCCTTTGGCATCTCCAAGAGGATGGTTCTACTGCCATTTGAAACCTCAACCGGCAACCCTTTCTCTTTAAGCTTTAGAATGACATCCAATCCTCAACTACCCAATACTTCTTTGAGTTTCTCTTTTTATCATGCCAGAATATTCATTCATATAATAGAATTTGTACATTATCTCCTGTTAATCTGTATTTGTTAATTTGATTATTAGCCCAGCTAGAGGAATTTAAAAGATGAGGGAAAAAAACTTCTTTTGCTCTCATAGCTTGCTGTCATGATTTCTAGTTAGAGAATAAATGGAAATAATTGGAAAGAATGCAGATGTGGCCTGGAGCCAGGAAACTTGTCACTAAAACAGGTTGCAAGTAATAGATTGCTTGAGATAAGAGGAGGATGTAGCCTGCTAAGACCAAAATGGATAGATTTGTTTTCTGTTCTTAAGATAACATCACCAATTTAATCCCCAAATGGATTGCAGAATTTTGGTTTGTCTGCATGTAGGGAGACCTTTGGACCTTCTCAGCCAAAGACCCCAAACAGGATGATGACAGGGGAGAAATAGATCAGATTAAGAAGATCACAGAAAATTATCTCATTTCTGACCAATCTTCATAAGCCCATGAGCCTGAATCCCCCAATTCTGATTTTTTTTCTTTTTTCCTTTAAAAGAATCTCAATGTCAGCCACTGGGGAACATGAGTTTTTGAACGTCAGCTGCCCCTTCTCCTTTCATTGGTACTTTAAAATATATGCTTCCCTTTCTTTCACTGCAACCTGGTGTCAGATTGTTTGTTTGTTTGTTTTGCTGTCTAGGCATCAGGCTAACAAACCCTACTTCAGGATGGACTACAATATGCATAAATTTACAGGTCTGTATCCATGCTCCTGCGGTGGGAAACACTTGTCTCAGGCCCTGATCTGTGAGAACAGAGGGCAGGGAAAGAGGTAAAGGTGGCCTCTTAAGGTATGAGATGTTTTAGGTAGAGAAGGGAGTGAAAGTAAAGTCTTCTCAAACTTCCTGAGCACCTAATATAGGCAGAGCACATACATTATCATAATCACTTCTACATCACACCTGCCAGCTGGTTTTTTCACAGGAAATGAAGGTTTTCTCCCACCAACAACCAATTCTCCAATGAGGTGTCCTACTATTCAATTCAGTTCTAACACTAACCACCCGAAGTGCAAGCAGATCCTCTATCGGTTCAAGGCTCAGTAACACAAGGCTGTTCCATTTCAGATGTCAATTGTAAATGGGGTGACCAGACTACTCCCATTTCTACCTGGTTGACTACAATTTGGGGGATTCTTATGAGCTCCCTCAAGCTTTATAATTTTCTGAAATGCTCACAGAGTACAGGAAAGGGCTTTACTTACTATTACTGGTTTGTTATAAGTACACAACTCACGAACAGCTAAACAGAAGGGACTCACAGGCAAGGCATGGAAGGAGAGGCATGCCACACCTTCCTTGGGTGCTGTTGGGCAAATGAGTTGTAAAATCTGTATTTTCTGGTTTTGTTCATTCTTTTTGTTAAGATAGCACTGCCCATCACCAAGGTGATAATATTAATGCCCTTCTTGCTTGAGAAGGGGCTTGGTTATACTGTGTGTTGGAGGAGGGCTTTTATGCCAAAAGGTCTTAAAAGTAGAGCTAGGAGGTCATTTGAGGGAGAGTGATCACATTCTTGTAGAGAGGAGGAGCCCATGCTGTAGCAGGAGGGCAGGGAAGCCATGTGGAGGAGACAGTCAAAATGGTGGAATGGTGAAGGAGAAGCCAATTCGTGGAGAAGAAGATGGGGAACAGAGGTGAATAAAACTGGTGAGGAGGGAGCCTTTGATTCTAGAAAAACTCAGATGAGTCAGTGGCTTTGGGAGCCCTGAATGGAAAGGAAAGTGTTTCCTGCTGTGTGATTTTCTCACCTGCCAGGTGCAAGCTAGGATTAAAGGAAAATGGACCACCAGTTTTCAGCTCTGTTGATTCCTCACCGTCTGTCCAAATCAAATGCGAACCTGCATTGGCCAGGTAGCTGTGATGGTGGCCGTGGCTACTGGCCATACAGGTGCCCACCCTTTGAGCATGTCCATGTGTTCACCAACATGAGAGCTCTTTGAAACCCATGTTTAAAGTTTTTTTTATGAAAGTTTCCTTATGTTGGCATTCTTGATTAAATAATGGACCACTGGCAATTATCTGCAGAGGGTTGGGCTTTGTGGGTGAAGTGGGGCTTTCTACTAGACCTGACAAGTTCAGGGCAAACCTGCATGATGGGTCTTACAAACTCAGAGACCTAAAGTAACTACAGAGGATGATCTAACATGAAAACTTTTCAACTAAAAGTGAGTCATGGTGGGTAGTCATGTCCTAGGCAATTATCTTTCCTGACAAATGTCAATCTTTACTTTAATTGCGCCTGTCTATTACTTTAACATAACCGTTAGAGTGTCAGGATAATTTCCTTTTCACTCGAACCCCTCGCTGCACCAGAGGAAAGAGCCCTCCTTGTTGCCATCATTGTGTCCATTGTTAAGGCTAACTATCCTGTATCATCCAATGTAAAAGAAATATGTGTTTGTTCATTTTATATTTTATCCAATTCCAGAGATATCTCCCACCCCACTTTACTTTCTTCTGTCTCCCCAATCTGTCACCAATGGATTTCATGTAACATTTTACACTGCCTGCTTTAATTGTAATGTATAAAATAAGGTGCAGCCTTGGCTAGATAGCTCCACTGGCGAGAGCATTGGCCTGAAGCGCAGAGGTTGCGGGTTCAATCCCCAGTCAGAGCACATACAGGAACAGATTGATGTTCCTGTCTCTCTCTCTCTCTCCCTTCCTCTCTGGCTCAAATCAATCAATATAAATAAATAATGAAAAAAGGGTGCTAAACTCTCACTATCTAAAGCACTTGTTCAACCTTTTGAGATTTTTTTCCCCAACATTTATTGCCAGTTTGCCTCAGATAAACTCATAAAGCATTCTCTAAATGCTTTTTATGTTGATGTGTACAGCAAGATTCCAGAGAAGCCTAAGATTTTGGAGAACCATCTTGCTGACCTAGATCATGTTAGATCCAAGCTGGTCCCATTGTGCTTCACTGGCTCCTCTCTTTGCATAGGTAGACATGAGTGAATTTTTCTAAGAATTCTGGTACTCCCTGTTCTAGGGTAAGAGGACTGATTTTATTTGAGTTTCTATTTTAATTCTTGTCTTGGAGTGAAAAGTTAAGGTTTGAAAGAATACAGGCTAAAGATAAGAATTGAGAACTGAAGACAAGAGAAAAATAATTTGTTGGTTTTTAACTTTGGCTTTCATTTGGAACTTCTTTATGAGAGTCTAAACTAAACCTTTTGTTGGAAAAATGAGAGCCTGAACTTGTTGATTTTCAGGATAAGAGGCACCTCTTCTCTATATCTCAAATCTCTGGTATCTTAGGTGACTAAGAATCTTTGTGAAAGTGTCAGAGGGCATCCCTCACAATGTGCATGAATCCCATAGGGAATTCTACCTCAAAAGTACTTGTATAAGAGACTCAGAAAAGGTGCACACATAGAAATTTGTTACCTAAGGCTCAAATTCCTTACAGTGGTATTAGGCAGGTGGGAAGAGAAACCAAGACACTTATGAGAGTTTGAAGCAACTCAGAACTGGTAATAGCTCTTGGACTTAATCTATAAGCAGACTACTTCAACCCACCATATAATATTTTTATAAATTTATTCAGACAATGCAGATATTAAATTAAAATCATTAAAATTGCCTGACTGGGTAGTGGTGCAGTGGATAGAGCATCAGACTGGGATGCAGAAGACCCAGGTTCGAGACCCTGAGGTCGTCAGCTTGAGCACGGGCTCATCTGGTTTGAGCAAAAAGCTCACCAGCTTGAGCCCAAGGTCACGGGCTCCAGCAAGGGGTTACTCAGTCTGCTGAAGGCCCACAGTCAAGGAAGGCATGTATGAGAAAGCAATCAATGAACAATTAAGGTGTTACAATGTGCAACGAAAAACTAATAATTGATGCTTCTCATCTTTTCATTCCTGTCTGTCTGTCCCTGTCTATCCCTCTCTCTGTCTCTGTAAAATATATATATATATATTACTAAAATTAACATGGAAAATTATGCCTCTGATGCCAAAAACTTTCCCCAACCCTATTAATACTCTTCAAGTTTGCAAATAATAGGAAGACTTTACTTGCATGTACTTACAGAAATCTGAAGATTTAACTAGAAGAAATGTCAACTTATAATAACCAAAATGGAAATATTTTGACTCATAATTAATTTTTTGCAAGCAAAATTAGAAGAAAGCTGGCTCTAAAATCAAACTGAATGAATGTAAAGTTTATCTTTATTGAAATTAGAAGCTTCTAAGAGGAGCACAGATAAATTCTCTTTTCTTAAAAGATGTTAATTAAAAAATCTGGAGACTGTCTCTGAACTAAAGAAGACTTCTGAACATAAGAAATGCTAATATGCACCTGGCCTGTGGTGGTGCAGTAAACCTGGAATGCTGATATCTCTCGTTTGAAACCCTGGGCTTGCCCAGTCAAGGCACATATGAGAAGCAACTACTATAGTTGATGCTTCCTCCTCCTCCTCTCTCTCTCTCTCTTTCTCTCTCTCTCCTTTCTCTAAAATCAATAAATAAAATCTAAACCAACAATAAAAATAAATAAATAAAATAATGCCAACACCCTATTCCTCCTCCTTCTACAGTTCCTCCATGATATTGTTGGCTCTCTGACCTTCCTTGTCTGGCCTTGCCTTCCCTCCTTCTCCTTCTTTTCTCTTCTCTGTTCTCTATACCACTCCCTACTGACCTAAGGGGAAAAGACAATAGGAATTCAGACCATGATAATCCAGGAACTCTAGAAACTCTCTTTAGGGAAAAGCCAGTCTCAGGATTAAGACAGAAGTAGTGAATCAACCTAAATATTTCCCTGATTTTCTCTAGGACCCTGGTGAGTTCACAAAGGCATTTAATTTAACTGTTAGAACATGTGAGTCTGGCTATTCTGACCTATTCCAATGAATATCTCTGCTGTTTTTTGAGAGCTAAGCAACAGAATTACTAAATATGGTTCACTGGAAAACTCTTGTAGAGGAGTCTATTTATCTTAATAAGAGTTTATAGAAAACTAAAATTGTTATAAAGTAACCATTCCACTGGGTTTACGTAGAGACACCAAGTCCAAATGAATTTTAAGGAGTTTTAATAAAAGGAGATTTAATAATATGGAGGTGGCATATGACTCACACAGGGCATGGCTGACCCAAATCCTGCAGGCTACGCACAGCCCCTGAGGCAGGTTATATACCTTTGATCACACACATGTTTGTGGGAAAAGGAGGAGGGGAAGAGATGACACAATTCATTAGCAAGCTTATAACATTCGTCTATAGGATTTATAAAAATATTTCTACACATTAAAACTTACGAGGAATACAATAGTGAAAAATGTTGTTCTACATATTAAAAGATATTCCCAAATCTTTTAGTGTTCATTTGCCATCCCTTTGTTTAAAGGTATATTCATTAACTATACAACTTCAGGAGGGGAGTTGGAGCCTACACAGCACCAAGGGATAAGCGTCTGTGAATGGCCCATTAAAGAAGCAAAGAGAGGACAGGAAAAAGACTGCTTAATCTCTCCCTCTCCTCCCCACACCTGGCTAGGTTTTACCCTGTTTCTCACAGAGGTAAGTCTCCCCAGCACAAAATCTCTTTACAATACAATGCTGTTGTCTATCCTGAGTGGGTGCAAATCATACACAAGTATAAAAATTATATAATATATCTACAAAATCTCTCTGTATGCTTAGCCCAAATTATAAAATGCCCTTTAAGCTTCCTATTAAAAGGGGTTTCCTACACAATATGTCTCTACAAACTAGGAAATTTTCATATTTCTTTCTCTTTATTCTTTACAGGAAGGAGGAGACAAGAAACCTAACTATTTTCCTTAAAATATTAATATTAATTTTCTGTTCTTTGGTACCTGTAAAGCCAGTAGCCATGGCCACCATCACAGCTGCCTGGCCCATGCAGGTTCACATTTGATTCGGACAGACGGTAATGAAACAACAAAGCCAAGAACTGGTGGGCCATTAGCTTTAATCCTAGCTTGCACCCAGCAGGCAAGAAACACACAGAGTGAGAAAACACTTCCCTTTCCATTCAGGGCTCCCAAAGCCAATGACTTACTTGAGTTTTTCTAGGATCAAAGGTTTGTACCTCACCAGCCTTATTCACCTCTGTTCCCCATCTCCTTCTCTCTGCACAAACTGCACAAACTGGCTTCTCCTTCAGCACTCTGCCATCTTGGCTGCTTCTCTCCTCTATGTGGCCTTTCTCTGATCTCCTCCAGCATGGGCTCCTCTGCCCAACTTTATAGTGTAGAAATCAAAACCTTTAATCCAATATACAAACAAGGAAGTCTCTGATCAAAATCACTTATCTGAGGCATAATAGGATTCCTCATGAGAGTGCACCACTCCACATCATGTAACAGTCAAGGGTGTGGGGGAAAGCTTAGTTTTAAAATTAAGCCTTAAACTATAAGGATCCTGCCTGCTTACAGCCTTTCCTCCAAACCTAATGCAAACTATAAGCGAGCAAACACATACATCATATTTGCAAACTTATTTGACCAACAGTATGTTACCACAAAATGATATTTAGAAAAAGGAACAAAACAGAAACAAGTGTGTGTTTGCTCTGAGGACTATAAGAGGGTGTTTCCCTTTCTTCTTACTGTATAGGAGAAATTAAAATCACCATAAAAGGGAAAATTAATGAAATGCTTATAAACAATGGGGCTACGTTGTTCTTAATCACATCTAACAATTGCCTTTTCCCTTTTAGTAAAGCTTCTGCGCAAATGGTGGGACTATCTAGTATATGTTATGGGACAACATATATTTTTACTGATCAAATTGTCCCCAGTTCACCTGATAGGGAGAGATTTTCTTGAAACCCATGGCACTCACACATTCTTTACCTAGAAGGGTAAATAAAATACATTTAGAACTAAATGAATTAAATACTGAACCAATTGGGAACATAATTTTTTTAAATTTTCACAAGAGGAAAATAATTTTTAATGATTTTATTTATTAATTTTGCAGAAAGAGGAGAGTGGGAGGATGAGAATAGTTGCATCACTGTAGCTATTCATTGGTTGCTTGTTGTGTGATAGGGTGTCAGGGAACTGCAAAACTGTTGAAACTGCCTGACCTGTGGTGGCGCAGTGGATAAAGCATCGACCTGGAAACACTGAGGTCACCGGTTTGAAGCCCTGGGCTTGCCTGATCAAGGCACATATGGGAGTTGATGCTTCCTGCTCCTCCACCCTTCTTTCTCTCTCTCTCTCTCTCTCATTCTCTCTCCTCTCTAAAATGAATAAATTAAAAAATATTTAAAAAATAAGATGTCAGATAAGAATATAAAAACAACACCAACAAAAAACTGTTGATACTGGTATTTCAAAAAGAAAAGCCAGGCCCCCTTTATCCCTCCCTTCTGAGTCCCAAGGGAAAGAGATTAAAGGGGCAAAAGTTAGTAGTTAATCATAATTTAACCATAGTTCTCTGGGAGGACTGAGGCCACTACTTCCTAGACAGAGCAAAGAAGGTAGAACTTATCTTCCCCTTCCTGAAGAGCCTTTAGGAGATGATATTTACATATCTTAATTAAAAATTCCTACAGTTCTTCCTCTCTTCCTGCAGTCATAAGAGTGACATATACCCCTAGACAAAGGGATCACAAACCTACTCCCCTTGCTTGAAAAACCTGCATTCTGTAACATTTTATATGCTTTCTAATAATTATCCCTTTTGAAATTCTTTATATGTATAAAACTTGTAAACTAAGCAAGCCCCAACACTTTTAGCAAAAATAATTTCATTTAGCTTCTCTCCTATCCTAAACTAAAACATTTTATTTCCCACTGTGTGGCAACAAGGATAAGTGTAAACCCAGGAAGATTTGGAAATGTCTTTGATATGTAAAATGACATTTATTGCTACTGTTTTGAAATGTAAAACAACATTTACCAGTCCTATGTTATCTTGTAGTCTTGATGTATAGAAATGTTTTTCCTTTTAAGATCCTATAGATAAATATTGTAAGCTTATCAGTAAATGACTTTTGTATCATGCTCCCCCTCTTTTTCCCCCAACCAGTATGTGATCATGTCTATATAACCAACCTCAAGCTTATGATCGGGACTGCATGATTTTTGGGTTAGCTATACCCAGTGTAAGTCACATGTAGCTATAAAGCCAGTGGCCGCGGCCACCATCACAGCAGCCTAGCCCATGCAGGTTTGCATTGGATTCAAACAGTCGGTAAAGAAACAGCGGAGCCAAAAACTGGTGGGACATCATCTTTAATCCTAGCTTGCACCTGGCGGGCAAGTAAAAAACACACACTGGGCTCCAAAACCCACCTACATTCAGTGCTCACAAAGCTACTGACTTATCTGAGTTTCCTAGAATCAAAGGTTTCTAGCTCACCAGACTTATTCACCTCTGTTCCCCATCTCCTTCCTTCTCCCTGCACAAACTCTGCACAAACTGGGTTCTCACTCAACACTCCGCCATCTTGGCTGCTTCTCCTGGCCTCCTCCACGTGGCCTTTCTTTGCTCTGCTCTCTAATGCTAATCTCAGGAACTAAGAGAGCAAGCTCCTATTCTGCCCCATTTTATAGTGTAGAAATCAAAACCTTTAATCCAATATACAAAATAAGGAAGTCTCTAATACAAAGTCACTTATCTGAGGCATGATGGGATTGCAACACCCCACATCAAAAAGGGTGGGAAAAGCTTAGTCCTAAAACCAAGCCCCAAGCTACAAGGATCCTGCCTGCCCACAGCCTGCCCTGAACACACATTAATATCACCTGGGCAACGAGCTGCCTAATAGTAGCTCTGGCTTATTAATAAATCTCCTCCTAAAATTTCTTCTATATCCTGCCTTGGTGTCTCTATGTAACCTGAGGATTAAAGTACAGTACTTTTTAACAGTTGTGTGTGCCTTGACTGGGCAAGCCCAGAGTTTCAAATCAGTGACCTCAATGTTTCTGGTCAGTGCTCTATCCACTTGTTGGGCAGATAAAATATATTATGCTCACTTTGTTAAGGATGGTGCTGCCCCCGTGGAAGCCCATTGCCCAAGTGATAATATTAGTTACCCTTATTGCTTAGGATGGGTGTGATTATATTAATGTGTGGTGGCAGAGGGCTTTCATGTCAAAAGGTTTTAAAAGGAGAGATCACGTTGTTCTGGGGAAGAGTGATTATGTTCTAGGAGAAGGTCACATGGAGGAGGGGAGAGCAGAGAAAGGCCACGTGGAGGAGAAAATAAGCAGCCAAGATGGCAGAGTGCTGAAGGAGAAGCCAAGTGTGTGCAGAGAGAAGGAGATGGGGAACAGAGGTGAATAAGGCCGGTGTGGTTAGAAACCTTTAATTCTAGAAAACTTGGATAAGTCAGTGGCTTTGGGAGCCCTGAATGGAAAGAGAAGTGTTTTCCCACTGTGTGTATTTCTTGCCTGCTGGGTTCAAGCTAGGATTAAAGCTAATGGCCCACCAGTTCTTGGCTTCATTGTTTCATTACTGTCGGTCCGAATCAAATGCAAACCTGCACAGGCCAGGTGGCTGTGATGGTGGCCGTGGCTCTTGGCTTTACATTTGGTGTAGTCTGTGACAGGATTTGATACAATTTGGTATGGAGCCACCACCACCTTTGAGCAGTGAAATAGAGGACTGGCTGCTGTTATGGGTCCCCATGTTGTCCTTTTGGGAGCTGTAGGCTGGCTGACTTTTACAGCCATGTGTGAGGAAACCAAAAGCTCTGTGGAAGAGGCTGCCTGGGACCTGCAAACTGAGCAGTGAAAGGAGCTGGGGCAAATGTAGGGGAAAGAGATGCTGATCCTGGAGCTGGAGCAAACACCAGAGGAGGCCGACCAGGTTCATGAGATTCATTTGGAAATGGAGCAGCCGCTGGAGAAGGGATCACAGGTTCGTGAGTTGCAGATTGCCCTGGATGTTGTGGAGAGCCAGCAGCAGCAGCAGGAGGCCGGGGACTCAAGCCCAGCAGCATGAGCTGATGTTTTCAGTTCCTCTTTGGAGGATGAGGAGAATCGGGCTGGAGTTGTGATCCAAAGTGTCCAGAAGGTGAGAGCCCAGCAGCAAGGAGTACCTACTACACCCCTAGTAGGTCTGTGATTTTGGGACATAGGGGTGAATGCCATCATGCTCTGGAGCAGAGATGGAAATGCTGACTGCCATTGCCACATGCTCCTCTTTGGGACAGTGTAAGACCTGCCAGGATGACAGGGATGAGGGGGGTGGCTGAGGCTCCATGTGCGTGGACTGATTTCCTGGACTATGACCAGAGTGAGCACTGGCTCCTTTGTTGGATGGACTTACAGATTTTGGAGAATGTGAAATACCCTGATGGGGGTGGGAAGTGGCTTTGCTGGATGGAGGCTCTTCCCCTGCCACAGGAAGCTTTTTCCATGGCTAGAAAGAAGTCCAAGGCCATTTTGCACTTTTGGCAAAGTGCTCAGAGACTGGTGAAATGTACCTTTGTAATTGTTGAAATTGTATGATTTGTCATGTTGTTCTAATTTGTGTAATGTGCCTAATTTCCTTGCACAGGGATGCCAGTGGTATAGATTGTGGGTAGTAAAGTGAGCATAGGGGTGGATTATTGAGCAGATAAAATATATTATGCTCACTTTGTTAAAGATGGTGCTTCCCACGTGGAAGCCTGTCGCCCAGGTGATAATATCAGTTGTCCTTCTTGCTTGGGATGGGCGTGATCATATTAATGTGTGTTGGGGGAGGGCTTTCACGCCAAAAGGTTTTAAAAGGAGAGATCACATTGTTCCAGGGAAGAGTGATTACGTTCTAGGAAGAGCCCATGGAAGGAGATCAGAGAAAGGCCACGTGGAGGAGAGGAGAAGCAGCCAAGATGGCAGTGTGTTGAAGGAGAAGCCAGTTTGTGCAGAGTTTGTGCAGAGAGAGGAAAATGGGAAACAGAGGTGAATGAGACTGGTAAAGTACAAACCTTTAATTCTAGGAAACTCAGATAAGTCAGTGGCTTTGAGAGCCTTGAATGGAAAGGGAAGTGTTTTCCCACTGTGTGTATTTCTTGCCTGCCTGGTGCAAGCTAGGATTAAAGCTAATGGCCCACCAGTTCTTGGCTCCATTGTTTCATTAGCATCTGTCCGAATCAAATGCAAACCAGTATGGGCCAGGCAGCTGTGATGATGGCCGCGGCTACTGGATTTATACCAATGTGCCACCGCAGGCCAGGCAAGAGGAACATAATCTTGAGAGTGAATGTTTAGGGGATATTGGCAAGGTCAAGTAATCCACTCTTATTAAAATAACTATTGATAAGTCTTTGCCTTTTATCTAAATCCACCAACATCCTTTAAGGTCTGATGCACTACTTGGATTTAAGCCAAATATGCAAGATTACTTAAAAAGGGAACATGATGGCATGCACAAACTCCTGTCATTTTTCTTTTCTTCCAGCAAATAAACCAAATAAAAAATTGAGATTTGTACAAAATCTCAGAGCTATAAGGAAGATAGTTATTATTTCTAAACATCCTTTTGTTCCAAATCCATGTACCTTATTATCAAACATTCCTATAGACTGCCAACATTTTTCAGTCATAGATTTATGACATTACTTTTTCAACATGCCAGTAGAAAAAGACAGTCAATATCGCTTTACTTTCATCTGGAAAGATCACCACTTTACTTGAACTAATATGCTTCAGGGATATACAGAAAGTCCCACCTATTTCTTCCTAATATTAAAAGCTGACTTAAATGATGTTAAATTTCTTATAGAATCCAATCTAATCCAATATGTGGATGATGTCCTTTTATGCCCTGGTATGTTACTATTATAGATTTCCAAAAGGACACAATTTGCCTATCATAACAACTAGCTTAAAAGGACATGTGAGGCCAGTAGCCGTGGCTACCATCACAGCCACCTGTCCCGTGCAGGTTCGCATTTGATTCAGACAGACGGTAATGAAACAATGGAGCCAAGAACTGGTGGGCCATTAGCTTTAATCCTAGCTTGTACCCGGCAGGCAAGAAATACACACAGTGGGTAAACACTTTCCTATCCATTCAGGGCTTCCAAAGCCACTGACTTATCTGAATTTCCTAGAATCAAAGGTTTGTACCTCACCAGCTTTATTCACCTCTGTGCCAATGTTGGTCAAATAAGTTTGTAAATACAATATATATGTTTGCTCGCTTATAGTTTGTATTGGGTGTTGGGGACAGGCTGTAAGCAGGCAGGATCCTTATAGCCTAAGGCTTAGTTTTAAAACTAAGCTTTCCCCCACACCCTTGACTGTTGCATGGTAGGGAGTGGTGCACTCTCATGAGGAATCCCATTATTCCTCAGATAAGTGGCTTTGTATCAGAGACTTCCTTGTTTGTATATTGGATTAAAGATTTTGATTTCTACACTATAAAGGAGAGCAGAGAAAGGCCATGTGGAGGAGAGAACAGCCAAGATGGTGAAGTGCTGAAGGAGAAGCCAGTTTGTGGAGAGTTTGAGCAGAGAGGAGATGGGGAACAGAGGTGAATAAGGCTGGTGAGGTACAAACCTTTGATTCTAGGAAACTCGGATAAGTCATTGGCTTTGGGAGCCCTGAATGGAAAGGGAAGTGTTTTCCCACTGTGTGTATTTCTTGCCTGCTGGGTGCAAGCTAGGATTAAAGCTAATGGCCCACTAGTTCTTGGCTTTGTTGTTTCATTACCGTCTGTCCGAATCAAATGCGAACCTGCATAAGCCAGGAGGCTGTGATGGTGGCCGTGGCTGTTGGTCTTACAGGACATAAAGGTTGAAAGGACATTTCCATTTTGCTTACCTCAAGTAAAATACATTTGTCATCTCATATCTATATATAGGCTACTGATTAACCCTAAAGAACTCTGAGATATCCTATTTTTCTCTTCCAAAAGCAAGAAATTAGCTTAGAGGATTCTTGGTTCAGACTGGATATCATCACAATTGGGTTTTAAATATTTCATTAATGGCCCAGGCTCTAAATATCCTATTAAAGTCAAATTGACCTGATCTAATTCAGTGGAACCAAAAAGAAAAGTAAGCCATAAAATCTCAAACAATTGTCTAAAGTTCCCACCCTGGGACTCCTTAACAATAAAATATCCAACTTTTTGTACATAAAAATAAAGTAAACATGTTGGAGGTATTAAGTAAAATAAATTAGAGATTATCATAAATTTATAAGATATTACAGTCAGCAACTACCATAGACTCAGTAGCCAAAGGGCTCCCTCATTCCCTACATGACAGTCATCTCTGCTATAGACATATTATGAAAACAAACAGAAATATAGTTATGAGGTCTCCTTTGTTTATGTTCCTCATTCTGTTGAATCTCCCCTGAATTCTGATAACACTCAACACATCTGTCAGTCCACTGGCTCTTGCCTTCTGTATTTAATATTACTTTAGCCAAATGTAACAGTCTTAACTCAGCAGCTTTATCTTTTTTGCAGAATGAATACATTCACTGTTGCATTTTGTCCACTGACCACCTTCTTTTTCCTAGGAATGGTTTACAAGGAACTCCTTCATAGTGCTGACTTCATTTGGTTTGTAGATGGATCTGTGAAAGATAAACAGGGATGTTACTGTGCTAGATATGCAATAACTTCCATGGTAGACATAATGGAAGATTCATATTTTTCTGAATAAGTTCTTCCCAACAAGCTGAATTAATTGTTATATATATTAATTGGCCAAAAATTAAATAATCAATATTTGCACTTTTAGTAGCTATGCCCTTGGTGTAGCTCCAACTTTAGAATGCTGTGGAAGCAAGAGGGCTTCTTAACTTTCTCAGGTCAACACATAAAGAATGTAAAATAGGTCGCAGAATTATTAGATGTTATACAGAAATTGAAACAATTGGAAATTATAACAATTCCAGAACATTCTAGAGCTGCCACCATAAAATCCAAAGAAAATCATTTAGCTAAAGCTGCAGCTAGACAGCAGTATTAAATAGTCAAACCATCGAGACCGGTTCCTTGCTTCCTATGAAATCAATACAAGACTCTCTTTTACAGTTCCAATGGACAGCTGCAGAAGAAAAGAGGACATGGCAACAAAAAAGGGGGAACCTTTGACCTTTATAAACAGATATAGTCCCAATGAGAAACCAATATGATCTATAGGGACTGAATTACCCATACTTTAACAGGTACATGAGCTAACACATTAAAAAGATGATTTCATAAAGTAAACATTAGTACTAAAAACCTTCTCTTATTGTAGCTTTTAAAGTATATAGCAGATGTTCTATCTGTCCAAATATAACCCTAAACAATTATTTCATGCCCCCAAGGTCATTTCTCACTTCCTTTAGATCCATGTGAGGTATGGTAATTACATTTTATTTAAATACCAGTATCTCAAGGATACAAATGTATGTTAGGTATGACTCATCTTTCTTTTTCACTGGGTTGAGACTTTTTTTTGTAGCAGAACAGCAAGAGAGGGTAAATTATTATTGGGAATAATTAATCCAATTGGGGAATTCCCTCTGACTTACAGTGACAATGGGCAAATAATGCCGTCTATTTATAATACTTGGCCTTCAGTATTTTCACTGTGTCTATCACCCCAGTTCTCTGGATTGGTGGAACAGACAATTGGTGGAGTTCAAACTTAAGTAGGTAAATTTTCAGAAGCTTTTAATCTCTTTTGGCCAAAAGCTCTCCTTATAGTGTTCCTCAGACCGAAGTCTACTTCTTTTGGTAAACACAAAGCTTTTTTTATTCCTCGTTAAATACTCACTGATCACCCTATGCATCTAGATGATGGGACATCTGAATCAACCTTACTCAAAGAAGACATTCTGCATTATTATCAAGAACTTAATAACCAGCTTGTAAGAACTGATAAATTAGTGACATTCATTTCACAGTTCATTCCTAAGAGACAAAGATTTTTAAAGACCATGACTTATTTTGTCCATTGCAAAATACATCAATTAATGACTCTCTCCAAAGTCACTGGAAGAGACCTTATTAGTTGACCAACTGGTAATGGACATCTGTCTCTGACACTTGTCTCCACCTACAGTGATCAAAACTTTTTAAGGACGAGAAGCTACAGACACAAGAGACAGACAACTTTAGACATTGCCAAGGCCTGTATACCTACAAGACAATGTTGAACTTTATTATCTTGAGTGTCTTTATCTATCTGCTAATATTAGTCATAATAGTAATTATACTTGTTGTTTGAGCTTTTCTCAAACCTTGTGAATATAGCCCAACTGTTAAGACATGCTAAAGGTATATACAATAACATTTGTATTATGAATAATGCTCTTTTTATGGTTTCTCTTTTTAAGGCAGGTTAATAAGAAGCTAAGAAGAATTTTTGGCAAGTGGAATGAGGAAACTGAGATAGATGCTAAACAAAACAGGCTGAGTGCTGTACAGCCAGATACAGGCGGTGCCTAAGGTGGAAAGTTCTAGGTGCCTAGCAATGGGCAAAACTGGTGCCAGACTTTGTCCCCGGAGTTGCCTTTCCTCTCCTGGCATTTTCATGGTCATGTGGATTAGAACTTCCGCTTTGGCACTGAACAGTCAGTGGAGACCATGACCCTGAAAAGGCACACCTGGGAAAACTGCTAACTATTCTATTGAGATCCTCCAAGACCTCCCCTAAAATTCCCACCTTTGGAAAGCAGATAAAATCCTTCAAGACAAAGAAGCCAGTGCGTGTCCTCCTTGGAATATGCAGACTGAAAATTTTGTTTCCAGTGAATTTTCTTTATAATAAGTTCTAAGGGTACCCACAACATTTAAACTAGGAAAGCAATAAGGAGCAGTAACTTGTCCCAGGCTAACCCCCTGACTTTGTTTCCAAGGCCCATTTTCTCTGTCTCTCCAGTGAGCAAACATCACCTCCATCGTGGCTCACTTCTCTCTAGAGAGCCAAAAGCAGCTTTGCCTAGTCTTTCTCCTGCTGCTTCTTCTAAGTCCTTCCTTGTTTCACTGTCCACACTTTAATAAATGTACTCCCAAAGTCACCTGGTCTCTTGTGGTGGGTTCTTTTCTATTCACGGTCAAAAACCAACACAATATAAGCCAGCCTTGGGCAAACCCACCCTGTACCTGGCCCTCTTTCCAATAACATTTTGAAATTTGGAAGGAAAGCTATTGCAAAAAGAAGGAAAGTGATGTTTATGTTTTTAAGAAAAATTTAAAGTAAGGACTTTGTCCTAATAAGTTGATTATTTCTGAATGAGTAAAAAGAGACAAACTAAGAAGAACAAGAGAAGCTCTAGGAGATTAATAGAGTAGGAATACTGAGAAAGGAATTCTCTGTATAAATGCTAGAACCCAATAATGGGAATGTGCTTTCACCCTCACCCAACAAGGACTACTAACTACATTAATTCAAATGGAAGCGGAAGTGGCTATGGAAACATGGCCCTCTATAACTGCTGCTGAGCCACAGGAAATTTACTTATGAAACTCTACTGTCCTCCTGGCCTCTGAAATTTTAGATGATATTTGTAATTCACAAAATTTTGTTCTTAATACTTGAATCCCCATATGAACCTTAAGGTTATAGTTTCCAGTTGCACAAGTAGCAGGAATTAATTTAAAAATAATTGACCCTTGAGTGTTTCCAGTGGGAAGTATGTGGGCCATAGTGAATGGGAACCTGTCTCATGGTCAAACTGTGAAAACTGAAGAGGTCTATAGTGTGCCCTCAAACTGTGAATAAATGTTCTATTAGATGCAAAATGTAGAAAAGTGAGACAGATAGCAATACTTGGGTCATGACAGTTTATAGGTTAGAAATGATCCAGAATGTTTTCTTAAGAAAGGCCATGGGACCTGACTGTCCCCCATTTACTTGCTTCTCACTTTTGAGAAAATTCAACCTTGACTTTATCCAAATTTACAGTCTTGCCCCATCCCCAAGGGTCCATCGTTTAGCAAGAGCAATGCTGACACTAGAACATCTTAAAAATGAAGCTTCCTAGAAACATAGGATGACATTATTTCAACAAAAGGTTGGTTTGTCAGTGCATCTTTTTTTTTTTAATTTTTTTTTTTAGAGAGAGAGAGAGAGAAAGTGGAGAGGAGCAGGAAGCATCAGCTCCCATATGTGCCTTGACCAAGCAAGCCTAGGGTTTCGAACCGGCAACCTCAGCATTCCAGGTCAACGCTTTATCCATTGCACCACCACAGGTCAAGCCTGTCAGTGCATCTTTTAAGTTGACTTATGGCCAAAGGGGGTAAGTGTGGATAAAAAGAGACAAGCTCAGAAGAGGTCTGCAGGGCATCCTGACAAACTCAGAGACCTAAAGGAACACACAGGATGATCTGAAATGAAAACTTCCTAACTAAAAGTGAGTCGTGGTGGGTAGTCATACCATAGAACAGTATCCTTCCCAACACAGGTGAATCTTTACATTAACTGAGCCTGTCTTTGTTTTTTGCATTTATAATAACACAGCTCTGAAATGTCAGGGTGGTTTCCATTTTTCCAGACCCCTCACTGCACCGGAGCAGAGACCACAAACCCCTCATTGTCACTGTCATTGTGTGCTAACTATCCTGTACACCGATGTCACTGTTACTGTGTGCTAACTATCCTGTACACCGATGTCACTGTTACTGTGCTAACTATCCTGTACACCGATGTCACTGTTACTGTGCTAACTATCCTGTACATCGATGTCACTGTTACTGTGTGCTAACTATCCTGTACACCGATGTCACTGTTACTGTATGCTAACTATCCTGTACACCGATGTCACTGTCACTGTGTGCTAACTATCCTGTACACCGATGTCACTGTTACTGTGCTAACTATCCTGTACACCAGGGGTACCCAAACTATGGCCCGCGGGCCACATTTGGCCCCCTGAGGCCATTTATCTGGCCCCCGCCGCACTTCTGGAAGGGGCACCTCTTTCATAGGTGGTCAGTGAGAGGAGCATAGTTCCCATTGAAATACTGGTCAGTTTGTTGATTTCAATTTACTTGTTTGTTATTTTAAATATGGTATTTCTTCCTGTTTTGTTTTTTTACTTTAAAATAAGATATGTGCAGTGTGCATAGGGATTTGTTCATAGTTTTTATATAGTCCAGCACTCCAACGGTCTGAGGGACAGTGAACTGGCCCCCTGTGTAAAAACTTTGGGGACCTGTGCTGTACACCAATGTCACTGTCATTGTGTGCTCACTATCCTGTACACCGATGTCACTGTCACTGTGTGCTAACTATCCTGTACACCAATGTCACTGTCACAGTGTGCTAACTATCCTGTGCACCAATGTCACTGTTACTGTGCTAACTATCCTGTACACCAATGTCACTGTTACTGTGCTAACTATCCTGTACACCAATGTCACTGTTACTGTGTGCTAACTATCCTGTACACCAATGTCACTGTTACTGTGCTAACTATCCTGTACACCGATGTCACTGTTACTGTGCTAACTATCCTGTACACCGATGTCACTGTTACTGTGCTAACTATCCTGTACACTGATGTCACTGTTACTGTGCTAACTATCCTGTACATCGATGTCACTGTTACTGTGTGCTAACTATCCTGTACACCGATGTCACTGTTACTGTATGCTAACTATCCTGTACACCGATGTCACTGTCACTGTGTGCTAACTATCCTGTACACCGATGTCACTGTTACTGTGCTAACTATCCTGTACACTGATGTCACTGTCACTGTGTGCTAACTATCCTGTACACCAATGTCACTGTTATGTGCTAACTATTCTGTACACCAATGTCACTGTTACTGTGCTAACTATGCTGTACACCAATGTCACTGTCATTGTGTGCTAACTATCCTGCACACCAATGTCACTGTCATTGTGTGCTAACTATCCTGTACACCAATGTCACTGTCATTGTGTGCTAACTATCCTGTACACCAATGTCACTGTCATTGTGTACTCACTATCCTGTACACCGATGTCACTGTCATTGTGTGCTCACTATCCTGTACACCGATGTCACTGTTACTGTGCTAACTATCCTGTACACCGATGTCACTGTTACTGTGCTAACAATCCTGTACACCAATGTCACTGTCATTGTGTGCTAACTATCCTGTACACCATTGTCTCTGTCATTGTGTGCTAACTATCCTGTACACCAATGTCACTGTCATTGTGTGCTAACAATCCTGTACACCAATGTCACTGTTACTGTGCTAACTATCCTGTACACCAGGGGTACCCAAACTACGGCCCACGGGCCACATGTGGCCCCCTGAGGCCATTTATCTGGCCCCCGCCGCACTTCTGGAAGGGGCACCTCTTTCATAGGTGGTCAGTGAGAGGAGCATAGTTCCCATTGAAATACTGGTCAGTTTGTTGATTTAAATTTACTTGTTTGTTATTTTAAATATTATATTTCTTCCTGTTTTGTTTTTTTACTTTAAAATAAGATATGTGCAGTGTGCATAGGGATTTGTTCATAGTTTTTATATAGTCCGGCACTCCAACGGTCTGAGGGACGGTGAACTGGCCCCCTGTGTAAAAACTTTGGGGACCCATGCTGTACACCAATGTCACTGTCATTGTGTGCTCACTATCCTGTACACCAATGTCACTGTCACTGTGTGCTAACTATCCTGTACACCAATGTCACTGTTACTGTGCTAACTATCCTGTACACCAATGTCACTGTTACTGTGCTAACTATCCTGTACACCAATGTCACTGTTACTGTGTGCTAACTATCCTGTACACCAATGTCACTGTTACTGTGCTAACTATCCTGTACACCAATGTCACTGTTACTGTGCTAACTATCCTGTACACCAATGTCACTGTTACTGTGCTAACTATCCTGCACACCAATGTCACTGTTACTGTGCTAACTATCCTGTACACCAATGTCACTGTTACTGTGCTAACTATCCTGTACACCGATGTCACTGTCATTGTGTGCTCACTATCCTGTACACCAATGTCACTGTTACTGTGTGCTAACTATCCTGTACACCGATGTCACTGTTACTGTGTGCTAACTATCTTGTATATTGATGTCACTGTCACTTTGTGCTAACTATCCTGTATACCGATGTCACTGTTACTGTGCTAACTATCCTGTACAGCAATGTCAAAGAAGTGTCTCTTCATTTTCTTTTTTATCCAATCCCAGAGTTTTCTCCCTTCTTTCCTTCTCTTGCTTTTTTAATCTATCACCAATTGATTTCATGTAACCCCATCAGCACACACATTTGATTGTATATGACTGCCATTCTCTGGAGAATTTTTTCAATTTATTCATATTTTGAGGTTTTTCTTCCTTGCAATCATCATCAGTTTGGCTCAATTAACATCACAAATATTTTCTAGAGGTTTAAACATTTTCCACACTATCAGCTGAAAATTCCAAGATTTTAATCAAGATTTGATCTTTCAGGTGATCTGCTTTAACGCTGAAACTATCGAGGGGCCGGCCAGGAGTTGCCTCATCAGGACAAACACACTCTTATCACCCTCGTCACTCAGAAGATTCCAAGAGTTTTAGTTGCTCTGTTCTAAGAACCAGGAAAGAACACCAAATATCTTTCTATGATATCTCACAAGGGAACAGGATTCTTGAGGTGGGGTCACTCACCCAGAGGCACACAGCTGCCTGTGGGCTCAGACATGCCACGCATTGTCTGCTGACACTTGACGTCTATGCTCCAACCCTTCCTGTGTTCCCTCCTGTATCAGAGTGACTGAAAGGTTAAACACTATTTCTTTTTCCACTCCTAGTGATTGAGAATCCAGATGTGAATTAAGTTCAGCCTCTGAGATGCACGTGTGTGTAACTAGGAAGCTGGAAGGGAGGTGGGGTCACTATTTCTGCTCCTGTGTTGACTGACGGGTGGGCTCTGGCAGACACGGCTTTATGGGGAGAAGCAGGTGTTTCTTTACCTGTGGGTGGGGGCTGTGGCAATGCTCCCGAGAATCCACACTCCCAGTGACAATTCCCTCACTTCCATTTCTCTGGCACCTAATTCTTTGTGTTAAAGATCTTTCTGCACAAATGTTCATGGTAGGTTTACTTGTAACCACTCAAAATTAGAGCTCTCTCTCTTGACTATAATGTATAAAATACATTATATTTTCTTCACAGAATTTGAGATCTTTCTTCCAGACATATGATGCCAGCTTGGCTCAAATAAACTTATAAATTCTCCACAGGTTTGGGTGTACTTACTTTGACAGGGCCCAGGAGCAACTGTTTCCTCAGGAGTCCCTGTGCTGCTCTCCACCCAATGCCTGGCACCACCAATGGGCGAGTGAGGTCACCACAGAAAGGCCCCACAGGCAGAGGACAGAGGCTGCCCAACTGTAAGGGGTCACAAGTACAGGCTCAACCAATAAACACAGAAAGAGAGGGTCTCCCTGAAATTGTATCCTAAGTACCAGGGAGCACAAAGCCCACCTGATTTGTTAGCACAGTCCTGTCTTCTCAGAACACGCAGGAATCCTCCCTATTCACACCCAGGTCTTTCTGAAACTTCTTCTGGTCTTAGGTCTCTGTCCCTGAAAGCAAATGTCAAACTAGTGACAACCTGAGATAGGAGAGTCCCCTATGCAGTCATCACCCAGATTGAACCCTTCTCATCTACAAAGTCAACTCTGTGACCAGAGGTGGATTTAATAGCAGCTGCACCGGGCGCACGCCCGGGGCCCCAACTTCTGAAGGGCCCCGCAAAACCCCAACTTCATACTTTTTTCTAATGACACCAAGTTCGGTTTCATATGTGCAATTTTAACATAAATAGTACATAATATTTTTTATATGTTTAAAAATATGGTTAACATGTATTTTTATTTTCCCTGTCTCTCTCTTTTTTTTTAAGGGGCCCAATATTTTTTTCTGTGCCCGGGGTCTCAACTGACCTTAATCCGCCTCTGTCTCTGACCTCCACTGGGAGGGGACCCACCTTCCCAGAGCAACTGAGAACACGGGAAAGACCTGGTATCAGCTGGGTTTCTATGTCACAAACAGAAATAATCCCCAGGTTTAGGGACCCCCACAAGGCTGTCTGTGTGGTGCTGATAGACCCAAAATCAAGAACAACAGAGGTCAATACTGGGGTGAGCGGGTCATCCTCTCAGGGGGACACGTGCCCCCATCAGCACTGCTATTGCCAGTGTGCTCCAGAGGCCAGTAAGATCAACCTCCTGTGAGAGCTTGTTAGAGGCAGGGTCTTTGGTCTACAGCACACCTGCTGAGTAAGTATCTGCATTGTTTTTAAGTGAGAGGAGGAGAAATAGTGAGACAGATTTCCACATGAGCCCCGACTGGCAAGCCCCATCTGGGGATGATTACTGCTTGGACAAACCAAGCTATCCTCAGCACCCAGGGCCAACAATCAAACCATCGAGCCACTGGGTATGGGAAGGAAAGAGAGAGAGAAGGTGGAGAGGGAGGAAAAGAAAAGCAGATGGTTGCTTCTCATGTGTGCCCTGATTGGGGATCAATCCCAAGATGCTTACACATCAAGCCAACACTCTATCCACTGAGCCAACCGGCCAGGGTCAGAATGTGCAGAACCTTCTTGTGCAAAGGAGAGAGGGAGGGGCTGTTCTACCCCCAAATCTTGGGATCTCATTCTGGCTGGGCATCCACTTTAGCTAAATGGCTGCTGAAGCAGCATTTCTAAGGTGTCACATGGGCATTACAAACCTTATAGTTTTTCTTGTGATCCAATGCACAGTGGAGGTGACATCCCTGTGACAAGTTTTCCTGAGGTAGCCCCAAAACACCTGTTCTGGAGGGAAAAGTCAAATGTGAAAGAGAGAGGGCTGTGGAGGAGACAGCTGTGCACCTGACAGGGGCTGTGGGAGTGCCTGGGACCTGGGCGCCACAGGCTTGTGCTTTTCCAGTGTGAGTGCGTGTGCGTGTGTGTGTTTGCGCAGAGGCCTCAGCATTTCCAAAAGAACTGAAATATTTTTTAAAACTTTAAATTGAAAGGAGGGGACAGTGGTGGCAGGAATGAGGGGAGGGAGAGGGAAGGTCCTGGGCACAGACCCCGCCCCCGGCCCCACATGACCAGGGAAGTTACCTTGTACCAGGAGTAGTCCCCGCTCACAGGGCAGAGGGACAGCAGATCCCATCAGTCTGGACAGAGCTGCCTGTGAGCCTTACTGGACATAAGCTCTTCTCACATAGGGTGGGACAGAGCAGGCAGCAGACACCATGGAGTCCCCCTCAGCCACTGCCAGAAGAAGACTTGTTCCCTTCCAAGGGCTCCTGCTGGCCGGTAAGGAGGGGACAGACCCTGGGGGTAAAGGGGAGGATGTGAGACAGAGATTGGCAGGGGTCTCCTGGGGAGGGCAGCGCTCTGAGGGGCACAGAGGGCTTCTGTTTGAACCTGAAGGGAGGGGACAGGGGAGCAGACTAGGGTCGGGGAGGGGCTCAGCTACAGGAAAACCTCATGACCTGACAGTCGTGAGCGGCAGGAAGACCTCGGTTGTTCATTTCCTAAGTTATTCATCACTGAATACTGGATTTTGAAAACTGATTGTAATAATAACAACTTATGTCAGGTGACACCAGAAAACACTTAACCAGGGGTGCTGACCATTGTCCTTACCACCAACCTCAGAAATGGGCAGGAGGTTCCGGGCCCTGGGCTCACTCCTCATTCACCCACAGGTGTGTGCAGCCTGCTGCGGGCCCTGGGCGGCAACAGGAGCAGACAAGCCCCTCCCACATGGAGCTCCTGTTCTGTGGGGGGGAGGGGACAAGGAAAGATCTAGATGTGAGGTCAGCTACCCACCAGTGTCATAGAGGGAACAGAGCAGGGACAGTCAGAAACTGGAGACAGAGAGACTTTAGAGGAGGTGGTCAGCCAAGGTATCTCCCAAGATGTCCCTGGGTGTCAGCAGGGGTCTGAGGGCAGTGAGGGGGTGAACTGGGTGACACCTGGGGAAAGTATTCAAAATAAAAAAATAACAGATTCAGAGGTGCTGAAGTGATGGTGGCCCTGACTCCTGACCTTGACCACAGGAGACACACTCATAGTCACAGTCACACACACACACAGTCTCACACACACACACACACAGAGTCACACCACACCCCCCCCCCCAAGGCTGAGCAATGAAGAGACCTGCTCAGGACTCAGGGCCGCATCTCTCCATCCCAATACATAGATCCCAGTCTTGATCCATTTCTCTCTTCCCTCCTAGTCTCACTCTTCATTTTCTGGAGCCCGCTCACCACCGCCCAATTCTCTATTGTATCCACCAATGTTGCTGAAGGGAAGGATGCACTTCTACGTCTCCTCAATAAGCCTCCCAATGCTGTAAAATTTAGGTGGTTCAGGGGGGAAAAAGTAACTTACAATAGTTTTATTGGATCTCTGGCTATAATCCCACAAGCACATGCAAAAGGGCCTGCGGACACCGGTCGAGAGAAATTTAACAGAGATGGCTCCCTGAAGATAAAGAAAGTCACCCTGAAGGATGCAGGATACTACACTGTGGTAGCTTTCCTTCCAGGAAAAAAAAAGGAAATCGGATTTGGACGGCTCAACGTATACCGTGAGTGATTGCTCTCTGACCCCTGGGTGTTGGGTGGGGTCAATTCTACTCCACACACAGGACGACAGCCATGGGCTCTGCCTCCACTGCTCTCTGCATCACATCCCAGGTTGGGTTTGGGCATTTAGTGCAGGACACACACAGTGGAGACAAACTTCCTAAGATCAGAGTCCCCTTCCCGGGTTCCGCCCCTGCAGACATTCACCGCAGAGAGAAGGGCCATTCTGATGGGAGTAACTCAGTGGAGGGGTGAACCAGTTTCAGTCCAGCCCCTGGGTCCATCCCCATGACCATGATCCTGAGAAAGACCCTGCAGGGCTTGGTCAGGGTGTGGCTTGAGAAGCCCACCCAATCCTCACAGAGAAGCTCATCTTGGGCAGTCCCACCCCAGTCCCTTGTCCCAGGGCTCCTGACTCCAAGGACACTGGGGAGCCTGTGTCAGTTTGGGTTTTCATCCTGGGAAAGGCTGACTGAGAGCACTGTTTCCCAGATGCCCACATCACAGGTTTTTAATCTGATCATCAGGCAGGGCTCAGCCCCAAGGGCCATATCTGAGCAATGTGCAGCCTGATCCTTCATCTGAGACTGAGATTGGAGAGCACAGCTAGACACGGTCCCCAAGTTATTAGGTGACTTTTCTGGGGCCTTAGGAGTCTACAGACAAAAGTCATTGTCTCTCGGCAGAAACAGAAAGAAAAATGTACTCCTTGTCAGCTCCTCATCCACCAGAGATCAACTCAGGAGACTTATCAATAACAGATGCCTCTTATTTGAGTAGCTCCCATATTGCAATATTTAGGTCAGATTCTGGTTAATACAAGTATTCTGGCACCCAAGTATTCATCCTTCTACATTGAGAGGAAACTGAGACACAGGAAGATACAGTCACTAAAGCAGAGTCCCTCAGACTATGAGCAGCTGAGTAGAGTCACCTGAGCTGTCTGCAGTCGTAGCCCCGCCCCCTTCTCCATCCCACAGCCTAACTAGTTGTCTGTGGATCTGGAGACCAACCACTGGTATAGATTTTTGCTTATTTTGTCCTCAGCTCAGAGGAATGAATTCTAGTCTGAGGAGAGGCAGCAAATGGAGAATTGATCTGTTTTTACTCCAGAACCAAATTTCCTGCAGTTACAATCAGAGTCAGTGCTGGGAACACCCAGGCCTCCCCCTGAGGGGGCCAATCTACACCTCTGTACCCTGGACTTGAATTACTGCTTTGTTCCCTGACGTGTGGGTGTCACTCCCACTAGACATAAAAAGGACTTTGCTTCCCACTCCCCACTCTCCACCTGCAACCAGCTCAGGGACAACATGTAACAGACACTCAGTTGCTTTTCATGAATTAGGAAGAAATAAATGGTGAAATGGTGACTGACTGACTGAATGAATGAATGAATGATACAAAATCTCTTCAGAAACTGGAACCTGGATGCAGAGTCTTTGGAATTCTGGCCACAAGGACAGGCTCCCTGTCCCACTAGGGGTGGAAACATATGTCTCAAAGTCTTTGCTGTTCTCTAGAGAAATATTTCTTCCTGTAATTGGTCTTAGGCCTTGGATATTGATGGTACTTTGCACATTTGCAAGAATTTTAACTTCTTTTCAAATTTTTATCTCATAACCACCAACCCATAAGTCATTCACAGGGGCCAGAATTTCAGCCCATCCATCTCCCTCTTGTGGTCTGTCCCCCCATCTGCATTTGTACAAGTCCTCACCTGCCCTCAGCACAAGGAGAATGACTTTATGCCCAAAGAGAGAGAACACAGTTCTGCTGCCACAGTCAGCTCCTCCTGGCACTGCTCTTTTCTAGTTTATTCCTTGGACTCTGTTTTGTCAGTTATTGGCTCACTGGCTCATGTCAATCACACTCACCCGGGAGGACCTGACCCACCTCTTGGCCCAGGGGCCTGAGTAATCAACTGACTACCTGCTTGCTCTTGATCCCCATGTGTTATTTCTGCATGAACCCCAGTCTCGAGGATGTCATGGGAAATGATGCTTCATAGATACACCCCTGGGCTGGATGATGGAGGCCTGTGCAGCTT
Organism: Saccopteryx leptura; assembly: GCF_036850995.1. Taxonomy (NCBI): domain Eukaryota; kingdom Metazoa; phylum Chordata; class Mammalia; order Chiroptera; family Emballonuridae; genus Saccopteryx; species Saccopteryx leptura. The sequence goes on along the minus strand of NC_089505.1, from coordinate 60,692,977 downwards.
GAAGGGATGACCCCTGGTTGGCCAAGTGGTCAGCGGTCAGTGAAGAGCCAGGAGTGTGGGGTGATCTCTGAGTCCCTGTCCTGTGTCTTTCCATGACCAAACCCTGATACTTAACTGGCAGCTGAGAAAGTCTGTGCTTTCCCCCAGACGTAGAGCTGGAGGCTTGACATTCTCTGAGCACTCAAATCAATCCCTACACATCTGTCTTGTGATACGCACACCTCCTTATTCTTAAGGACTCAAATTGGCTGAGAAGTGAGAAGTGCCACCTGGCTGAGTAGTGGTGCAGTGGGTAGATCACCAGCCTGGGATGCAGAGGACCCAGATGTAAATCCCCAAGGTCACTGGCTTGAGCAGTAGGCTCACCAGCTTGAGCACAGGGTCGCTGGCTTGAAGCCCAATGTCACTGGCTTAAGCAAGGCATCACTGACTCAGCTGTAGCCCCTTAGTCAAGGCACATATGAGAAAGTAATCAATGAACAACTAAGGTGCCGCAATGAAAAATTGATGCTTCTCATCTCTCTCCCTTCCTGTCTTTCCTATCTGTCTCTCTCTTTAGCTTAAAAAAAAAGTAAGAAGTGTCAACTCTGGTTGAAGAAGGCTTTGGAGGACTCAGAGGTACCACACAGAGCAATGTTCTCTCTGTTGTCTGTAGAGTAGAGTTACCCACACACAGCATCTCAGGCAACAAGTCCAACCCTTGAAGTTTTTATTTGCATTTTCCTATTAATACTGATATACATCTTTTCACATGCTTATTGTCCATATGTATATCTTCTTTAAAGAAATGTCTATTCAAGTGCTTTGCCCATTTTAAAATCAGGTTATTTGGTTTTGTTGCTCTTCCTGAAACTAGGTCAGAGGTCACCTGGGATGATCTGGGGTCAGAGAGGAGGTGCAGCTTTTTCCTTACACATTGTCACACAATAAAAAACAATTGTCCCCATTTGAACTTTACAGAGCTTACTGTAAATAGTGAGTGGCTGAGATTTCTGTGGAGGCAGCAAGGTCCCCGGACCTAAACCTACTCTCAATGAGTGATGTTCTCTGTTTCTTTACAGAGCCTGTGAGAGTGCCCACCCTCCTGGCCAGCAACACTGCAGTCACAGAGAATAAGGACTCTGTGGTCCTGACCTGCTACACAAATGCACTCTCCACCCAATGGTTCTTCAACGGCATGAGTCTGCAGCTCACGGATAGGATGAAGCTGTCTTCGGACAGCAGAACCCTCACTATCAACCCTGTCAAGATGAAGGATGCTGGCAGCTATCAGTGTGAAGTCTCCAACCCAATTAGTACCCGTGAAAGTGCCCCTGTTGAGCTGGATGTGAAATATGAATGACTGTCTTTCCTTTCTTCATGTTATTAAATTATGAATAAATTTCATTGCACCATTTAACTAGATTTGTTGTGAAGGTGGGAAGTAATTAGAAGTCTTGAGTCAATAAACACTCAAAAATGTGGGTTGACATTGTCATTAGTATTGACTTAAGGGCACATTCCACTTGAGATCTTACCTCTAGTTGCTCTCAGTTGCATCATCTCCACAGTGGAGGTAACACCAAGTCCCTCAGAGGATGGGCAGAGGTCATGTGATGGCTGATGGGAGCATTTGATGAGCTCACAGGAATCTGAGCTTTGTTCCTTCTCTGGGGAGATGCGTGGAGGGTAACTGGATGCTCCTGTGGACAAGAATGGACAGGAGGACACCTATGTGGGTAACAACACTGACCTTTCTGATTTCTCCAAAAGAAAATTTCTAAAGTTTTTTTGAGTATTTTCATTTTTATGGCAATAGACCTGCATGAATTCATTGTGACTCTGTCCTCTTTGTTAATAGAGTAAAATTGGAAAGGTTGGTAACACAACAAAGCTTTGGCTCAAGCATCCTAGTTCAGACTGATGCCCACAGAGCTAGAAAAGACTTCAACTTTTATGGAACTAAGTTTGACCTGATGGGTATTTTGGTGTCTCTTGGAGAAGAGGGCATCACCCAAAGCTAAAAAGACTGCAGGTAGAATGTGAGGGTGAGGCTTCCCAACCTCAAGAGCTGTTACAACTTTCATCTTAGGTCTCTTATGAAAATCTGTACTTAGGTAACTAGTCAGGCCAAAGCAAGTGACACCAGCCATGTTGTAGGATGTAGAATACTCTTCTTTCTCAGAGATGATATTTGATCAAAGGGAAAGTGACTGTAGAGAGAAATGTAATGGAAAACTCCATGGAAAACTCCAGAATACAGGCTTGTATCAGATATTGGCCCTTCTCAGGGACCTGCAGCTATTTTGGACTTGTTTATAAGTGGCTAGGAATTTTCACCTCTTTTTAAATGGCAGGAACTAATGGAAATGCAAACTGGGTTAGCTGAAAGAGATTTAGTTGTTTCCCTCCACTATGCAGAAAGTAGTTCGTTGTGACCTGGAGGCAATATTGTTCCCTCAAAGTCACTCACCTTTAGACAGGTTCTTCTGTTATAAAGTACCCGTACCTCAATTCCTCAGGTTTACATAGAGACATCAAGTCCAGATGAATTTTGAAGAGTTTTATTAGAGGATGAGATTTATTAAATATGCTGGCCACATATAGCTGACATGGGGCAGCTGTTCCAAACCCAAATCATGTGCCCCAAAAATATTTCAGAGGCTGTTTATATACCCTTGATCACACATGGGCAGGGGAGAGCATGACATCATGGCACAAGCTCACAACATTTGTTTAGGGGATATACCGAAACATTAAGACTTTCAAGGTAACACAATCAAAGATGTTTCCAATCTTTCCCACAATTTCCTAAAAATTCTTTTTACAATTTTTACTATTATGGCTAACACAGTGGGTATTTCCTATGAACTCTATACCTCCCTCATCAGATAACAATTATGCCACAGGAAGGAATTGGAAGTCTTGAAGAGACCTCAACACCCACCCCCCGGCCCCGGGGAAGAGTGTTGGAACCTTTTTCTAATTTTTTTACACCAGTGGAGAGCAACAAGCCATCATCCCCAACCCATGGAGGGCTTATCTCTAATAATTCTATTCCCTATAATTCTATTACTCATGCTTTTATTATTCCTTCTGGAGTTGCAATTTATTTCAAGAAACTGATAACTAGCAAGGTCCACACCCGAAGTTTGTTCATTTCTAATTTTTTTTCTTTTCTCTAAGATTTTTCTAAAGCAAAGTTCTAATTTTTAATATTGTTTTTACCCTGTATTATCAAATAGGAAAAACCTTTTCTGGTCAGTAGGTGGATATCTGAGTATTTGAAACTAGTTTTTATTCCATATTTCCTTTAGTTACCTCATCCTTACTCTAGCGCCCTTCCCCCTATTCCTACTGTTACCACAGGCTCTCGGGGTTCAATGAAAAAGAGCCTTGGCCCCATCAGTCCTTGAGGTTTAGGATCTTAGAACTTCTCTTGGCTGCTTGTAATATGGGACATTTAATTTTCCAGTGTCTCTCTTTTTTGCAATACGCACATTGATTTCTTCCCAATGGAGCCCTAGTCCCTCTCAAATCGGTTTCTTCTTCCCCTTCTTAATTTCGCTCCCATGGGGACCCCTTATCCTTAAAAGAGTTTGACTCTTGGAGTGCTGCTACTACTACTTTAGCTATTATTTTATCCAACCTCAATTGTCTCCTTATTATGAAAAACTTTCTGGGCTATTGAAATTAACTGGGACTTACTCATGCCCTCAGACCCTTCTAGCTTTTGAAGTTTCCTTTTTAATATCTGGGGCTGGCTGAGTCACAAAAGCCAAATTAATAGCCACGCTGTTTTCGGTAGCATCCGGGTCTATGGGGTATACACCCGGTATGCTTCACAAAGGCATTCAAAAAATGCAGCAGGGGATTCCTGCTGATCCTGGATAATTCCAGTAATCTTTGAGAGGTTGGTGGGCTTTCAGGCCACAGCCTTCAGCTCCGATAAGAGATACCGGTAAAAAGCATCCAACGAGGCTTTTCCTTCTGGAAGTTGTGACCACATTGGAAGTCTAGTGGAAGGGAAAGCTGCTTCAATGCGGTCCCTATTTTCCTCTACTGATCCTCCTCCCATATTTAATAGCTAAGGCTACCAATTACAAAATTAAAACTACTTTAGGAAAATCCAGAAATTAATGCACTAATAAAAGCAAGAAAGATAAGACAGATAATTAACTAGCACCTAGAATAAAGGGTGTTTGACTATAGAGGACACAAGACAAGAAGTAGGAACCAACAGAAGAGAATAATTCCTTCAGGGGATAAGTCAGACAGAGCACCCTGAAGCTTTTGAATCCAATAACAAAGAGAATACATAGTACACCATTTAAGATTGCTTTTCAGTCAGAAACTTCCAATTTTTGACACAAAAACTCAAGCCAGGCCTTAAAAACAGACACATTTAGACATTAAACAAAGGAATTCACATAAACAAACAAATAATGAGCACGCTTTATTTCAATTAAAATAATACTGGATATTTTGACCAACAAAGACAAAGCTTCATAGACAAGGGAGGGTTTCCCCCTAGTGGCCTTTCATGTGTATCTAGGTTGTGGCAACCAGAGATTCCTTTATACCAGGGGTTTCAGACAGAAACAAGGAAAGCAAAGAATGAGATCTCTAGCTGCCTCCAGAAGTTTGGGGTCTCTACTCAGTCCCCTTAATTGTCTTCCTGGAGAAATGTAAAAATGTGTAAACAAAAATAGACATCTTTGAAAGCCCGAGGCAGAACTGAATAACCTGGTTAGTTCAGTTACCACTAATTGTCTTTCTAGAGTACAACTAAATGTGCAAACACAAATGAACATCTCTAGAAGCCTGCTTTCCAGAGAACAACTAAATGCATCACAGAGAATCCTAAGGCAGGACCAACAGACCTCTTACCAATACCCCAGTCTTTGGAGAATCCACAGGGAGACTAGTTTCAACTCAGTGAAGCCGAAAACTAGCTTTACCTACATACCTCTGAAATCTCAACTCAGCAAAGCAGAAGATTTGCTACCTACTCATATCTGGAGTTACAACTCAGTAAAACCACAGATTTGCTTTACCTACAAAATTCCAGAGTTACAACTCAGCAAAACAAAAGATTTATCTCACCTACATATTTCAGGAGTTTCAACTCAGCAAAGCAGCTCTGAAGGTCCTGCCTACACACTGGAGTTCCACATCTCCAGAGTCACAACTCAGCAAAGCCACAAATCCACCTTGCCTACATTTTAGTCCCAAACAAATTTGACCTGTACCAGTACCAAACAGAAAAGCAAAAGCAAGAATTCAGAGGAAAGCCAGAGTTCAGTAAAGCCAGAGAGTTGCTTTACCTACCTCCTTGATTTCTCTGCCAAATTGTTCAAATTGTTGAATTTGGGAACCAGGGGTGTCTACCAGAGAACTGTCCGGACCCACAGGAAAACTGGGAGTCCTGAAAACATCTCTGGTGGCGCCTCTTCTCAAGATTCAAGTGGGGTAGGGCTGCTCCCTGGAGAGACCAGCCAATTCAGGGTGTCTCTATCAGGTGACGCAAAACACCACAGCCCCGCATTGGGTACGAAATGTTGTAAAGTACCCGTACCTCAGTTCCATGGGTTTACGTAGAGACACCCAGTCCAGATAAATTTTTAAGAGTTTTATTAAAGGAGGAGATTTATTAAATATGCTGGCCACATATAACTGATATGGGGCAGTTGTTGCAAACCCAAATTATGTGCCCCAAAAATATTTCAAGGGCTTTTTATATACCCCTGATCACACACGGGTGAGGGAGAGCATGATATCATGGCACAAGCTCACATTTGTTTAGGGGATACACCGAAACATTAAGACTTTCAAGGTAACACAATCAAAGATGTTTACAAATCTTTCAGGGTTCATCTTCCCTCAGTAGCCTAGAGGTATTCTACTTTCAAGATTCCAGAAAGGGGGTGGAACTACAATCAATGCAAGGTGGTATGTAAATTCTGTCTCCCATTGAAAGAGAAGAAGTTTTTTGGTTAACCTTTATTTTAGATTTAAAACTAAATGACCCATTGTTCTTGCAAGCCAGAAACTTCTATAGTCTTCTCCCTCCCCTCCCCAAAAGAAGGACAAGACAGGAAAGCCTGACCTTTCCTCCTAGAATATCAATATTAATTTTTCAGCTTTTTGGTACCTTACTGCACTTCCTAGGCTACAGGCTTCTGACCTCCATTTTTTAAGACAATTTTATTTCTAAATATAATTGCAATTTGTAATTGCATTTTTTTTTCTCTGCCCTTTGAAAACTACATAGATCTTCCCAAATGCTTCTGGCCATATTATGACCCCGAGTATCTGTCTCAATGGCTTAGGTGGATCACTTTAAAATGTAATCCTCCTAGTGGCTTTGTGTCCCAGTGTCTGGGGGAAAGTAGGAGCATAATTTGGGTGGGGGGAGTTTACAACCAAGATGTAAAACAATCTCCTGCCAGTATTTTATGAGAAGTTTTATTTTTCTTTTATTAAAGCAAATTAACAAACACAGATGCCTATGATTACTTCTTTTGTACTTATAATATTCGCAGCTTTTTGTTTCAGGGATGTTGAGTTCCATCTCACTGCCCTATTGCATGTCCTGAATAGTCTGTTTTGCCTCTTTTGTTCAAGGCATGTTTCACTTTGACAGCACCAATCTGTAATTAGATGATCCTGTCATCTTGCTCACAGTGTCAATCCTTAGCATGTTTTCAAATATTCCAATTTCTTTTCTTATCGGGCTTCAATCCTAATAAATATTTCCAAATTTCTCCACTCGCTTCTGACATGGAGTCTGCAGTAGAAAATGACTTTACTGCTCATATCTTTCTGAGGCCCCAGGTTCTGACATGGGAGAGGGGACATGGGATAGAGAACAAGGGCAAGAAGAAGATGGGGTTCCAGTGGGAGTCTAGGAGTGTGGAGAGTGATGAAGTACCATAGAATTAAAGCCACAATGAACAGAAAATTATCTGAGGTTGTTTGGGAATTTGAGTCAGGAAGGGCATTGGAGTGTGAGGTAGTCAGATTAGGAGAGGGGATGGAGCCTGGGGACAGAGGAAAATGCAGGGCAGGCTTAGGGTGAAAACTCAATGGAGGCAGTGGTGGGATTCAAATAATTTAACAATCGTTTCTCTACCCTAAGGACTGTATAAAGTATAAAAAATGATATACCAAGAGGTAGTTTATTATTTCACCATTTAATACTTAAATAAGAACAATAAACGAGGTGCACAAAACTAGATTATGTTATAAAAAAAGAGCTTTAAAATATTATATTAATGAAAAAATATTAAATAATACCTGACAACAAGCAATAAAACTATTATTTGAGATATTTCCATATTGCTTCTTGATTGGCATCCTCACTCGAAATTTTCTTTCTTTCTTTTTTTTTATTCATTTTAGAGAGGAAAGGGAGAGACAGAAGGGGGGGAGGAGCTGGAAGCATCAACTCCCATATGTGCCTTGACCAGGCAAGTCTAGGGTTTCGAACCAGCGACCTCAGCATTTCCAGGTCAACGCTTTATCCACTGTGTCACCACAGGTCAGGTGAAATTTTCTTCACTTTTATCCGAGCAGCATCAGCTGTGTGATTTATTCTTAACCATCTTTTCACTGTAGGAGTAGGGTTCCAGTCCTTTATGGGTAGGCTGATTAGACTAATAGTCATCTATTTGATATATCAGAAACAGGCGACTTCTCCTCTCTGAACACATGTTTATTTTTGCAAAAGCCCTTTCTGCTTCTGCTGAACTTACAGCAATTATTCTGATGATATTTTTAGCTCTTTGAACACTTTCAGGAATTGCAAAGTTACAGCAACTGTTCTGATGATATTTTTAGCTCTTTGAACACTTTCAGGAATTGCAAAGTTATGGGAATTTTTAAAAATGTTTTTCACAAAATCTTGATAATCATATCAATTTGGTAATTTAAAATGTCATTAAATACATTAAAGCATTGTTCTTCAGCTGCTTTTCACCATTTAATACTTAATAAGAACATTTTCATGGACTAGTACTTCTTTAATATTCCAGTAATCTGGCTCCAAAAAATTGAGAAATTATAATTTATTCCTATCTTGAAATTGGCTACAACTTGCTTTTAAATGTTCACAATCCATAAGTCTTTTTTTCAAATTTATTATGATGTTTTCTACAAGTCTGTCCTGAGAAAGCTCAACAATCAATGATTTCCTACAAATTCTATATTTTTGAAGGTTTCTGACATAATTAATTCATCAACCTTTTTTTCATATGAACCCTTTTCCTTTCCAAACATTTGAAATGCTTCACTAGATTTTATCATGTTTTTCAGCCTTTATTATGTCTATATTTCTTGCTTTCAGTGCATTTGAAAGAAAAGAAATTTTATTTAAAATATGAATTATCAATGCCAAATCAGTTATAAAATATATATTTTCAAGATGGGCAGCCACACCTAAGTATTTCATATTTGAATAAAAATAGTGATGTAGCGCTGGATAAGTGCATCACACAGCTAGTGTTGACCTTAAACTATAGGCAGCTTATCTTGTTCCTAAAACTCTACCAATTTTTATAACTTCAGTTGTTGTAAGGTACCAAAAAGCTGAAAATTGATATTGATATTCTGGGAGAAAAGGTCAGGCTTTCTTATCAGGCTTTCCTGTCTCGTTCCTTCTTTAGGGAGGGGAGGGAGAAGAATGTAGAAGTTTCTGGCTTGCAAGAACAATGGGTCATTCAGTTTTAAATCTAAAATAAAGGTTAACCAAAAAACTTCTTCTCTTTCAATAGGAGACAGAATTTACATACCACCTTGCATTGATTGCAGTTCCTCCCTCTTCCTGGAATCTTGAGGGTAAAATACCTCTAGGCTAGTGAGAAAGATAAATTCTGAAAGATTTGTAAACATCTTTGTGTTACCTTGAAAGTCTTCATGTTTCTGTGTATCCCCTAAACAAATGTTGTGAGCTTGTACCATGATGTCATGCTCTCCTCTGCTGGTGTGTGATCAAGGGTATATTGAGGAGCCACTGAGCCATTTCATCCTCAGGTGTTGTAAAGTACCAAAGGCTACAGAATTAATATTAATATTTTAGGAGGCTTGGAAAACATTTTATTGATTTGGATTAAGGTGTGCAGAGAAATTGTGAGAATAGTCTCTACTGTGTGATTGGCATAACCAGGATGGCCCTTGGCATTGTATTGTAAATGCAAGGGGAGGAAAACATGGATTCCCAGACATTCCACCACACCTGTGGGGAAAGGGGTGAATGGCTAGCCAGGTGCAGGAAGAGAAAAGCCAAAATAAACCTTTTCTTATAGCAATGAGTCATTTGCGGGCATTTGTCCCCACCAAAACTACCTCTCCTATGTAAATGTGTGTGTGACTCTGGACAGAGAGATAGCAGATAAACACTAGATAATATAGGAATGCCTTTAATATGTAAAGAGACATCTTTCTACCATTGTGTTGGCTTGTAAACTTTGTTTTCCCCAAAATAATGTATAGCTTGCAAATTGAACGTGGTCCTATCATGTTAAAGGACATATGACTATAACCAATAGTGGTAAGGGGCTCCTAATTGCAATTTTTGCTTCTGTGCTTTTCCACTTACAAAACTATAAAAACTAAGTAGAACAAAGGACTGGCGCGCTCTCCCTCAGATTTCTGTCGGAGCTGCCGCCGCTTGGCCAAGCTAAACAATAAAGCTTTGGTGTGTAAACTACGGACCTTATTTCTGTCTTTCATGTTTTGGGTCCCTCCGAATTTGAATTAACATATATAAGCAACCCCTGAACTATTTTTGGCACTGCACAATTTGGGCCTGATGCCCCGTGTCAGCCATATGTGGCCAGCATATTTAATAAATCTTCTCTAATAAAACTCTTCAAAATTAATCTGAACCTGGGTGTTTCTACGTGAACTCAATGAAATGAGGTACAGTGCCTTTCAGAATCTGGGGTGTGGTACTTTATAACATATGGGGGCTTGTCCAGAATCCAGTGTTTTGCATCACCAGATTGAGACACCCCTAATTGGCTGGTCTCTCCCGGAAGCTGCTTGGCCCGCTTGAATCTCATGGAGAGGCACACTACCTGAGACTTTTCAGGGCTCCCAGTCTTCCTGTGGGGTCAAGAACGTTCCTTGGTAGATGCCTCCTGGTTCCCAAATTCAACAATTTGGATAATTCAGCAGAGAAAATCAAGGAGGTAGGTAGAGCAACTCTTTCTGCATTATTGAACTTTCTGGCTTTCCTTTGAACTCTTACTTTCACTTTTATGTTTGTAACTAGTTTGTAGTCTGTGTTGGACTAGAATGTAGGTAGAGTGGATTTGGAGTCTTTGCTGATTTGGGACTCTGGGGATGTGGATCCCCGGTGAGTAGGTAGGGCTTTCAAGACTACTTTGCTGTTTGTTACTAGTCTATAGTATTGCTTTCATTTTCTTGTTTAGGACTGGTACTGGTCTGGGACTAGTTGTAAGTAAGGTAAACTTGTGACTTATTATCTGTAATCCAGTGAGTAGATAAGGCAGATATCCTGTTTTGCTGATCTGGAACACTGGTAGTCTGTAGGTAAGGTCAATCCAAATGTATGGCCACTCTAGATCGGTGGTTTTAATAATCCATAATTCTGGTCTATAGGTAAAGCAAACCTGTTGCTTTGCTAATATGAAGCTCCAGAGCATGTAAGTGAAACAGAATTTTGGCCTTGCTGATTTGAAACTCCAGGGTAGGTAGAACCAGCTGCTTTGCTGGTTTGAAACTTAGTCTCCACATTTGGCTGTGTTCTTGGGAGGAAACCTGAATAGGGACTGAGTTGATACTGAGCTAATCAGTCCCGTCTCAGAATTTTCAGGGACGTCTCTGTGTTTGTCGAGATCTCAGTCTTTATTTTAATGTTTCTGTCTCTAAAACCCCTGGTTAAGAAATCTCGGGTGCCGAGACCTGCGTGCACATGAGAGGCCACAAGGGGAGCTCTTCCTTTGTTTATGAGACTTCGTCTTTGATTATCAAATTATCCAGTATTATTTAATTGAAATAGGCACGCATTGTTTGTGTCTAAGTCCTTTATTCAATGTCTAAATATGTCTGTCTGAGTCTTTTGTGTCAAGATTGAAAGCTTCTGACTAAAAGCTATGTTATGTGACTTTCTTTGTTTTCAAAATCTACCTTCAGGGTGTTCTATCTGACTTCTCCCCTGAAGGAAATTATTCTCTTCAGTTGGCTTCTTCCCCTTGTCTTGTGTAATAATATCTCCATAGTCAAACACCCTCTTATTCCAGGTGCTAGTTAACTATCTGTCTTATATTTTTGTTTTATTGGTGCACTAATTCTTAGATTCTCCTGAAACAAGTTTCAGTTTTGTAATAAGTAATAGCAACCAGGAATTCTAATCCCCAGATAATAAGGACAGTCTGGAACATAGTAATTGGAAACCCAGATTGTCCTGATCAGTTTCCATACATTGACCTGTGGCTAAATATAATAATGAATCCACCACAGTGGCTTAAAAGCTTGCTCAATACAGAACAGGCTGGCAAGCAAGCAATTTAAATGAAAGAAAAGCAGAGTCCACAAACTGAAAGGGTTTTTCCAAACTCTGGAGCAAAAGGACTAGCAAGTAAGCAGTTTGAGTGAGAGAAAAGCCAAGCGGGGATGCACGGTGTGCGGATGGATGGGGTGGGGCCGCAGCAGAGGAGAGGTAAACATCCATATGCCTGCTCCCCTCTCCATGTCATCCTCCGGTCTCCGCCAGCGGTCTCCGCCAGCGCTACACCCGAGCAGAAGGCAAACAGTAAACAGCAAACCAAGAGACGAGCCCCGCCGCCTTTAGGTGCACGGTTAGGTTAGGATTCAGCTTGCTGTGTGCAGCAAAAATGAACAAACTGTAGGTATAGACCTTGCTAGTTAATTGGCAGTTTCTTTAAAATTAAAAATAAGCCCTCTGTGAGTTGGGCATAGAGGCTTGTTGCCCTCCACTGGTGTAAAAATGAGGAAAAGTTCCAACACTCTCCTGTGGGCGGAGAAGTTGTTGGAGTCTCTCCAAGTCTTTCAGTTATGTAGAAAACATAGAATTCATAAGGAAGACCCACAGCATTATCCATAATGGTAAAAATTGTAAAAGGGCATTGTGGGAAAAATTGGAAACCTCATATAGGCTAACGCAACTCACTATTGGGAAAGTAACTGTGAAAATTGTATTTAGCTGCTCAAAGCAAGGCAGTTAGTTTACAAGTGGCAAATTCGTTCAAGTCCTGCTTATGGAAAGCCCCATTATCTTGCTAAGAGGCTTAGATACAGGACAAACTGCAGGGAAAAAAAAGTGTAAAAGCAGCAAGCTCTTAGTTCTTGGAGTCTGCTTCTCCCTCAGGCATCCACCGCACCCTTCATGATTAAAATTACTGTAAGTCAAAACAAAGTTAATATCTCATTGCCAGCCAGGTAGTTTATACCAAGAATGTCTTATTGTATAAAAGTATTTTTCATGTTAAAATGTATATATTATTTTAAAGCCCTTTTGTTAATTCTTTTATTTGCTGTTTTATAGTCCTGTAATATTAGAATCTTAGTTTAAATATTAGGAATTGTTAATAATGTCTTTTTATGTAATATTAGTCATATCTTGGAATTCCTGCAAATCTATTTTTATCATGCTTTTGTTAAAAAAATGTTTGAATGCTAATGTACTGAATTATTTAGCAGTGAAGAGACTCTGGAATTCTAAAGGAGACACCCAAACCTATTTTTCTTGAATTGATCCAGCTAATAACGTTGCTTTTGTCTTTTTCCAAAAGTTTATATAAACAGATAAGGGCTCTCAAGCCCCTCAGCGAGACCTTTTGAGCATGGCTTTTAAGGTCTATAACAGGGGTCAGGAACCTTTTTGGCTGAGAGAACTATGAACACCACACATTTTAAAATGTAATTTCATGAGAGCCATACAATGACCCGTGTACATTACGCATTATCCAATAAAAATTTGGTGTTGTCCCGGAGGACAGCTGTGATTAGCTCCAGCCACCCCCAACCATGAACATGAGTGATAGGAAATGAATGGATGGTAATACATGAGAATGTTTTATATTTTTAATGTTATTATTTTTTTTAAAGATTTGTCTGTGAGCCAGATGCAGCCGTCTGTTCTTGCCTAATCCAGGATGTATCACTTCCATCTGTGATGGATGCTGCTCCCCATCCTGGTCTTATATTGGTGAGTGTGATAGGACCAGGTCATGATGAGGAGTCTGGCTGCCTGGTCACATTATAGCCCATGTCAGATTCTCCAACTCCACTGAGGCCTAGAAGCTGGTCAGGAGCTGTTGTCCTATTGCTGTAGAAAACATGGCCTTGCTCCAAACCCTAGTCTGTATGTAATTCTCTTAATACATCCCAGCAGATGTTCCACAAGCACCTTTTATTCTTCTAATAAGGATTAGATAGAGGTACAAGTGCAGGAGCTTTTTGTTTACTCTGCAAAGTACATCCAGCATGGCCCAGACTATTGGAACCATAAAGCCTCAGTGATGCAACAGACCCCTAAATGGTCACCGATGTCACCACAGCTAATGCTTTGCTTACATTGTTGATCACTAGAACTGATCCTGTGGCTGGTGTCACTGTTATTATTGATGTCATAGTCTTGGAGCCTTGACATTAGTAGGCATCTACTTCTACCCTTTGGAGCACATATGTCTTACTAAGGCATTTTAAAAACTTGTCATTTTGTTCATCTTTGGCAGGAAAACCTGCATTCTCACCATTAAGAATGACATTAGCTGTAGGTCTGTAGGTTTTTCTGTGACTCCAGTTCGACGTGGAACTGATTTGGAGTGTGAGCACATCCATCTGCCTTGCAAGGGAAGGCTGGCTTTGTGGGCTCACAAACTGTGCCGTCACCTAAAAGGGCCTGTGGTAGATTTAATACTCTGCTTTTGTTATCTTGAAATTTGTAATGACTTTTGAACAAAAAGCCTTGCATTTTCGTTTGACATTGACTTTTCCTAGTTCTGCCCTTAGGAGTGACCTTGAGTTGGAAAAACTGGTTTGATTCCATTAGGTGGTGCAACTTGTAAAGTGACCTTCAGAGGGCAGCACCACCCCAAGGGAACCTGGAGAGGCTGTGAAGGGATGTGCAGAGTTCTGGGATTTTTCTACTCCATTGTCTCATTATATGTGTCTGATGAGCAGAACCACCTGCCATCCACTTCTGTACCTTACAGAAGGAAGGTTCTCTATCTCTGATGTACTTCAGAAATTTAAATTTAAAGAAATCACAGCTAGTTTGGCTCAAATATGAACAACATTAAACAGACAATTAAAGTGTAGGCAATAAAGTTTACATTATATATTGCTTTTTAGGAAAATCCTGGAACAACAGGATAGAGAGAGAGTGTGTGTGTGTTGATCAGAGGAAAGAAGGCAGTTGAGTCCTCATCTTCTAGGAGGGAAGACCTTGGATTAGATAAATCCTGAAAGTGAAAAAAACAGTAATTATTTTCAAAACATGTTATTCAGATGGCTTACCCAGAGGAGCCATTATGTTTGGGACAAATGTCCTCAGTGTGGCCCAGAAATGGAAGGCAGAAACTTCCTTCCATCTACCTGAAACAGGGCACACAGAGACACTGGTTTTATCATGGCAATATCTAGTGTTTTCACAAATACAAGAAAGAACATCCAACATAAAGGAGCAGGAAGTGGTTTTGCTCACACTGTGAATATCAGACATAAAATAATAATTTTATGTTCCAGCCACTGTGGGAGTCAAAGTCCCTTTTGGGTGGGAGGTGGTCAGACCAAAAGAATATGCCCTTTCTCATCTGTACACACTGATTAAGATTTGTCTGAGAAGCCCAAGCTTTCTGGCGCTTTGTCCAAATGATCTATGATGGGCACCAACATGTTTTTTGTGATAGTTTTCTTTTCATTTTTATATCAGATTCACAGAATTTAAAAATTATAAGCCTTAGTTCATGAACCAGTCCATAAATGGTTTGCCTTTCTTTTACATAAAATTACTACATAACTTTATGTTTTACTTATGTATTTGGAAGCAGACTTAAGTTGTAGCTTCCAGAATGAGCTCCGAATGCAGCACTGCAGAACTGCCACCGGTGATGCTACTTCCCAGATGAAAAATGTTGATGTGAACACACTGCATTGGCCGTGGGCCACAACCCCTCTGAAACCTCTGTAGCAACAGTCTACATTTCACCAGCAACATGTCCCTGAGTGCTAAGAGAGACACAACGTATATCTCACAAAATCACTTCCCTTTGCCAGAACTCACACACTGAACCTCTTATTCGATATCAAGGAATTACTGTCTGCAGCTTTTCCATTATTTTGTGTTTTCCAAGGGGGTTAAAATAGAATGAGCTGCTAAACCAATCTGGGAGATCTATCCTAGACATCATCAGGGGACCTCTAATGTACCATGTGCACAACCAAGATCTTTATTCTCCCTACCTCCCAACCTGATCTTCCCAGTCTTCCTCTTCTCAGTCAAGGTCAACTCCATCCTTTCAGGAGTTCAGGGGGGAATCTCAGCATTGCCCTTGATGCCTCTCTTGCTCTCACAGTAATCTCTAATCCACCAGCACAATGTCAGTCAGTCTGCAAAGTATAGATAGAGCCCAAACACTCAGGTCCAAGTCACCATAACACCAACGTGGGTTAACTGTAACAGTCTCCTAGTTGGTCTTCCTGCCACCTCTTTGACCTACCTTATAGCTATCCCCCACAGAGTAAGACCTGTGGATTTTTTAAAATTTTTTATTAATTTTAATTTATTGTGTTTACATGGATTTAAGTATCCCACTGAATATAACTTCCTCACCCCACCCCTTTGTCCCTTTTTATACCCCCTTTGCTCCCCTCCCCCAGCTCCCTATCCCCTTTCCTCTAGGATTTGCTGTGCTGTTATCTATATCTCTGTGTTATGTATATATAATTTCATTAATCTCTTTATATTCTCTGACTCCATCCTCTCACTCCCCTTCCCTCTGACAGCTGTTCCTCAGGTCCCTGTGACCCCACCTCTGCCTCTATTCTGTTCCTCAGTTCACTTTGTTCATTAGATTTCATATGTAAGTGAGATCATATGATATTTTTTTTCTCTGCCTGGCTTATTTCACTTAGCATAAAAATCTTCAGGTCCATCCATGCTGTCGCAAAAGGTAAGATTTCCTTCTTTTTCATGGCCATGTAGTATTTCATTGTGTATATGAACCACTGCTTTTTAATCCACTCGTCCACTGATGGACACTTGGGCTGTTTCCAGATCTTGGCTATTATAAACAATGCTGAAATAAACATGGGGGTGCATTTCTTCTTTTGAATCAGTGATTTGATATTCTTAGGATATATTCCTAAAAGTGGAATAGCTGGGTCAAAAGGCAGTTTCATTTTTAATTTTTTGAGGAATCTCCATACAGTTCTCCACAGCAGCTGCACAGGTCTGCATTCCCACCAGCAGTGTAGGAGGGTCCCCTTTTCTCCACATCCTCGCCAGCACTTATTATGTGTTCTTTTGTTAATGAGCGCCATTATGACAGGTGTGAGGTGATATCTCATTGTGGTATTAATTTGCATTTCTCTGATGTTTAGTGATGTTGAACATTTTTTATATGCCTAGTGGCCATCTGTATATTCTTTTTGGAGAAGTATCTATTCAGTTCTTTTGCCCATTTTTTAATTGGATTGTTTACTTTCCTGGTGTGGAGTTTTAGAAGTTCTTTATAAATTTTGTTTATTAACCCCTTATCAGATGTATTGGCGAATATATTCTCCCATTGTGTGGGTTGTCTTTTTATTTTGTTAATGCTATCTTTTGCTGTGCAAAAGCTTTTTATTCATAGTTTGATATAGTCCCATTTGTTCATCCTGTCCTTTATTTCACTTGCTCGCGGAGCTAAATCAGCAAAAATATTGCTACGAGAGATATCAGAAAGTTTATTGCCTATGTTTTCTTCTAAGATATTTATGGTTTCACGACTTACATTTAAGTCTTTAATACATTTTGAGTTTATTTTTGTGAATGGTGTAAGTTGGTGGTCTAGTTTCATTTTTTTGTATGTACCTGTCCAATTTTCCCAACACCATTTATTAAAGAGACTGTCTTCACTCCATTGTATGCTCTTACCTCCTTTGTCAAATATCAATTGTCCATAAAGGTGTGGGCTTATTTCTGGGTTCTCTGTTCTGTTCCATTGATCTATATGCCTGTTCTTATGCCAGTACCAGGCTGTTTTGAGTACAATGGCCTTGTAGTATAACTTGATATCCAGAAGTGTGATACTTCCCACTTTATTCTTCATTTTCAAGATTGCTGAGGCTATTCATGTTCTATTCTGGTTCCATATAAATTTTTGGAATATGTGTTCTATATCTTTGAAGTATATCATTGGTATTTTAATAAGAATTGCATTTAAAGCCCTGGCTGGTTGGCTCAGCGGTAGAGCGTCGGCCTAGCGTGCGGAGGACCCGGGTTCGATTCCCGGCCAGGGCACACAGGAGAAGCGCCCATTTGCTTCTCCACCCCCTCCGCCGCGCTTTCCTCTCTGTCTCTCTCTTCCCCTCCTGCAGCCAAGGCTCCATTGGAGCAAAGATGGCCCGGGCGCTGGGGATGGCTCTGTGGCCTCTGCCTCAGGCGCTAGAGTGGCTCTGGTCGCAACATGGCGACGCCCAGGATGGGCAGAGCATCGCCCCCTGGTGGGCAGAGCGTCGCCCCTGGTGGGCGTGCCGGGTGGATCCCGGTCGGGCGCATGCGGGAGTCTGTCTGACTGTCTCTCCCTGTTTCCAGCTTCAGAAAAATGAAAAAAAAAAAAAAAAAAAAAAAAAAAAAGAATTGCATTTAATTTATAAATTGTTTTGGGTAATATAGATGTTTTATTCTTCCTATTTTAGATGTTTATTCTTCCTATTCCTAAACACAGTGTATGCTTCCACTTGTTTGTATCTTCCCTGATTTCTTTTATCAATGTTTTATGATTTTCTGAGTACAAGTCTTTAACATCCCTGGTTAAATTTTCTCTGGGGTACTTTATTTTTTTGTTGTTGTTGCAATAGTGAAGGGGATTGTTTCCTTAATTTCTCTTTCATACTGTTTATTGTTGGTGTATAAAAATGCCACTGATTTCTGAATATTAATTTTATATCCTGCTACCTTGCTAAATTCATTCATCATGTCTAGTAGTTTTTTGACAGAGACTTTAGGGTTTTCTATATACAATATTATATCATCTGCAAATAATGATAGTTTTACTTCTTCTTTTCCAATTTGGATGCCTTTTATTTCTTATTTTTGTCTGATTGCTGTGGCTAGGACTTCCAGAACTATGTTGAATAAGAGTGGTGAAAGGGGGCACCCCTGCCTTGTTCTTGATCTTAAGGGGATTGCTTTTAATTTTTGCCCGTTGAGTATGATGTTGGCTGTGGGTTTGCCTTAGATGGCCTTTATTGTAAGACCTGTGGATTTTTAAAGATGAATTCTTTTAAAACCCAACTCAGGTCATTTTTTAAATTTGAATTTTTTGGAATGACATTGGTTTACAAAACCTACAGGTTTCAATGCCCAGCTCAGTACAATACCATCTGCACCTGCACACCACATTGTACACTCTCCATCCCCGTTTTCTTTCTTTGTCCATATCCATCTACTCACAATCCTTTTTCTCTTTGTTTATTGCCACCCTGTTATCTGTATCTATGTGTTATGTACATATATATTTTTGTCTAACTCTTTTACCTTTCATCCAGTCTGCTCACCCTACTCTCCTCTTACTGCTGTCGATCTGTTACATGTGTCCATGTTGTTTCTATTTTATTCATCAGTTTATTGTGTTTTTTAGATTCAACAGATAAGTGAGATCATATGGTGTTTGTCTTTCTCTGACTGGCTTATTTCACTTAGCATAATACTCTCCAGGTTCGTCCATGCTGTCACAAAGGGTAAGATTTCCTTCATTTTTACGGCTAAATAATAGATCATGTGTAAATATGCCACTGTTGTATTTATCCACTCATTCACTAATGGGCACTTGTGCTGTTTCCAAAAATTGACTGTAGTAAATAATGTTGCAAAAAACATAGGGTGCATATATTCTTTTGAATTAGTGTTTTGAGATTCTTAGGATACATTCCCAAGAGTGTAATCACTGGGTCAAAATGCAGATTCATTTTTAATTTTTTTGAGGAAACTTTATACTGTTTTCCACGGTGGTTGCACAAGTATCCACTCCCACCCACAGTGTACAAGGGTTCCATTTTCTCCTCATCCTTACCAGCACTTGTTGTTTGTTGACTTATTAATAAAAGCCATTCTGACAAGTGTGAGGTGATACTTTATTGTGGTTTTAATTTGCATTTCTCTGATGATTAGTGACATTGAACATTTTTTCATATGTCTGTTGCCCATCTGTATGTCATCTTTAGAGAAGTGTCTAGTCAAGTTTTTTGCCTATTTTTTAATTGGATTGCTTGTCTTCCTGGTGTTGAGTTTTAGAATCTTTTTATAAATTTTGGTTATTAGCCCCTCATCACGTGTATCAGTGTATATGTTCTCCCATTCAGTGGGTTGTCTTTCCATTTTGTTAATGGTTTCTTTTGCTGTGCAGAAGCCTTTTAGTTTTATGTATTATAGTTTCATTTATTAATTTTTTGTTTTCCTTGCCCAAGAAGATATCATATATCAGAAAAAATATTGCTACAAGAGATGTCTAAGATTATACTGCCTATGTTTTTTTCTAGGATTTTTATGGCTTTGCAAATTACATTTAAGTCCTTTGAGTTTATTCTTGTGTACAAGGTAAGTTGGTGGTATAGTTTCATTTTTTTTACATGTACCTCACAAATTTTCTCAACACCATTTATAAATAGACTGTTTTTATTCCATTGTATGTGCTCTTTCCTCCTTTGTCAAATATTAATTGACCATAATGACAGTTTATTTCTGGGTTCTCTGTTCTGTTCCACTAATATAGATCAGTGGCTATATACCTGTTCTTATGCCATTAGCATGCTATTTTGATTACAATGGCCTTGTACTATAGATTGATATAGGTATTGTGATACCTTTTACTTTGTTCTTCTTTCTCAAGATTGCTGAGGCTATTCAAGTTCTCTTTTAGTTTCATATAAATTTTTGGAATATTTGTTTTAGATCTGTGAAAGATGCCATTGGTATTTTAATAACAACTGCATTGAATCTATAAATTGTTTGAGTAGTACGGATATTTTTAATAATGTTAATATTTTCAATTCATGAACATGGTATATGCTTCAATTTATTTGTATCTTTCTCAATTTCTTTAATGTCCTATAATTTTCTGAGTATAATGCCACTGATTTATGAATATAATTTTGCATCCCATTACCTTGCCAAATTTATTTATTAGGTCTGATAGTTTCTTGGTGGTCTTTGAGTTTTTTTCTATGTATAAAATCATGTTATCAACAAATAATAAGAGTTTTATTTCTTCTTTTTGCCTAATTTCTGTGGACAGAATTTTCAACAAAATGTTGAATAAGTGTACTGAAAGTAGACATCCATGTCTTGTTCCTAATCTTAAGAAAAATATTTTTAGTTTTTGCCCATTGAGTATGATGTTGGCTGTGGGTTTGTCACATATGGCCTTTATCATGTTGAGGTATGTTCCCAATATTCCAACTTTGCTAAGAGTTTTTATCATTTATGGGTACTAGATTTTACCCATTTTCTTCTGCATCTATTAATATGATCATGTAGCTTTTATCTTTCATTTTGTTTATGTGATGCATCATGTTTATTGATTTGAGAGTATTTTACCAACCTTGCATACCCAAAATAAATCCCACTTGATCATAGTGTATTATCTTTTTAATGCATCAATGAACCTAGTTTGATAATATTTTGTTGAGAATTTTAGCATTTATGTTCATCAGGCTATATTACACTTTTCAAAAGGCAATGTCTGTACAGTTAATAAGCTATGATCATTTCATTTCTATAAGGACAAGCTCATTATTCTAAAAAAACAAAACAAAACAAAAAAAACCTGGGCCTAACCAGGCAGTGGCACAGTGGATAGAGCATCAACCTGGGATACTGAGAACCCAGATTTGAGACCCCAAAGTCACCTATTTGAGCACAGACTCACCAGTTTGAGCATGGGGTCATCAGCTTGAGTATGAAATTATAAACATGACCCCATAGTCACAGGCTTGAGCCCAAGGTCATTGTCTTGAGCAAGGGGTCAATGGCTCGGCTAGAGCCCCCTGGCCAAGGCACATATGAGAAAGCAATCAATGAACAACTAAAGTGCCACAACTACAAGTTGATGGTTCTCTTCTCTCCCCTTCCTGTCTGTCTCTGTCTCTCTCTGTCTTTCTCTCTCTTGCTGTATAAATAAATAAAAACTTTTAAAAACTGGTTATTGCATTTTTAAATAAACATGATTATTTTGTTTAAAAACCATATAATTTCATTTTAATATAATTTTATTAATTATAAAGAGTCAAAATGTCATTTATCAGATACAGGCCACTATATTTTTGTAAAAATATTGTTTATATTAAACATAAGACAATTATGTTTAAAGCCAAGATGAGGCTAAAACAAAACCATGAACACTACTTGATAAGCCTTTTTATTTAGAAATCATGAGAAAATTCATGCCATGAAAACAGCAGCAGTGAACCAAGCAATGAACCCAGCAGTGAACTCTTGAACCCAGCAGTGACAATTTACTGAATTTATGTTCATTTGTATTATTTATTTATTTCAGTTTCTCAACTACTAAATCTAAAGATTGGAGTTTTTCTTCTCTGCCTCTCAATAATGCATATCACACTCTAAGTGCCAACTTACTTTGGACCTTTTACTCTATTTTTATATAGAGAAAATTAAATGTAACAGGGGGAAAGGATATGAACAAAAACTTCTTCCAAGGAGAAACACAAATGGCCAGCAGATATATGAAAAAATGCTCATCTTCACTAGCTATTTGAGAAATGCAAATCAAAACTACAATGAGATACCACCTCACAACTGTGACCTTGGCTATTATCAACAGGACAGGTAATAACAAGTGTTGGAGAGGTTGTGGGGAAAAAGGAACACTTATTCACTGTTGGTGGGAATGTAAAGTAGTACAACCATTAAGAAAGAAATTATGGTGGTTCCTCAAAAATTTTTTAATTTTTTTATTAATTTTAGTGAGAGAGGAAGGAAGAAAGAGAAAGGAACATTAATGTGTTTCTAAATGTGCCTTGACCTGGGATTGAACTGGTAACCTCTGTGCTTTGGAATGACGCTTTAATCAACCAAGCTATCTGGCTAGGGTGAACCTTTTACTCTATTAAGTTTTATATGTCAGGCCCATAGCAACAAGCAGAGAGTCATTCTTTTTTTTTTTCTTTAACTTTTTTTATTTTAGTGAGAGAGAAAGACAGATAGACAGGAAGAGAGAGAGATGAAAAGCATCAACTCATCATTGCAGCACCTTAGTTGTTTATTAATTGTTTTCTCATATGTTTCTTGACCAGAGGGCTGCAGCTGAGCTAGTGACCTTGGGTTTAAGCCAGTGACCTTGGGTTTAAGCCAGTGACTTTGGGCTTCAAGCCAGTGATCCTGGGCTTCAAGCCAGCAACCTTTGATTCAAGCCAGCGACCATGACGTCATGTCTATGATTCCATGCTCAAGCTGGCGACCCTGTACTCAAGATAGGACCTTGAGGTTTTGAACTTGGGTCTTCAGCATCCCAGATGCTCTATCCACTGTGCCAATACTTGGTTAGGCTCCTTAACTTTCTTTTTATTGTGGTAAAATACATGTAAGTAAAATTTATCATTGTAATCATTTGTGTGTGTGTGTGTGTGTGTGTGTGAGAGAGAGAGAGACAAGAAGGATGAGAGATGAGAAGCATCAACTTGTAGTTGCATCACTTTAGTTGTTCATTGATTGCTTCTCACACATGCCTTAGCCAGGGGTGGGGAAAGGCTCTAGCTGAGCCAGTGACCCTTTGCTCAAGCTAACGATCTTGGGTTTTAAGCCAACAGCTATGATCAGTGATCTCATGCTCAAGCCAGTAACCCTACACTCAAGCTGGCAAGCCTGCGCTGAAGCCAGATGAGCCCTTGCTCAAGCCAGAGACTTCAGAGTTTCAAACCTGGGACCTTAACAACCCAGGTGAATGCTCTATCCACTGCACCACCACTGGTCAAATTCATTGTAACCATTTTTAAGTGCACAATTAGTTGTCATTAAGTACATTCATAATGTGTGTATCCACAAGCACTATTAATTTTCAGTGTGATTTTGTCTTTGAAATATTTCAGGATAATCTGGTTGTACAGATACTGGGCTCAATTTGTAAGCAGTAATTAAACCACAATTATTGCTACCAGTTTTCAACAAATAAGCTGTACAAATGATATTGTTTTTAAACTTTTCACCACCAATTGATTACATAGAACAGGTACCCTCTTCCCCTACACAAATATAGGCAGGCTCTCAATTAGCAATTAGACATCTGGTTAAAGAACAGCACTGACTGTTTCTTTGACCATATTTAGTCTTTTAGGAATATCCATATCTCATCCATGAGAAATAAAGCCATGATATCCATTAAGAGTTTCGTGGGCTTTGTATTTGTACATGAAATAATCGAATGCTTGAGACACTCGGTGTGTGTGTCTTTTGCCTCAATCCTAGTTATGATTTTATCCTTTGAGAGTCAGTAATGAAGTAAATAAGAAAACATGCCTGCTCTTCCCACAAAGCAGAGGGATACTGGCAAATGAGCATGTGCCAACTTACCCAACACCATAAATCATTCTCATTACCACCCTTTGGCCAGACTGACAGGTGTGATAGCCTGCAGTATAAGTGCCAAGGGGCTGAGAGGTAAGGGGAACCCTCCTGCAGGGTGGGAGCAGCACATAGAAGTGCAAATAAGCATACAACACTTTACATGATTAAGTAAACGGGTCTTAGAAAAGATGGTGTTTGGAAGAGCTTTAAAATAAGAATTTTAAACATTTTAAAGTTATTGCTTGGTATGCTGAATAATGGCCACTAAAGGTAGCCAGAATCTCATCCTGGAACCTGTGGATTGTCCCTTTACATGACAAAAGTGACTCTGTAGATGTGATGAAGTTAAGGCTCTTGAGATGAGAAGAATGTCCTGGATTATCCTGACTGAAATCAGTGTCCTTATAAGGGACAAGCAGAGGCCAGAATGAATAGAGAAGTCAGGACTGAAGCAGGGGATGGAGGCAAAGGCTGCTGTGATGGTGTCCACCTACAAAGAAGAAGGATCACCTCTGGAGCTGTAGTCAAGGAGACATTTATTCCCACAACCTACAGACGGTGCTCAACCTTCAGATGCCTTGATTTCCACCCAGGGAAGGCCACACAGTTATGGGAAACACAAATGTCAATAGCACAATAAAAACATATGTTCAAAAACCTCCCCTGCCTGACCAGGCGGTGGCGCAGTGGATAGAGCATCGGACTGGGAAGCAGAGGACCCAGGTTCGAGACCCCGAGGTCGCTAGCTTGAGCGTGGGCTCATCTGGTTTGAGCAAAAATCCCACCAGCTTGGACCCAAGGTCGCTGGCTCCAGCAAGGGGTTACTCGGTCTGCTGAAGGCCCGCAGTCAAGGCACATATGAGAAAGCAATCAATGAACAACTAAGGTGGTGCAATGCACAATGAAAAACTAATGATTGATGCTTCTCATCTCTCTCCGTTCCTGTCTGTCTGCCCCTGTCTATCCCTCTCTCTGACTCACTCTCTGTCTCTGTAAAAAATAAATTAATTAAAAAAAAAAAACCTCCCCCAAAACAAAAGCCCAGGACCAGATGGCTACACTAATAAATTCTAACAAAGATTCAAAGATTTGGTACCAATCTTTCTCAAAGTCTTCCAAAAAATAGAAGAAGCAATACTCCCTTACACAGTTTATTGGGCCAACATAACCCACATATCAAAACCTGACAAGGACAACACAACAAAAAGAAAACTACAGACCAATATCTCTAATGAATACAGGTGCAAAAATCCTTAACAAAATGCTAGCAAATCAAATGCAACATCACATTAAAAAAAAATACATCACGATCAAGTGGGACTTATTCAAGGAGCACAAAGATGATTCAAAATACAAAAAGATATCAACCTAATACACCACATCAATAAAAAAAAGTACAGAAATCATATGACTCTATCAGTAGATGAAAAGAAGGCATTTGATAAGACACAACATCCCTTTATGTTTAAAACACTCAATAGCCCTGGCCGGTTGGCTCAGCGGTAGAGCGTCGGCCTAGCGTGTGGAGGACCCGGGTTAGATTCCCGGCCAGAGCACATAGGAGAAGCACCCATTTGCTTCTCCACCCCTCCGCCGCACCTTCCTCTCTGTCTCTCTCTTCCCCTCCTGCAGCCAAGGCTCCATTGGAGCAAAGATGGCCCGGGCGCTGGGGATGGCTCTGTGGCCTCTGCCTCAGGTGCTAGAGTGGCTCTGGTTGCAACATGGTGATGCCCAGGATGGGCAGAGCATCGCCCCCTGGTGGGCAGAGCGTCGCCCCTGGTGGGCGTGCCGGGTGGATCCCGGTCAGGCGCATGCGGGAGTCTGTCTGACTGTCTCTCCCTGTTTCCAGCTTCAGAAAAATGCAAAAAATAATAATAATAATAATTAAAACACTCAATAAAATTAAAATAGAGGGAAAGTACCTCAACATAATAAAGGATATATATGACAAACCTTTAGCTAATATCATACTAAATGGTGAAAAAATGAAGGCTTCTAGAATCAGGAACAAGACAAGGCTGTCCACTCTCTCCACTCTTATTTAACATAGTTCTGGAAGTTTTACCTAGAGCAATCAGGCAAGAGAAAGAAATAAAAGGTATCCATATCTGGAAAGAAGTAAAAGTATCATTTTTGCAGATGACATGATCTTGTATATAGAAAACCCCAAAGACATCACTGAAAACTATTAGAAACAATAAACCAATACAGTCAAGTCACAGGATACAAAATCAATATACAAAAGGCTATTGTTTTCCTATATGCCAATGATGAAACCTCAGAAAATGAACTCAAAATACAATTTTTTTACAGTTGCAACAACAACAACAAAAAAATACCTAGGAATGAACTTAACAAAAGATGTGAAAGACTTACATACTAAAAACTACAAAGCATTATTGAAACAAAATTGAAAAAGACAACGAAATGGAAAAATATTCCATGTTTATGAATTAAAAGAATCAACATAGTTAAAATGATTATATTACCCAAAGTAATATACAAACTTAATGCAATCCCCATCACAATTCCAATGTAATTTTTAAGAAATAGAACAAAAAATTACCAGATTTGTGTGAAACCACAAAAGACCTCCCAATAAGCAAAGCAATTCTGAGGAAAAATAATGAAGCTGGAGGTATCACACTACCTGACTTCAAATTATACTACAGAGCCACAAAAATCAAAACAGCATGCATTGACAGAAAACCTGACATGCAGACAAGTGGAATAAAATTGAGAGCCCAGATGGACAAATCAACTTTGACAAAGGAGCCAAAAACAATGGAGAAAAGAAAGCTTCTTCAATACCTAGTGCTGGGATAATTGGAAAGCCATATGCAAAAGAATGAAACTTGACTACAGTTCATCCCTCTGCACAAAAATTAGTTCAAAATGGATCAAAGACCTAAATACAAGATCTGAAACAATAAATTACATAGAAGAACACATGGACCTTAGCCATAGAGAACAATTTATGAATTTGACCCCAAAGGCAAGGGAAATAAAAGCAAAAATAAATGAATGGGACTGTGTCAAACTAAAATACTTTTGCACAGCAAAAGAAACCGACAATAAAACAAAAAGGCAATCAACCAAATGGGAGATGATATTTATAAACAACAGCTCCTATAAGGGGTTAATAACCAAAACATATAAAGAGCTCACAAAACGCAGGAACAAACAAGCAAAGAATCCAATTAAAAAATGAGTAGAGGACCTTAACAGACACTTCTCCCAAGAAGACATACAAATGGCCAACAGAAATACAAAAAGATGTTCCACTTCACTAGCTATTCATGAAATGCAGATCAAAACGACAATGAGATACTATCTCATACCTGTTAAATTGGCTATTATCAATAAGACAGGTAATAACAAGTGTTGGAGAGGCTGTGGAGAAAAAGGAGCCCTCATTCATGGCTGGTGGGAATGCAAATTAGTACAACCATTATGGAAGAAAGTATGATGATTCCTCAAAAATTTAAGAATAGAACTACCATATGACCCAGCAATCCCTCTACTAGGTATTTACCCCAAGAACTTGAAAACACTGGTATGTAAAGACACATGCACCCCCATGTTTATCACAGCATTATTTACAGTGGCCAAGACATGGACACAATGGAAGGGTTCTTTGATAGAGGATTAGATAAAGAAGAGGTGGTACATATATATAAATGGAATACTACTCAGCCATAAGAAATGATGACATAGTGCCATTAACGACAACATGGGTGGACCTTGAGAACATTATACTGAGTGAAATAAGTAAATCAGAAAAAGCCAAGAACTATATGATTTCCACACACAGGTAGGATATAAAACTGAGACTCATGGACATAGATAAAAGTGAAGTGGTTACCTGGGGGAGGGGGATGTTGAGAAGAGGGTGTGGGGAAGGGAGTAAAGAGCAACAAATATAAGGTGATGGAAAATGATTTGACTCTGAATGATGGGTATATTGCCACGACCCATGCAATGAGTCTATTCTAGGGTCTCTAGCAGGAAATGGTACAAAATTGAATGAAAAATAGACAAGAGACTTAAAGATATATTGTATATAGGATGGGTTAGGAAGGATGTCACAGCTCAATGCCAATAGTCACTACTGTCCGAGCCACAAAAAACATGGCTGCCCCCAGAAAGACATTTGTCTTTATTTACTGGACAATGTGGGCCATTAGCAAATCAATCATGTTTCCAAGGCAACACAAGAAAACCAACAGGTGCAGAAAAACCCCCTCCAATACTTAACATACACAAACTTAGTAACTTTTCTCCAGTCCTTCTGGGAACATGGATGGTCAGGACCGAGTACTGAGGCACAGCCCTTTGTTAACTTAATTAGGCAGGTGAGGTGGGGGTTTGGGCAGACTGTCAGCTTAGTCAGCTCCCAGCACTCTGTCCAAAATCCAGACTGCAAAATACCCTGTTTATTTTTCGGTTCCTTACAGATCCCCCTTTTATATTTTTTAAACTTCAATTCATGTGCTGTGATTCATGCTTATATGAATTCCCATGTTCTGATTTGGAGGCAGACTGGAAAAATATAAAATAAACAACAAAATTAAAATAGCCAATGCTATCAGATACTATAACAAGTGTCCTAATATAATAAAGTGATTAAAGCCTATTAGACTGTTAAGCAAAGTCTTAACTAATACAGCAAGACTTAAAATAAAATTTTTAGTTTTTTTGGTTTTTGTTTTGTTTTGTTTTTACAGAGATAAAGAGAGAGTCAGAGAGAGGGATAGATAGGGATAGACAGTCTGGAACAGAGAGAGATGAAAACATCAATCATTAGTTTTTTGTTGCGACACCTTAGTTGTTCATTGATTGCTTTCTCATATGTGCCTTGACTGTGGGCCTTCAGCAGACTGAGTAACCCCTTGCTCAAGCCAGTGACCTTGGGTCCAAGCTGGTGAACTTTGCTCAAACCAGATGAGCCCGTGCTCAAGCTGGCAACCTCGGGGTCTCAAACCTGGGTCCTCCACATCCCAGTTCGACGCTCTATCCACTGCGCCACCACCTGGTCAGGCAAATTTTTACAGTCTTAAATGTCCTTCAGTCCAACCACAAGGCACTTTTCCTGAATGTGTGTTGTAGTCACATTTCCACACTTTGCAGCTAGAGTCCAAGTCCCAATGACCATTGCTTCTAGCTGGCAATAATTCAGGTAGACTGGAAGAGCCATATGCAGCATGTATTAAGATGGAGCTTCTGTTTTCTTTAAATTGGAGAGATGAACCCAGAGGGCCTTTCCCATGAGCTTTGCAGCCATGAGGTTGGGATACACTATGCTGGGTGGCAAAGGTAAATTCATAACAGAAGTTGGCAAGAGAGAGAGAGAGAGAGAGAGAGAGAGCTCTAAATTAGGAGTAGGTCCTAGCCTAAAATACTCATGGGGCATTGAGGCAAGAGGAATAAAGGAGGCACTATATATTAAACAAAGCAGCAGAAAATAAGACTATTAACACCCACAACAGAGATCTTTGAGGGATGAATAAAAACCTGAATGTTCAGGCAAGGCATAGTAAGTGGCCCTCATGTCTGTAAGAAATGAGATCAGCTTACTTGCTACTTGGAAGAAATACCCTAGGCTAATCCACAGTGATGTGAGATGGGGTCAATGGCCCTGAGCACCTTTATCCTTCAGTGGCAAGTCCCAGCAGACTGGGCAAGGTTAGGTCACAGGTGGCTGGAGTAGGGCTGGAAGAGACTGAACCCTCTCTTAGAGGAGCGAGGGGGCAGCCCACTTCCCAATGTTCCTTTTTCCCATAGCAAAGGCATGGCCCTGGTGGGGCCCGAGAAGCCAGGCAGGCTTTAGCCCAATGACCTTCCTTTCCACTCTTGAAGCAGGGCCTTGATGGAGGCTTATGAGGCCCCTAGGGGCATTAGAGCCTTTAAGGGCATGTGCCAAGAGCTGGTATTTTCCCTAATCCCTTTTTGGGCTCTGTCTGCCTTTTCTCTTTTCCTCTTGGTCATTATAGACCCTAAAAGCCATGCTCGGAGACCTTGCTGAGGGGTTTAAGGGTCTCACCCACCTATATAAACTTTTCCATATATCTGGAGCTGATTGGAAAAAGACAAAACAGCCTTATTAGCTGGATCAAATAAAAGAAGGTAGAAGTTTGAAATAGAAAGAGGTTTGGCTTCTCTTGTAGGATTCCAGAGTCTCTTGGCTTCTGAATGACCCTGTACATCAGCATTCAAAAGAATTTTTTTTTTTAAGTAAAAAGCATGATAAAAAAAATTTGCAGGGGTTCCAGGATATGACTCCCTCCCTTTTTAAAATATTATTTATAATTGACCTTTAAGCATTTGGTGGGTATACTTTATAATACCTTGACTTTAAAGATTGCAAGAAATAACCATCTTTATGCTATTTTTAAACAAAATATAGTAAATGCTTTTTTAAGTAACATTCTTATACTTATTAAAACATTTCTATCACATTAAATAGGCAATTTAAAGAGTACATTAAGGCTGGAAAAATTTAGTGTGACTTTCATTATTTTTCTATTGTAAAACACTAGAGTTTTGTTGAGGGAATTAACCTTGCACCCAAGCCTTTCCTTGCAGGCTGCAGCCTGGCCAAATAAGCAAGTCTTTAGGATTCACATTTCATTTTATTTAAATATAAATGAGTGTTTTGTATAACTTCCAATTAAACTTTAAAATTTTTTAGGGATAAAACCATTTTATTTTTTTCAATATTAGAGCTGGCGTTTCCAATTTTTGCATGCAAAAACTTAATTTAGGCCTTAAAAAATCTTAATTAGACAACATTAAACAAAGAAACAAGAATTAGATGAACTAGAGAGAAACCCCAGGATTTCAAAGCATAATTATATTAGAAAGTTGCCTGCTTGATTTTATATACTTCGGGCTTTATTTTTTTAAGAGGAAACTTAAGAAGGAAAAGACCAAACAGAATTCTTTTCTGAAAAATCTCAAGGTGGCCTTATGAGATTCTATTTAGCTATATCCAAAAAGGCACCTTTTGCCCTCTCTTTCCAGGAAAGAATAGGAAAAAACAAAGTGATATTGTAGCTAAAACATTAAATAAAATTAGACAATAATAAGAAAAAGCTGCAACTTTAAAAAGCACCTGAGTCTTCTATTCACTCTTAAATTCTAACAGCCATTGCAACAGCTGAGATTCCTCCATCTCAACCCCAGCTGAGCAGAAGACTTAGTTTACTAGAGCAGGGAAGGCTTCACTGTCTGCCTCCCTGCCCCTGTTCCTTGGCAGTAGCCCCCATCTGTGGGGACCCACTCATGACTGGAGGTTGGATGCCGAGTGGCAGGCCCTTGTTGCGCAAGTGCAAGCTGCCCATTGAAAGGCGTGAGCAGCTGCGGGTCCCAACATGCATTATCGTGAACTCCATGTCTAGAGCAGCCTGGGCATCGTCCAATGCTCTGCCTGCTCCCCCGCACCCGAGCACCATGACCACCCTGCGCCTGGTGTGCCCATCACAGCCCCAACC
Organism: Saccopteryx leptura; assembly: GCF_036850995.1. NCBI lineage: Eukaryota > Metazoa > Chordata > Mammalia > Chiroptera > Emballonuridae > Saccopteryx > Saccopteryx leptura. The sequence continues at coordinate 60,661,729 of NC_089505.1, read as the reverse complement.
CGCCCACAAGCCCTGCACCAGCCTTTGTTCCATATGCATATGCTGTGGCTTGCACTTCTAAGAGGGGAACATGGCTGGCCCACACTGACGGCAGCTCAGGCACAAGGCAGCAGTAGCCACCACGACTCCTCCTGCTTGCATGCCTGGGAACTTGGGGGCATCTGGAGCCTTGTATTTAGGGCGCACCTTTTGTATGTGGGTCCCGAGCACCGGCCGGAGCCCTTTTTGGTCGCATTTGTGCCTTTTGTGCCCTGTGCTGTATTGTCATGCACCCTGCTGACCTGGGAAGCTGCCGCTTTTGCCGCCACCTGCCCAGGCCAACAACCCTCGGGGCTGGTGTGGCACCATGGGCTTGCTCTTATTGTCACCAAGTTGGAAATAAGATTCACCGGCAGAAGCATTTCTTTGACCTTCCTCCCTTGGTTTGCCCTGCCTTTTATCAAAAAATCCTGGGAGCCTCTCCCCAAGCACTGTGGCAAAAGGCTCAATATAAGCACTTATTATGATATAGTCCTCTATATCTCGAGCCTGATTCAAAGCTTTCCCAAGCGGGGATTTCCAAGGGCCTGAGACAAAGACTTTGGGAGCAGAGGGCTGCAGAACTGCAAAGATGACAATGACCACAGCCATGATATTCTCGTTTCCCGAGTTATTCTCAGACTCCAAGTTTTACTTATATTTATATTCATCTATATTTATCTCATTCTGATTAAACAACTTCTCAAATAAAAACATTTGTACAAAAAGAAAAAGGTCCCTGACTTTTGACCCTAATTGTCTCATAGTTTTTACTCCTAAATTACTTTCCCCCCTAAACTCTATTTTCAAGCTTTACTTCTCAAAAGCTTTACTTACTTTGCGTGCACACCTCTGGGGACAGTTTCGTTACCTTCACTTTCCCTTTCTTGAGCCCCACCTTGGGTGCCAACTGCTGCTGCAACCCGTACGACAAGTCTATTCTAGGGTCTCGAGCAGGAAATGGTATGAAACTGAATGAAAAATAGACAGAGACTTAAAGATATATATAGGATGGGTTGGGGAGGATGCCACAGCTCAATGCCAACAGTGACTACTGTCCGAACCACAAAAACATGGCTGCCCCCAGAAAGACATTCATCTTTATTTACTGGACTACGTGGGCCATTAGCAAATCAATCTCATTTCCAAGGCAACACAAGAAAACCACCAGGTGCAGAAAACCCCCCACCAATACTTAACATAAACAAACTTAGTAACTTTTCCAGTCCTTCCTGGGAACATGGGTGGGCAGGACTAGTACTGAAGCACAGCCCTTTGTAACTTAATCAGGTAGTGAGGTGGGGGTTTGGGCAGACTGTCAGCTTAGTCAGCTCCCAGCACTCTGTCCAAAATCCAGATTGCAAAATACCATTTATTTTTCGGTCCCCAACAGTATACAACATAATCAACAGTTCAAATGCTATAGAAACGTTCCCCTGAAACCTGTGTACTCTTATTGATCAATGTCACCCTGTTAAATTTCATTTTCTAAATAAAAATTTTTAAAAAGTGTTATGCTCCTAAATGTTTCCACATTGACACATAAACTAGTTATCAAAGCTTTCTTTTACAGCAGGCACACAAGAACATTTTTATTTTTAAGCTATATGGTCTGAGCCATGAGTTTCAGAGAAAACAAAGATTCTGAGAAACAATATCAGGCTTAGTTCAAAAATGGGGTGTGAGTCTCAGAACCAACACAGAAGAAGCGGGGAACTGTCAGCGCCACTAGGGTGCACTCAAGGTCTTGGGTGTGTTAGAAGGCCAGGGAGTCCCTTCAAGGCCACCCTTGAAGGGAGGGGGACAGAGTGAAGGCAGAGGGAGATAATGGAACTGCCTGTGGGGGTGGTGGGCTGTGCTCCAGGCGAGGGAGCTGGGGGAAAAGGCAGACACCAGCCTCCAGGAACACATTGTCCCGCTGGTGAGGAGGGAGGGCCAGAAAAGCAGACCCACAGGGAACACAGGAGGAGGGACAGGGCGAGAAGAGACAGTACTTAGTGGGAATGAAGAGTCTAGAAAAAGAAGGATTTAGGATATTGAGACAGGCAGAGGCGAAGGGTGGAGCCAAGGGATTGAGTTCTTCTCCAGCAAAGAAAGGAGTAGGGGAGGGGTGATTGGGAGGGATCAGATCAGAGATGTTTCGAGACAGGACACTGACCAAGGAGGGGCAATGACTAAGGTCGTGGGGGTGGGACCAGGGTAAAGGGACCTCCGGTGTAAGGTCAGGGCAAGGTTTCCAGTATCCAGCTCAGATCTGCTGAGCCAAGCAGGTGGCTCTTAAAGCTGGAGCTGGGGTCAGGCCACTGGAGCATTAGCCCTGCAGCATTAGAGCAGCAGACCTCCACCTTTATCACCAGCTTGCCCTGTGGCTGCGATTTCAATTTCCAGTTAGCAAGAGACCCTGCGGTTTTTGATGAGGAGAAACTGGCTGAGGCCCCAGGAACAGCAGAAGAGGAGCTTGGGCACTGGGAGGGGTAGAGGGAGGGAAGGAGGCCCAGGGTCAGATGATCTTAGTGTGGGACTCCAAAAATAGAAAACAAGCGGTATTAGAAACACCCTGGAAGACTGGGGACAAAACACACCCAGGGGAGTTTTTCTTTAATGGTGTTTCAGTTTTACAAAGTGAAAAGAGTTATGGGGATGGATTGTGGTGATTGTACAGCAGTGTGAATGTATTTAATATCATTGAACTGTTCCTTAGGGTACTAACTCAGTTTTAATATCTTCAGAAATGGTGAAAGTTTTTTAAACACAAGAGCTTCTATGGCCACACAAGGCAAGTCACTTGGAAAGTTCTTAGCACTGCTCTTGTGAGATGTCTTCTTCATCATCCCTGTCTTGCTGGTCCTTTATTTTATACTGTAGACTCTTCAGCTCTCCTGAATCTTTGCTCTGTCATACCCCCACACTCCTCCCTCCTCCAGCCCCTGCGTCAGTCTTCCCAGCCTTGCCAGATCTTTCCCCTCCCACCTGGGCTTCTTGGTTACTGTGAGTCATTGGAGCTTTGGGTCTCCTCTCCATTCATGGGCTCTTCAGAGGCACAGAGACTGAAGAAGTTGGTCCAGCACCAACTGCCTGAGACTGAAATGGGTGGTTGGAAACAAGAAATGAACTCACAAAGCACTCACTTATCACACAGCCACATCTTCCCCTGTTGAGGCAGGTTGTTTACAAAACCCTCATGGTCCTTAACCCCAAATTTCCCTTAAATAATCTTTATTTAATTGTATTACAGAACACAAAACATTAAATTTACCATTGTAACCAACAGCCCATGTACAACTCAGTAGTGGGATGTATACTTTCATTGTTGTAAAACAGATCTCCAGTACTTTTCTTCACTAAAACTGAAAATCTATACCCATGGAAACCAACACTTCATTTCCTCCTCACCCAAGTACTCTGCAATGACCAATGTATTTTGTTTTCATAAATTTGAACACCTAAGATACCGCATATAAGTGGAACATACCATTCTTATCTTCCTGTGACTGGCATTTTTCATTTACCATAATATATAGTGTTGGGGACTGAAAAATCAACAAGATTTGGGGGATTTGAATCTCTGGGAGACAGAGGTGCTGGGAACTGGCTGCTGCCCAGCCCCCCACCTCAGTAAATTGCAAAAGGCTGTGCTTCAATATTCACCCCCCCCCCCCATTCCCTGGAAGGTTGGGATGTTTGAGTATGGTGGGGATATTCTACACTTGGTACAGTTCTTGGGTTACCTTGGAAACCCAATTGATTTGCTAATGACCCACTTTGCCCAGTAAATAAAGAAGGATGCATTTTCTAGGGGCAGCCATGTTTTGTGGCTCTGCTAGGGCAGTAATTTTCTGCTAGCAGGAACTGTGAAGCCCTCCTGAACCATCTTTTATATTTTTTAATTCTTTGTGTCTATTTTCTTCAATTCCTTACCGTTCCCACTCGGCACCTGAATATACTCGTTGCAGCTGGCTCACAGCAATATAGAATTACCTTTATTCACCCTAAGGCTGAATAATATTCTGTTGTATATATTTTTCCCATAATTCTGTCTGTGAACAATAGGATTGCTTCCACCTCTTTGCTATTATGAATAATACTGCAATAAAAATGGATGTCAAAATATCATCTCAAAATCCTGCTTTCCATTCTTTTGATATAAAAGCAGAAGTGAGATTGCTGGACCACATGGTAAGTCAATTTCTTATTTCTGAAAGAACCTCCATACTGTTTTGTACAGTAAGTAGCTGCACCATTTTGCGTTTCTTCTAGTGTTCTTGGAACTTGCTGAGTCATTGGGTTTTTGATAGGAATTGTATCAAATGTGCACATAGTCAAGGACTTGCAGCCCATGAGTAAATAAATGAATGTCTTTCCATTTATTTGTTTCTTCTCCACTTTCTTTTAGAAATGTTTTGTACTTTTCAATGTATATATCTCCCATATCCTTGGTTATTTTTTTCCTAAGTATTCTATTCTTTCTGATGCTATTATAAATGGAATTGTTCTCTTAATTCCATTTTGGGATTGTTCATTGTTGTTGCAAAGATGAATATGATGCTGTGTTGATTTGGTCTCCTGCAATTCCACCTTATTTATTAGTTCTAACAGTTTGTGTATGTGTGTGTGTGTGCTGAAATCTTTAGGGTTTTCTGCATATAAGATTATGTTGTCTTTTAAAAGAAAAATTTTACTTCTTTCTTTTCAATTTGAATATCTCTTATTTCCTCTTCTTGATTAAGTGTTCCAGTCAAACTTTCAGTTCTATGTTGAATAAGTGGAAAAAGCAGCATCTTTGTCTTGTTCACGATCTTAGTAACATTTCTGCTGTTTCTCCATGGAGCATTGTGGTAGCTTGGGCTTTCATGTATGACCTTTAGCCTATTGAGTAGTTTCCTTCTTTTCTTACAGTCCCTGCCTTTTGTTAAAACCATTATTTCTTCTCTCTAGAGATGTCTTTCATGGTGATAATCAGTTTATAGGCCAGGAAATAAAGTTCTATTCAGACTGAAATATCCTTTAGATGGAACCTCTTCAGGTCCAAGGTTATGAAGCCTGGGTTCGGTCATATTTATTGTCTAATGAATTATTTAACAAGAAGTAAGTGATGCTCTGGCAGGTGGGCTCAGTAGATAGAGTGTCAGCCCAGCGTGTGGACATCCCAGGTTCAATCCACCGTGAGGGCACACATGAGAAGTGACCACCTGCTTCTCTTCCCTTCCTTCTCCCCCTTCTCACTCTCTTCCCTTCTCTCAGCCAGAGGTTTGAATGGTCTGAGCATTGGCCCCAGACACTGAGGAAAACTCAGTTGATTCAAACATCAGCATCAGATGGGGGTTGCCAGGTAGACTCCAGTCAGGGTGCATGCAGGAGTCTGTTTCTCTATCCTCCTCTGTTCTCACTTACAAAAAAAGAGGTAAGTGACTTCCCACTTATAAAGTTCCCTTGGCCCCAGAGATGGACAGAGGTGGCAAGCCCGCCTTCCCCAACACACACAGAAGTTTACATGAGGAGTGGGACCTGATCTTTTTTGAAGTCAGAGAAAGTTCTAGGAAAGGATAAATGAAAACTCATGAGAAAAAATTTCCACTTGATGATAAAGTTGTAAAACATAGGAGCTGATACTATAGAGATGTCTGTGAGAACAGGTCAGGGGTCACCCTGAGGGTATCTCAGGTCAGAGAGGATGTGCAGCCCTCTTCTTACACATTGTCACCTGACCAAAGACAATTGCCCTTCTGCAGAGGTCAAGACCATTCTCTGGTGACCTATACAGAGCTCACTGGATGATGAGTGGCTGAGATGTCTGAGGAGGCAGCATGTCCCCAGGTCGCAAGCCCACTCTCAGTCAGTCACATCCTCTGTTTCTCCACAGAGCCTGTGAGAGTGCCCACCCTCTCCTCTTAGCTAGCAGCACCGTAGTCACAGAGAATAAAGACACCATTGCTCAGACCTGCTGCACAAATAAGATCTCTACTCAGTGATTTTTCAGTGGTATGAATCTGAGACTCAGTAAGAGAATGAGGCTGCCTCGGGGCCACAGCACCCTCACCATCGGCCCTGTCAGGAGAAAAAAATGCTCGAAATTATCAGTGTGAGGTCAAAGTCACCAACCCCATCAGTTCCCATGAAAATGTACCTCTCAGGTTGTATGCAAAATATGGGTGACCTTTCTCCCTTCCTCTATGTTATTTATCTTTGAATGATTTTTTAACACTTTTAAAATAGATTTTTTTATAAAAGTGAAAAGTTTATAGAAGATTTGCTTTGAGTCAGTAAAAACTAAAAACTGTGAGCTGTCCTTGTCATTACTGTTGCATTTAGGTCACATTCCACATCAGATCCAACCTCTGGTTGTCTCAGGTGTACCATTTCCACAGTGGAGGTGACATCAGGTCTCTAAATCAATGGACAGTGCTCGTTCACTGCTGGTAGGAATGTAAATACAACCATTATGGAAGAAAGTATGGTGGTTCCTCAAAAAATTAAGAATAAAACTACCATATGACCCAGTACTCCCTCTACTGGGTATCTATTCAAAAAAATAAAAAACGTTGGTACATAAAGACACATGTACCCCCATGTTCATCACAGCACTATTCATGGTGTCCAAAAGAAGGAAACAACACAGGAAACAACCAAAGGGTCCTCTGATAGAGGATTGGATAAAGAAGATATGGTACATATATATAAGGTCTACCAGAAAGTTCTGTCCGTTTTTGGAATAAAACAAAATACAAATTTTTCTTACTGTCAATAAACTTTATTAAATAATATATTTCCACACCAATCCTATCTTCTGAATATGGTCCAAAATGGTTTGCTGAGCTGAATTAAGCCTTTCTGCGATCTCCGATGTTGTCAGAAAAGGATCTTGCTCCAACATGGTCTTAACAACATTGTCATCGATCAAAGATGGTCGCCCAGAACGTGGCTTATCAGAAAGGTTGAAATCACCTGTTTCAAATTTTTTGAACCATCTTCTGCATGTTCTATCAGAAACTGTACCTTCACCAAACACTTTCAATAAATTTCTACATGCTTCTGTAGCATTTCTTCCTTGTTGAAATTCATATACAATACAGTGGTGTAAATGAACTTTATCAGTAGCCATGGATACACTATCGCTTCACACATAAGACTAATGTGAATCAACTTTGCTTTAGTTAATTTGCTACATCAGTATGTATACATTAAGTGATAAAAATAGAGAGGCACACATGCGCCAAATAAACATGTGCTTACGTGTCGAAACTTGTTGTGATAGAAATGGACAGAACCTTCTGGTAGACCTTTATACTATGGAATACTACTCAGTCATAAGAAATGATGGCATATTGTCAGTTACAACAACATGGATGGACCTTGAGAACATTATACTGAGTGAAATAAGTAAATCAGAAAAAGTTAAGAACTGTATGATTTCACACATAGATGGGATATAAAACTGAGATTTATGGACATAGATCATAGTTAAAAGTGAAGTGGTTATCAGGAGGAGGGTGATGTGGAGGCAGGGAGGGTGGGAGGAAGGGAGTAAAGAGTGACAAATATAAGGTGCCAGAAAATGATTTGACTTTGAGTAATGGGTATACAACATAATCAACAGTTCAAATGCTATAGAAATGTTCACCTGAAACCTAGAACTCTTATTGATCAATGTCACCCTTCTTAATTTAATTCTCTAGATAAAATTTTTAAAAAAGTAAAATGATGGACAGTGGTCATATGATGACAATTGAGATCATGTGATAAGCTCACAGGAACCTGAGCTCTGTCCCTCCTTTAGGGGCTGTGCGGAAGGTGCCTGGACATTCTTGTGGACAATGGACAGGAGGACACCAATGTGGGTAGTAACACTGATCTTTCTGTCTGATTTTCCTGTTTGAATTCCTCCCAAAACTTTCTAAAGTCTTCTTGAGTATTCTTAATTTCATGACAATAGATTCATTTCATAAATTCTATGTGACTGTTTTCTTTGAAATAGAATATCATTGGAAATGCTGATAATATAACAAAAGTTTTTGTTCAAATGTCCTAGTTCAAACTGATGCCCACAGAATTAGAAATAACAACACCCTTTATTAACTAAGCTTGACCTGATGGATATTTTCATATCTCTTGGAGAAGAGGGCATCACCCAAAGCTAGGGAGACTGCAGGTGGAGTGTGAGGGAGAGGATTCCTAAACTCAAGAGGCTGTTAAAATTCCCATCTTAGTTCTCATAGAAAAACCTGCCTCAGAGCAAATTAAGTGGTGAACGTCAGCTCCTTTACACTTAAGTAACTAATCAGGCCAAATCAAGTGATTCCAACCATGTTGTAGGACCAAGGATACTTTTCTTTCTTGAAGATGATACGTGGTCAAGGCAAAGCTGACTGTAGTGGGAAATGTAACGTCTCCATGGAAAACTCCAGAAGCACAACCTTCTGGGAAATGAAATCCTGGCTCTGTTCATAAACTCTCAACTATTTCAGACCTGTTTATAAATGGGTGAAAATTTGCACCTTTTATAAACTGCAGGAACCAAAGGGGATGCAAACTGGACCATGGGTGAAAGGTCTAGCTGTGTTTCCCTCCCCTACACACAAAGCAGCTTGTTATGACCAAGAGCTAGAGCTTTAATGTTCCCTCCGAGTCACTAACCTTTAGACAGGATCTTCCTGATGACAGTCCGCTGACCTCCTTTTTTTTTTTCTTTTTTTTTTTTTTTAGCATTTTCTTTAGAAATATAGTTTGTAATTGTAGATTCTTTTTCCCTGCCCTTTTAAAATATACGTAGGGCTTCTTAAAAGCTTCTTGGCAGTGTTATCATCCAGAAAATGTCTGTTTCAGGGATCTGGGCCCACCCTTTAAAATTTCATCCTCCTGGTGTGTCTCTGTCCCAGTCTCTGAGGGAGGGAAGGAACCTAACTTGTGTGGGAACCTTTACAATTAAGGTGGGAAACAACCTCCTATTGGGATTTCATGAGAAGTTTTACTTTTCTTTTGTGTAAAGACAATTAGCAAACACATATGCCTATTCAACCTTCTCCCATTCTTAAAATCTCCCAGCCTTTTGTTTCAGGGATGTTGAGTTCAATCTTACTGCCTATCATATGTCTTGAGTAAAGTCTTTCTTGTCTCTTTGAATTAGTCTGAGGTGCCAGACCAGGTGGTGGCACAGTGGATAGAGTGTTAGCCCAGGACACTGAGGACTCCGGTCCAAAACCCCAAGGTCACCAGCTTGAGTGTGGGGTCATAGACATTACCCCATGGTCACTGGCTTGAGCCCAAATGTCACTGACATGAAGCCCAGATTGTTGGATTGAGTCCAAGGTCACTCCCTTGAACAATGGGTCACTGGCTCAGCGATAGCCCCCCGTCAAGACACATATGAGAAAGCAGTCAATGAACAACTAAAGTGAAGCAATGAAGAATTGATGTTTCTCATCTCTCTCCCTTCCTGTCAGTCTTTGTTTGCCCCTCCCTCTTGCATGTGCACTAAATAAGTTAATTAATTTGTCTGAGGCATGTTTTACTGTGATGTCACCTACGGGTAATAGTTGATCCTGTCATCTTGTCCACAGTGCCAATCCTTACCATGTTTTCAAGTCGTCCATTATCTTTCATTATCTGGCTAATATCCTCCAAATAAATGTCTCCAACGTTTCTCCCTCCCTTCTGACTTGGCATCCAGAACAGGAGATGACCTGACTGCCCAGGTCCTCCTGCGCCCCTGGTTGTCTCAGAGCGGCCTTTGTCCCAGATCTGAGAAGATGTGCAGGCACGAAAGAGCACATCTCCCAGCAGCCGAACCATCACAGGGTCCTCTTTCCACACCCATTTTCACTACACCTTCAGGGAACAAGATTACAAAGATTTTGAAAGATTTTCTGTCATAAAACTCAACAATTCTAGTAAACAAGCAGGTCCTGCTTTGCCCCCTCCTTATCTGGGACTTGATGACCAGACACCAGTGAACACATTCTTTGTTTTCTTCGTTGTTTCACAAAATCCACATGCCTGTCCTTAAAGAGTCTACAACCAGACCTGGGAAATGGGAAATAAATCTCTCCTCTGGTTCTCTTTCTTTTCCTTCTTTGTGTGGCCTCTGGGGTATTCGCGAAGCCCTTGGAGACCTGGCGAGAAGTGGGCTGTGTGTAAGCAGAGCTGGCATGGAGCAGGGTTGTGGAAGGATGGGTCTGCTCAGAGTCAGGATGAGAAATTGTAAAGCCTGGTTTGGGTTGTTAGGCATTATATGGGTTCAAAAGGATCTAAGGGCACCATGCAGGAGGGGTCTTTTAGGGGTTTCAGGAAAGGGCTGAGAAATATAAATGAGCGGCTGGCCTACCTGTTGAGGGAGGAGCTGCTGGAGCTGGTGTGGTGAAGTGGGCGTGTTGCTCTCCCAGACTTGGATGGGTTAGGGAAAGACAAGGGTGTCGGAAGCCGATCCACTAATGCTAGCTAACTAGGTCACAGCAGGAGAAGATCCACAACTGCTGATTGACAAAGTCACAGCAAAAGAAGATCAATGGCTACTGGTTGATAGAGTCACCGCAGTGAAGACCAACAGCTGCGGGTTGACAAAGTCACCGCAAAGGAAAGGCACAACGACTCTTACCCCTTTAATCTTTTGAATTAATCTGGCCTTATATCCCCCCCTTTTCTGGGTGTGTGCTATTCTTTATGGCACAGGGATAATAGTACCGTGCTTTCCCTGTAGATTTGTAGTAATTTCTTTGGAAATGAGACAGAAGGTGTAAGTTCCACAGAAAAGCCTGTAAGCCCCTTGAACTGGGCTCATAAACATAAGAGGCTGGCCATGATATCCCTCATAAAGGGTTAAGTTTGTAGGAGAATTTCTTCTTATTAATCATGTTAGAAAGAATAAAGTTAGAACTTAGCTAGTATATGAATATAGTAAATGAATAAAGTTTAACTAGACATTAGAATCTTAGGTAAAGTGTAGTGAAGTGGCCTGTTGCGTGGCCTTGGATAGGAGTGCAGCTGACAAGTAAAGAATGTTTTGTTAAAAGACTTGTTTTGTCACTGAAGGAAGTTGCTGGGCTTTTCTCAGTAAAACATTCTTATGAGATTTTTGTATTTTCCAAGAATAAGGAGAGGAATGTGGTGGGATTCATAGCAGCAATAGCAATTAATGCCTTCTGATATTATGTTGCTACTAGCTATCTTGCAGGTGCACTCTATGTATCTTTAAGTAAAAGTTACTCTTAATGCTATGTTAGTTTCTTAAATAGCAAGCCTTTTGTAGTCTTGTGAAAATAGAATTAGGACACTACATGAACTCAAGGCTATTTGCCTAAGCAAGCGGTGGTCCTTTGTTAGTCCTTGATGATTTCATCTGCTATCTCTTTCTGTGCCCTTGACTCACAACAACAGTAAAATAGAGTTATTAATTAGTATTAATCTTTTAGAAGTTTGTACCGATATTGTTATTACTATTCAAGTTATTGTATAACTGTACTTTGAATAACTTACCACCTGACTTGTAGCTTATAGATATGAATTAACTGTTATCTAGAAATATGTAACCATAGTGAAACTAAAACAATGATGTATTCAAAATACCATGTGATTGTAACTTAGTGTGTGTGCATAAAAAGTAATGTTAGACCAGCCATTGGCAGAGATGCCTGGCAGTAAATGCTAACTAGAGAATAAAGAGAAAGAAAAGAATTCGGCTCTCTCACTTGATTTCGCCGACACCGTCTCTTCCTGTGGGACCCCTGGATCCCCCCCGGGGCTGGACCCCGGCACAAGGGCTTAAAGACTCGGATTAGTACCCTGGCATTGGGACAAGAGGGAGCACCACATGTACAGGCTGGCTGGGTATGTGGGATAGGGGGCATGGGACAGGGCACAAGAGGCAAAAAGAGACAGAATTCAGATCTGTAGTTTCCAGGGTTTAGGGAGTGGGGGAATGGGAAGCAACCTTGCAGTGGGTACAAGGTTTTATTTTGGGTCATGAAAATGTTTTACTACTTGGTAGGTAGAGCTACTGGCTGCACAACATTGTGACTACACTAAGTGCCACTGAATTATTCACATTAAAATGATTAAATTTTGGCCCTGTCTGGTTGGCTCAATGATAAAGCATCCGCCCAGCACATGGAAGTCCTGGGTTTGATTTCTGGTCAGGGCACACAGGAGAAGCAACCATGTGCTTCTCTACCCCTCCATTTACTCCTCTCAATTTCTCTCTCTCTCTCTCTTCCCCTCCCTTAGCCATGGTTCAAATGATTCTAACAAAGCTGGCTCCGGGCACAGAGGATGGCTCTATGACCTCTCCTTAGGCTCTAAAATAGCTCGGTTGCCAAGCAGTGGAGCAGCTGCTCAGACAGGCAGCGCATCACCTGGTAAGGGCCTTGCCTGGTGGGTCCCGGTGGGGGCACATGTGGGAGTCTGTCTCTGCCTCCCTGCCTTTTACTTAATAAAAGTAAATAAATTTAAAAAGTAATTAAATTCTTGTTATATAAATTTTACTTCATAATAATAATTATGTTGACTGAAAAATGCCAGACCAAAAAAAAGAACAGACTATATAATTCCATTTATATAAAGTTCTAAAAAATACAAACTAATCTATCCAGAAAGACAGAGATTGAGTGATTGCCTGAGGACTGTGTAGCTAGGTGGGTGCAGAGGGAGACATTACAAAGGCACGTGGGAGACTTTTCGGTGGAATGGATACACAGGGAGTGGGTATTCCTGTCATCACCCATTAGATTGCACACTTTACATTTGTGTGGTTTATTGTGTCACTTATACCTCAGTCAAGCTGCAGTCAAGGTGTGATGTCATGAACTACTGTGTGGTCAGGAGAGGAGAATATTGTTCCTCTATTACTGCTGTTACAATGGCGGCAGACCCTGGATGTGAGCCAACGGCTGGTCTCTAGTAGCACCCACTGTGTACTGGACACTTCAGGGCTATTGTTGTAGCAGCAAGAATGAGGTGAACTACTTGGGGCAGACAGAGCAGGAGATGAGAAGAGGTGAGTTTGGGAAGGGGATCATCGACCAGAACTGTGGCTTTTCTGGAGTGAACTGGGAGCCACTGGAGGGTTCAGAGCAGGATTGGGATGTGAGTGATCTGAGTTTAGTGAAAGGAATCAAAGATTTTTTTTCAGCCTAAAGTTCCCTTTTTAGAATATTGATTTTAAGCTGTTTGTTATAAAATAAAACTTAGAAAGAACTTTTAACCATCTCCGCATTCCTGCCAAGAGATCCCGACAGAAAATCTTGCTTCTGGAAGGAAATCAGGGTACTCACTGTCACTTAGCTGGAGTAAGCATGGTGAACAGGAAGGCTTCGAACAGGGCTTGTTGGCCAGATGCCCCCGTGTCCCACTGTTTCTGAGTTGCCCAGCAGGGTTCCCCGGCCATGTATGCTCTGCTCTTCTCAACTACCTCACTTCTGAACTCTATGTCTCCATTGGCCCCCTTTTCTCTTTTTTGTCCAGAAATGTCTCATATACCCAATGTTGCCACACAGTATATGAAATTTTCACATTTACGTGAATTCCCCATGCTCACATATTGAAAACTTGGTTTTCTCCTGCTAATCTGTCACTGTTCATTTGATGATTAACCCAGCAAGAAAAATTTAAGATGCGGAAGAAACAGCATAAATGCTTGTTTAGCCTCCATATTACTCAGAATCTGTGTGGCTGTGTGATCTAGAGGCAGTGAGCCCAGGAGAAGGCAATCAGGTTTATCCAGGTGACAGATGAGTGTGGTCAGACAGCATGGAAAGAAGAGGTCAGTTTCTGGATTTGTTCTGAGCACAGAGTCCAGAGCATTTTCTGAAGGACCAGATATGGGGTGTGAGAGAAAGAGAGGAATTGGAAAAACATAAAGAGATTCAGGAAAATTCTGCAGGAGCACATTAAGGGCAGAAATTTGACTGGGATCAAAGATCATAAGACATCTTGAAGTGCCTTTTAGATATTAGTTGTCAAGTGAATAGTTGGACATCAGCAGTAATGTCCAACCTGTGTCTCTCACCCACTGCTGAGTCCCCAGGTCCAGGACAGTGCCTGGTAGGAAAGAGTTCATACCTGGTCAGAGTCCATTACACATTTCCAGAATCAACAAATAAACAAGGGGTGAACAATCAGAACGGCTCCTGGACTCCCCTAGACAAAATTTCTTATTGACTAAGAAAGTACAGAGATACCACAAAGTTACCATGACTGCAAGGGCCCTTACAACCTATTTGTTTACAACCCATCTGTTTCTGTAAGTCATGTCAGGACCTTTCTAGAGCATTCATGCTGTATGCATCAGTGGAACTAAATTAAGTTAAATATGAAAGTGCTTGGGTGATATTGAAATCAAGCAGTCTCTGTGAGACTCATCTTCCCCCACCCCCACCATTTCCTTAGTTAACAGGTTTAACTGGAGTCCTTCAGGTAGGGAATAAGTTGGGCAGGTAGCATTAAAACTAGAGACATGTAAAAACACCACATAAGGGGGATACATTCGAGGTAACCCTAGAATCTATGTAAACACAATTAATTAAATTTAAAAAAATTATACCCACCTGACCAGGCGGTGGCACAGTGGATGGAGCGTTGGACTGGGATGCAGAGGACCCGGGTTCGAGACCCTGAGGTTGCCAGCTTGAGCGTGGGCTCATCTGGTTTGAGCAAAGCTTATCAGGTTGGACCCAAGGTCGCTGGCTTGAGCAAGGGGTTACTCGGTCTGCCATAGCCCCCGGGCAAGGCACATATGAGAAAGCAATCAATGAACAACTAAAGTGTCGCAACGAAAAACAGATGATTAATGCGTCCTTCTCATTTCTCTCCGTTCTTGTCTGTCGATCCTTCTCTCTGATTCTTTCTCTGTCTCTGTCAAAAAAAAAAAATCATACTCAATTTGCACAGGTTCTCTGGGATTTTGAAAAACTATCCTGGACTTTCTCTAATTTATTTTTATTCTAGACTCATCATATCTTACTCTACCCCAATAATGTCTAGAATTGATTCTATTATTTTTAACAAAGTTTTTCACTTTCTAGAAACTTTTGTTTGGGGGCCTATACTCAAAGTTTTTCAAAAAACATTATTGTTGATTTGCCAGAAAAAAACTTGAGGCCCTGAATGAATGATCCCCCCACACACACACACACACAAACACAGAAGTGGAGCTAGTAATAAAAACCAGGAGGCTTGCTGGCTTGTAGTGAGCACTTAGCCTCCACTGGCATCTGCCAGGCCTTATTCGTAGGCACTGCTGGAGCTGGGAAACTAGAGCACCAGCTCTGCTTCTCCTTCTGATGTCAGAGCTTTTGCACATATTATTTATTTAAAAATAGTTCTAAAGACCAAACTGGTGGAAGGGCAACTGAGTTTACTCTATTTCATAACTCGGGAGCCTGTGAAAGTGTAACAGATGTGTGCAAGGTGGGGGCTGGTCTGTGGTGTCCTTTCCTCACGGTGTCTCCCACACAACATGGAGTGGCCTCAGCTTGATCTCTCCTCCCTGTAACCAACTAAAAAAACAAAACACCACAGAACTGATTAAGCAGTAAGTAATGATAACATAAGCACTAATCTGAGACATGAGTGAGACATGAGACAGGGTCACAGGAGTCCTAGTTCCTCCTGAACCGCTGTGGATAATATCATTACACACATTTTTTTTAATTTAGTGGGTTGGGGTGGGGACATACAGGGACAGACAGGAAGGGAGAGAGAGATGAGAAGCATCAGCTCCTTGTTGCGGCACCTTAGTTGTTCATTGATTACTTTCTCATATGTGCCTTGACTGGGGCTCCAGCTGAGCTAGTACCCCTTGCTCAAGCCAGTGACCTTGGGCTTCAAGCCAGCAATCTTTGGGCTCAAGCCAGTGACCATGGGGTCATGTCCATGATCACATGCTCAAGCCGGCAACCCCACACTCAAGCTGGTGAGCCCTCACGCAAGCCAGTGATCTCGGAGTTTCAAACCTGAGTCCTCAGTGTCCCAGGTCGATGCTCTATCCACTGCACCATCTCCTGGCCAAGCTCATTACACACATATCAAGTTGCTTTCCAGGAACTAAGACCCCAGCAGAAGGAAGCTGGGGACAACAAAGCATGGTACACTTTTATTAGTGGATTCAAATGTATCTTTTAATTTCTCTGTAATAAGAAGTCAAAAGTTGATACATTTAGATTGATAGAACAATGTTTTATCTTGTTTGGTAATGATTTAGGCATTCAATGACTTTAACTAAATGACCAGGCACTCTAGAATGGAGCTGTTAGTCAAACTTGTTAAACCATCCTGTGTGGTGGCTCTGCTGTAAGGGAAGCAGAGTTGCTGCCCCATATGTGCCTTTTGGATAATGATTTTGATCTGGTTATTGTGAGGGAAAAAAAGGCTTAGAAAAATACCCTTCAACCTCCCCCCTCAACTGTCTATAAAGAACTTAGATGGAGCATCTGGTCCAGGAGGGACATTCACATGGAAATGTTGAACAAACATTTTGCTTTGGCATTTTCATGTGAATGGTTTTCCATGAAAAAAAAAAAAATTTTTTTTTTTTTTTACACTTTTCTTTTTTTTTTCTTCTTTTTTAAAAAACTTCATTTATTTATTTTAGAGAGAAAGGTGACGACAGGAAGCATCAACTCCCATATGTGCCTTGACCAGGCAAGCCCAGGATTTCGGACAGGCGGCCTCAGTGTTTCAGGTCAACACTTGATCCATTGCACCACCACAGGTCAGGTGCTTTTCTGCCTTTCACAGGATCAAACCATAACCCTCCTTCCACTTGAGCTTCAGAATGGCACAGAAAGCACAACTACCCAGGACTTCTTTGGGTCTCTATTTTTATCACCCCAGAGTGTCCATTCATATGATAGACATTTTACTTTGTCTTCTGTTAATCTGTCACTGCTAATTTGATTATTAGCCCAGCCAGAGAAATTTAAAAGATGAGAGGAAAAATATCTTTTGCTCCCATAGCTGGCTGTTAAAATTCCTAGTTAAAGAATGAACAGAATCACAGTGGCCAGGACATGGAAACAACCAAAAAGCCCATCAATAGATGACTGGATAAAGAAGATGTGGCACATATACACTATGGAATACTACTCAGCCATAAGAAATGATGACATCGGAACATTTACAGCAAAATGGTGGGATCTTGATAACATGATACGAAGCGAAATAAGTAAATCAGAAAAAAACAGGAACTGTATTATTCCATACGTAGGTGGGACATAATAGTGAAACTAAGAGACATTGATAAGAGTGTGGTGGTTACGGGGGGGAGGGGGGAATGGGAGAGGGAGAGGGGGTGGGGAGGGGCACAAAGAAAACAAGATAGGTGACAGAGGACAATCTGACTTTGGGTGGTGGGTATGCAACATAATTGAACGACAAGATAACCTGGACTTGTTATCTTTGAATATATGTATCCTGATTTATTGATGTCACCCCATTAAAAAAATAAAATTATTAAAAAAAAAAAAAAAAAAAGAATGAACAGAAAAAAACAACCTGGCATGTGTCATAGGGAAGAATGCAGATGTAGCCTGGAGCTTAGAGATTTGTCAGCAAAACAGGTTGCAGGAGACATGTTGCTCAAGATAAGAGAAAGATGTAGCGTGTTAAGCCCAAGAGGGATAGTTCTGTTTTCTGCTCTTTAAGGTAACATCACCAACACAATCCCAAAATGGGTTACAGAACTTTGGGCTGTCTGCATGCAGGGAGACCTCTGGGCCCCCATAACCAAAGCCCCGGACAAGATGGTGCCAGGGAAGAAATAAATCAGATTAAGAAAGTCATGGAAGCCCTCCCTGCCTGAGTACTCAGTTGGTGGCGGCTTCGTCCAGATATGCCAAGGTGGCAAGTTAAATCCCTGGTCGGGGCACATCAGAGGATCAACCAGTGAAAATGCATAAAGAAGTGAAACAACAAATAAATGTTTTTCTCTCTCTAGAATAAAAGAAAATGTTTTAATTTCAAAAAGATCATGGAAACTTATACCATAACTGACCAATCCTCACAGCCCATGACCCTGGACCCCCAGCCATGATTTTTCTCTATTTTCCTTAAAATACCCTAAATGAAAACCACTGAAAAGTTGGGTCTTTGAGCCTCTGCTGCCCCTTCTCCTTTCATTGGTACTTTTAAATATACTCTTCCTTTCCTTTCACCGCAACCTGGTGTCAGTTCTTCTGCTGTCTAGGCATTGGGCCAATGGACCCCAATCCGTGGTTGACAACAGTATTTATAGATTTACAGGCCTGTGTATTGCTGCTCCTGGGACAGGAAACACTGTCTCAGGCCTCAATTTTTGAGAACAAAGAAGAAAGAAAGGAGTGAAAGTGGCTTCTTAAGGCCTGAGAGGTATTAGAAGAGAGGAGTGAAAGTCAAGTCCTCTCAAACTCTGTGAGCTCCTCATACAGGCAGATCGCATACATTGTCATAATCACTTCTACATCCCACCTGCCATGTTGTTTTTTCTTCCACCAACAACCAATTCCCCAATGGTGTGTCCTACAATTCAATTCAATTTTGACACTAACTACCCAAAGTATGTACAGAGCACACAAGTTCAAGGCCAGAAACACAAGGCTGCCTCACTTCAAGTGCCAGTTGCAAATGGGGTGACCAAGCTACTCATATTTCTGTCTGATTGACTACAAGTTTGGGGGTCCTCATGAGCCCCCTCAGGCTTTATAATTTTCTCAAATGCCTCTCAGAACTCATGAAAGGGCTTTGCTTACTGTTACTGATTTATTATAAGGATAAAACTCAGGAACAGAAAAATGGAAGAGACTCACAGGCAAGGCATGGGGGAGAGGCATGGAGCTTCCACCCCTGCCCCAGGCACCCACCCTTCCTGCACCTCCGTGTGTTCACCAACATGGTAGCTGTGAGGTCCCATTACCAGCTAGAGCCTGGGGCACCTGCGCAGTAGCTATGCCAGAGGACACGACCCAGAAGTGGGCCTGCATGTGCTGTTGCTCCCACAGTTACATAACTTGCTGCCTTCTCTATCGTTTACTCCAGCAGGAGGAGGAGGCGCATGCATGAATCCTTCTGCACTGTATAAAACTGACCTTGGAAAACAAAGTGTGCAACAGCTTCTGTTACCCTTTCTCCCCCTATATTAGCTCCGTGTGCATTCTTTTCCCTCAGCATGACCCCTCCCAAGGGACTCCTGGACCCCAACAGGAGCTCTGTTAACCCCATGTTTAAGGGTTTTTTAAAATAAAAGTTTCCTTATGTTGACCTGATTGATTAAATATTTGGACATGGATAATTTTCTCGAGCTCTTCTTCACTCCCTGGAGGTTGGAGGATTAAACTGTGTAAATAAAAAGGGACCACATGCTAAACCTGACAAGCTTAGAGCAGGCCTGCATGATGGGTCTTACAAACTCAGAGACTGAAGGTAACTACATAGGATGGTCTGAAATTAAAACTTTCTAACTAAAAATGAGTCATGGCAGGTAGTCATGTCCTAGGCCATTGCCTTCCCTGACAAAAGTCAATTTCACCTTTTTTTTTTTTTAAGATTTTACTTATTCATTAGAGAGAGGGGAGAGAGAGAGAGAGAGAGAGAGAGAGAGAGAAGGGGAAGAGCAGGAAGCATCAACTCCTATATGTGCCTTAACCAGGCAAGCCCAGGGTTTTGAACCGGTAACCTCAGCATTTCCAGGTTGACACTTTATCCACTGTGCCACCACAGGTCAGGCTCAATTTCATTTTAACTGAACCTGTCTATTGGCTTTTTGCATCTGTAATCACATACCTTTGGAATGTCAGGGTAATTTCATTTTCTCTGACTCCTCAATGCACTGGAGCAGAGACCACAAAACCCATTTTTTTTGTTTGTTTTCTTGTTTTTGTTGTTTGTATTTTTTCCGAAGTTAGAAGCGGGGAGGCAATCAGACAGACTCCTACATGCTCCCAACCAGGATCCACCCGGCATGCCCACCAGGGGGCGATGCTCTGCCCATCTGGGGTGTTGCTCTGTCTCAGCTGGAGCCATTCTAGTGCCTGAGGCAGAGGCCATGGAGCCATCCTCAGTGCCCGGGCCAGCTTTGCTCCAATGGAGTGTTGGCTGTGGGAGGGGAAGAGAGAGACAGAGAGGAAGGAGAGGGGGAGGGGTGGAGAAGCAGATGGGCGCTTCTCCTGTGTGCCCTGGCCAGGAATCAAACCTGGGACTTCCACATGCTGGGCTGACACTCTACCACTGAGCCAACCAGCCAGGACCCTCATTGTTATTTTTATCGTGTTAATTGTTAACTGTGAACTATCTGGTATTTAACAACCAATGTAAAAGAAGTATGTGTCTGTTCATTTTACTTTTATTCAATCCCAGAAGTCCCCCTCCATCCCTTGCTTTTTTTTTAAAGTTGAGAGGAGGGGAGATAGTGAGGCAGATTCCCACATGCACTCCAACTGGGATTCATTTGGCAACCTCATGTGGGACTAATGCTCAGGTAGCAAGCTATTTTTAGCACATGAGGATGACACAGACCAACCAAGCTATCCTCAGCACTCAGGGCCACACTCAAAGCAATAGAGCCACTGAGATAGACGGCCAGGGGCCCCCTCCCTTTACTTTCTCCCACCTCCCTAATTTATCACCAATAGATTTCTGTAACCCATCTACCTCCTGCTTTGATTGTAATGTATCGAATAAGATGCAGAACTGCCATTCTCTGGAGCCTTTTCTCAATTTTGAGTTTTTGCTTCCTGGCAATTATCATCAGTTTGACTCAAATAAACTTTTAAAAATTCTCTACAGTTTTAAATGTTTCTTTTTTATGTTGACATTTACTTGGCATAGTTAATGCAACAGAATTCCAGAGCAGCCCACTCAGAACCACACTGCAAAGCTGGATTCCGGTAGGTCCCAGCAGGGGCTCGTCGTGCCCCATGGCTCCTCACTTTGCATCTAGTGGGCATGGGGGAATTCTTCTGGGAATTCCAGAACTCCCCGTTATTAGGTAAGAGGCCTGACATTATTTGAGCTGTTTGTTTGTTTTAATCTTTTTTTATTATTATTATTCATTTTAGAGAGGAGAGGGAGAGACAGAGGGAGAGAGAGAGAGAGGAGAGACAGAGAGAGAGAAGGGGGGGAGGAGCTGGAAGCATCAACTCCCACATGTGCCTTGACCAGGCAAGCCCAGGGTTTCGAACCTGTGACCTCAGCATTTCCAGGTCGACGCTTTATCCACTGTGCCACCACAGGTCAGGCCATTTGTTTTAATCTTTAATGTGGAACTAAAGGTTAATAATGGCTGAGAGAATCCAGGCAGCAAATAAAAATTGAAAACTCAGCACAGGAGAAAAATAGTGGCTGTTTTTTAATCTTGGCTTTCATTTGGAAATGCTTTATGAGAGTCTGCACAAAAGCTTTTGCTGTATAAATGAGAGCCTGAATGTGGTAGGCCCTAGAGATAAGGGGAACTTTCCTCCTCTAGCTTAAATATATATCAGATATTCTCATGTGACTTAGAATTTCTGTGAAGGTGTCAGAAAGCACCTTTCAAGACATGCATGAGCTCATGTGGAACTCAAACTCAATTTGTAATTAAATAATTGACTCAAAAATGGGCCCCCACAGCCCTGGCCGGTTGGCTCAGCGGTAGAGCGTCGGCCTGGCATGCGGGGGACCCGGGTTCAATTCCCGGCCAGGGCACATAGGAGAAGCGCCCATTTGCTTCTCCACCCCCACCCTCTCCTTCCTCTCTGTCTCTCTCTTCCCCTCCCGCAGCCAAGGCTCCATTGGAGCAAAGATGGCCCGGGCGCTGGGGATGGCTCCTTGGCCTCTGCCCCAGGCACTAGAGCGGCTCTGGTCGCAGCAGAGCGACGCCCAGGAGGGGCATAGCATCGCCCCCTGGTGGGAAGAGCATCGCCCCTGGTGGGCGTGCCGGGTGGATCCCGGTCGGGCGCATGCGGGAGTCTGTCTGACTGTCTCTCCCCGTTTCCAGCTTAAGGAAAAAAAAAAAATGGGCCCCCACATAAAGGTTGGTTACCTTGTGCTCTGAGTCCTTACAGCTGTAGTAGGCAGGCAGGGAGAAAAACCAAGACATGTGAGAGAGTTTGATGTGACTCAGGAGTTGATCATGTCTTGGAGCTCGTCCTATAAGCAGCGCACTTCAACTCAACACACAATACCCTAGAAATTTGTTCAGATTCTACAGGTATAAAAAACAAAACAACAAAAAAACAACACTAAAATTAACATGATAAATTTTTCTTCCAAGGTCAAAAAATCTACCAGCCCTCAGTTCCCATTAATACTCCTGCAAATGTACAGGAATACTTCTAGGAAGCACTTACTTACACATAGTTTCAGAAATGTAGAGCTTTAACTAGAAGTGATATAATGGCAAAAATGAAGCTCTTTTGACTTACTTCTAAGTCATTTCAGCATGCAAAATTAGAAAAAAAAAAAGCTGGCTCTAAAATTAAACTGAATGAATATGAAGCTTATATTTATTGAAACTTAAATTTTCTAGGAGGAGCCAAGATAAATTTTCTTTTTCAAAAAAAAAACAAACAAATTAAGCCTGGCTTGTGATGGCGCAGTGGATAGAGGGTCAGTCTGGAACACTGAGGTCGCTGGTTCAAAAGCCTGGGCTTGCCCGGTCAAGACACATATGACAAGCAATCAATGAACAGCTAGAGTAAAGCAACTACTTCTCATTCTCCACCCCCACTTCTCTCTCTCTTTAAAACCAATGAATAAAATATTTTTTAAAAAATAAGTTAATAGGAACTTTTAGAGACTGTCTCTGAACAAAAGAAGGCTTCTGAAGCTAATAAGTGCCAACACCCCATTCCTCCCCTTCCACAGCTCCTCCGTTATACACTTTGCTCTCTGTGCTTTCTTGTCTGAGCTTGCCCCCCTTCTTTCCCCTCTATCTCCTCTAGATCTCTTCCACTACCACTCCCTACTGACCTAAGGGAAAATGAGAACAGAAATTCGGTCAAGAGTAATCCAGGAATTCTAGCAGCTCCCTTCAGAGAAAAGTCAGTCTCAGCCACAAGGGAACCAGTGACTATGCATATTTTTTGGACTAGAACAGAATTAAGGAGCATACCTAAAGATTTTCATGATTTTCTCAGGGACCCTGATGGGGTTTCAAAGGAGTTTAAGTTAACGTTAAATAAAACACGTGAGTCTGGCTATTCTGACCTTTACCATTAATATATCAATACCTACTGGTTTCTGGAACAAAGCAACAGAATTACTAAATAAGGTTTACCAGGGAACTCTTTAGAGGAGTCTGTTCACCTTAAGAATGGTGACAGAAATCTGAATGGGATTTAGAAAGAAAAAGGAAACAGAAGCAAGCATATGATTGCTCTGGGGACTATAAGAGGGCATTTCCCCTTCTTACTAACAGTTTCAGAGAAATAAAAATTACCATAAAAGGGAAATTACTAAAATCCTTCTAGAATCTGAGGTATTCATCTGTTCTAACATGCCCAACTAAGTTGCCTTCTTTCTCAGAGTAAAAATTTGGTAGGAATATCTAATCAACCAATGACTGTTTTTTGTTTGTTTGCTTGCTTGTTATTTTAAAAATCAGAACCAATCCTTTTCCAACTAGGGAATGTTATGGGGAAATATATTTTTACTGATCAAATCTTCTCTGATTCACCTAATAGGGATTTCCTTGAAACTCATGATGCCCACATTTCCTGTTCCCAGAAGGTGAAATATATTTAGAACTAAATATATCAGATACTGAACCAGTTGAGACAATAATAATTTAAAAAGGAACTTCTACAAGATGAAAATAATCTTGAGACTGAATGTTTGTTGCAGGATGTTGCCGCGGACCAACGCGGCTCCAGGCGGCTCCAAATAACGGTGCGGAATTAAGGAAACACACTTTGTCAAAACAAAAATGATGGGACCAGGAAGACACCTCAAACTGCCTGGCAGTATCTGAGTGGCTCATAGCCCCAGTTTGCTTTACTATATAGACATATGCAAATCAAGGACCCTGATACAAATTTGCACATCAAAGGCTAAGACAGGAACTCTCCCAAGGCAAAAACAGGATAATTAGTGAAATTTATAAACATCTGAAACAAACAAAGAGTCAGAGGAAGGCATGTATATTGCTTCCAGCAACCCAAGGAAGTAAGTGTAGTGGGTGCAAATACTCAGCATCAAAGCCAAATATGAAGATGGAGGGGGGAGAACTTAGCCTTTTGCTAAGCCTCGAATCTATAATGGCTTTTTTGCCATTAACGGTCCACAACAGGATGTCCCAGTGCAACTTTGGGCAGTTTTCAGTACAGATATTGGCAAGGTCATCGACAGCCATACCACCCTGAATGCAGCTGATCTCGTTTGATCTCCTTAGCTAGCAGGGTCAGGCCTGGTTAGTACTTGGATGGGAGATATTGGCAAGATCAAGTCAACCACTCCTATTAAAATAACTATTGATAGGCCCTGGCCGGTTGGCTCAGTGGTAGAGCGTCGGCCTGGCGTGCGGAAGTCCCGGGTTCGATTCCCAGCCAGGGCACACAGGAGAGACGCCCATCTGCTTCTCCACCCCTCCCCTTCTCCTTCCTCTCTGTCTCTCTCTTCCCCTCCCGCAGCCGAGGCTCCATTGGAGCAAAAGATGGCCCGGGCGCTGGGGATGGCTCCTTGGCCTCTGCCCCAGGCGCTAAAGTGGCTCTGGTTGCAACAAAGCGACGCCCCGGATGGGCAGAGCATTGCCCCCTGGTGGGCGTGCCGGGTGGATCCCGGTCAGGCGCATGTGGCAGTCTGTCTGACTGCCTTCCTGTTTCCAGCTTCAGAAAAATACAAAAAAAAAAAAAAGAAAAAAAAAAGAAAAAAAATAACTATTGATGATATATATTTTGTCTCTATCTAAGATTCAAATATATCCTTTAAGACTTAATGCACTAGCTAGAATTAAGCCCATTATACAAGATTACTTAAAAGGAGGACTTAAGATTGCATGTACAAGCCCCTGTAATTCCCCTGTCTTTCTAGTAAAGAAACCACATGGAAAAATACGGAGGTTTGCACAGGACCTCAGAGCTATAAAAAAGATAGCTATTTCCAGACAGCCTGTGGTTCCAAATCCACATACTTTATTATCAGCCATTCTTGTGGACTGCTGATATTTTTTAGTAATAAATTTAGTAGTGCCTTTTTCAACATTCCAGTTGAAAAAGACAGCCCATGTTTCTTTACCTTTACCTGAGAAGATCACCAATTTACTTGGACTGAAATGGCCCAGGGATATTCAGAGAATCCCATCTATTTCTCTCAGACATTAAAAGCGAATTTAAATAATGTTAAATTTCTTAGAGATTCCACTGTAATCAAGTATGTAGATGACTTACTTGCATGCTCTAGGACTTTACTAGACTTCCTAAATGACACAATTTACCTATTGCAACAGCTAGCTACAAAAAGACATAAGATCTCAAGGATAAGTTTTCATTTTGCTTACCTCAACTAAAATACCTTGGTCATCTCTTATCTAAAGATAAACTACTGACTAACCCTGAAAGACGCTGAGCTCTCCTATTTTTCCTCTTCCAAAAATAAAAAGCAGCTTTGAGGATTCCTGGGTTGACACGATATTGTCTCAGTTGGGTTCCAAAGTTTTCATTAATGGCCCAGCTTGTATATTTCTTATTAAAGTCAAATTGACCTGATCCAATTCAGTGGAACCAAGAAGGGAAGCAAGCCATAAAGTCTCTAAAGAATTATCTAAAGTTCCCAGCCTGGGACTCCTTAATTATAAATTTATAAGATATTACTGTCAGCAGTTAGACTCAGTTGTCAAATAGCTCCCTCCCTGCATGATAGCCATCTCTGCTATAGACATAGTATGAAAACAAACAGAAAGATATGATTTATGATTCTCCTTTGCTTATGTTTCTCCTGCTGTTGAATCTCTATGAACTCTCATTATACCCAACATTTCTGTTAGTCAACTGGCTCTTGCCTCCTGTGCCTAATATTAATTTTACTTGTTGTAGCAGTTAATCTAGCAACTACTTTCTTTGCAAAATAAGGACATACAAGCCCTGTGGCTGGATAGCTTGGTTGGTTATAGCATTGTCCTGAAGCACAGAGGTTGCTGGTTCAATCCCCAGTCAGAGCACATACAGGAACAGATATTCCTGTCTGTCTCTTGCTGTCTCCCTTCCTCTCTCTAAAAATTAATAAAATAAAAAATAAAAACATACATGATTGCATTTTTTTTACTGACCAATTTCTTGTTTCTAAGAATGGTTTATAGAAAACTCTTAATCATGTTGACTTAATTTGGCTTACAAATGGATCTGTAAAAATGAACAGGTATGTTACCATGCTGGGTATACCATAACTTCCATAATGGACATATTTAAATGTTCTTATTTATTTATTTATTTACAATAAGTTCTTTCTAACTAGTTGAATTAACTGTCCTAATTCAGGATTGTCAATTGGCCAAAAATCAAAGTGCCAATATTTGCACTAATAGTAGCTATGCCCTTGGTGTAGCTCACAACTGTAGAATGCTATAGAAATAGTGAGACTTCTTAAACTTTCTCAGGACAGCCTGACCTGTGGTGGCACAGTGGATAAAGTGTTGACCTGGAACACAGGTTGCTGCTTCGAAACCTTGAGCTTGCCCAGTCAAAGCACAGACAAGAAGCAACTACAAGTTGATGCTTCCTGCTCCCTTCCACCTCTCTCTCTCTTCTCTCTCTCTCAAAATCAATAAATAAAATATTTTTTTAAATAATATTTCTTGGGACAGCTCATAAAAAACAGAAAATAGAATGCAGAATTATTAGGTGTCATACAGAAATTGAAATAATTGGAAAATATCCAAATCCTAGAACATTGCAAATCTGCCACTATGAAAGCAAAAGAAAATCAATTAGCTGAAGCTGCAGATGGACAGGCAGCATTAAACAGCCAAATCATATAGACCTGAGAATGCTCCTTGCTTCCTATGAAATCAATAAAAGATGCTCTTTTACAGTTTCAATAGACAGCTGCAGAAGAAGGAAAGAAGATATAGCATCAAAAGGGGGAAATTTTGACCCAAACAAATGGATTATGGTCCCAGTGAGAAACCAATTTTATCTATAGGGACTCAATTACTTATACTTAAACATGTACATGAACTGACATATTGGGGTCCTAATATTTACTTTATGAAGTTTTTCATAAAGTAAACATTATTACTAAAAATCTCCTAATATAGCTTGTAAATTGTATAGCAAATGTTCTATCTGTCCAGATATTACCCTAGAAAGTCCTTCCATGGGTCCCAAGGATGTTTCTCATTTCCTTTATATTAAATTGAGGTATGCTAATGAAATTTTATCCAAATGCTGCTCTATCAAGGATACAAATATGTTAGGTATGATTCACATTTCTTTTTCACTGGATTGAGTCATTTTCTTGCAGGAGAGCTACTGCCTTAAGAAAAGGTAAATTATTATTGGGAGTAGTTAATCCAATTGGGGAATTCCCTCTGAGTTACAGTGACTGAGGGACTCATTTCACTGGGCAAATAATGCCGTCCATTTGTAATACTTGGCCTGTTCAGTAGTACTTTCACTGTGGCTATCACCTCAGTTCTCTAGATTGGTGGAACATAAAAATGATACAATTAAAGCACAACTAGGTAAATTTTCAGAAGCTTCTACTCTCCCATGGCCAAAAGGTTTTCTTATTAGTGTTTCTCAACCTGAAATTTACTTTTTTTTAATCACATTGTTTTTTCTTCTTATTAAATAATCACTGGTCGCCCTGGCCGGTTGGCTCAGTGGTAGAGCGTCGACCTGGTGTACAGGAGTCCCAGGTTCGATTCCCGGCCAGGGCACATAGGAGAAGCACCCATCTGCTTCTCCACCCCTCCCCCTCTCCTTCCTCTCTGTCTCTCTCTTCCCCTCCTGCAGCCAAGGCTCCATTGGAGCAAAATTGGCCCAGGAGCTGAGGATGGCTCTGTGGCCTCTGCCTCAGGTGCTAGAATGGCTCTGGTCGCAACAGAGCAACGCCCCAGATGGGCAGAGCATCGCCCCCTGGTGGGCATGCTGGGTGGATCCCGGTTGGGCGCATGCGGGAGTCTGTCTGACTGCCTCCCTGTTTCCAACTTCAGAAAAATACAATAAATAAATAAATAAATAATCACTGGTCACCCTATGCATCTACATGAAGGGATATATAAATCAACTTTACTTAAAAAAAGATTTTCTGCATTATTATGCAGAACGTATTGTTCACATTATGAAAACTGATTAATGACATTCATTTCACAGTGCACTCCCAGGAAACAAAGACTTCAAAGACCATGACTTATTTTGTCCATTTCAAAAGACTTCATTGAAGACTCTCTCCAACACCACTGGAAGAAAACCTATCAAGTGTCCCACTATAAAAGGACATCTGTCCTTGTCACTGACACTTGCCTCTACCTACAGCAATTAAAGACCTCTTAAGGATGAGAAGCCACTGACCTCGGTGATAGAAAGCTGCCCTAAGACATCAATAAGGCCTGTACACCTACAAATTGATGTTGAACTTTATTAGTTTGATTGTCTTTACCTGTCTGCTAATAGTAGTCATAATAAGAATTGTACTTATTCTTTGGGCTTTTCTCAAACTTATATATACAGCCCAATGGTTAATAATTGTTAAAGGTGCATATGATAAATTTTATATTATCAAAAATAATTTTTAATGGTTTCTCTTTTTGAGGTAAGTTAGTAAGAAGCTAGGAAAATTTCATGACAAGTGGAATGGGGAGACTAAGACAAGTAGCTGAGCAAAATGTTGGAACAGTGTATAGCCAGATACAGAAGGTCTCCAGGGCAGAATCCCTGGGCTCTAGCAATGAACAGCTGGTACTGCACCTAGCCCCTAGGGTGGCCTTTCCTGCCCTGGCACATCACTGATCATATGGATAGAACCGCTGCCCTGGTGCTGACCAAAGTAGTGCAAACCACAACCCTGAAAAGGCCCACCTAAAAAAGCTGGTGAATATTGTATTGAAATCTCCCCTGAGAATTTCCTAAACTCCCCACCTTTGAGAAGCTGATAAACCCCTCAAGACAAAGAACTAGCACATGCTATCCTTGAGGCTCACCAACTTGGATCTCCTTTTCAAGTGAATTTTCTTTCTCCTTAACTCTGAGGGTCCCCATGAAACCTGTACCAGGGGAGCTATGGGCAGCGGCAACTCAACCTGGCTTACCCCCCTGAATCTGTTCCCCAGGCCCCTTTCCTCCGCCTCTCCAGTGAGTTGAGGACAGCCACACCTGGTCTTACTTTTTCCCATGTTTCTAGAGAGCCAGTGCAGCTCCACCTGGTCTCTCTCCTGCTGCTTATTCTATCCTGGACTCTTCCTTGTCTCAGTGCCCCAGCTTTAATAAATGCACTTTAAAATCATCTGGACTCGTCTTGTGAAATCTTTCCTGCACGAAGTCAGGAACCCAAACATGACCGGTTGGCCTTGAGGAGAGCGGCTCGAGGCCTGCTCCCTTTTCAGAAACATTTTGAAATTTAAAATGAATGCTATTGAAAAAAGAAGGAAAGAGATATCTGTGATTATAAGAGAAATTAAAAGTAACTAGTTTTTCCTAATAAGTGGTTATTTTATTTTACTTTATTTTGTGAGAGAGGGAAAGAAAGAGATAGGAAGAGAGAGAGATGAGAACCATCAACTCAGAGTTGCAGCACCTTAGTCGTTCATGATTGCTTTCTCATATGTGCCTTGACTGGTGGGCTCCAGCCAAGCCAGTGACCCCTTGCTCAAGCCAGTGACCTTGGGCTCATGCCAGCAACCATGGGATTATGTCAATGATCCCATGCTCAAGCCAGTTGCACTCAAGCCAGATTAGCTCGTGCTCAAGCCGGTGACCTCAGGGTTTTGAAAATGGGACCTCAGTGTCCCAGATCAATGCTCTATCCACTGCACACCACCAGTCAGGCTAAGTTGGTTATTTCTGAATAATTAAAAAGAAACAAACTAAGAAAAACAAGGGAAGTTGTAGAAGGTTAGTGGAGAAGGAATATTGAGAAAGGAATTCTATCCATAAATGCTAGAACCAAATAATGGGTTTACACCCTAACCCAACAAAGACTACTAACTATATCAATTCAAATGGAAGCTGAAGTGGCTATGGAAACATGGCCCTCTATAACTGCAGTTGAGCCACAGGAAATTTACTTATGAAACTCTTACTGTCCTTTGGTTTCTGGAATTTTTAGATGATAATTATAATTTACAGAAATGTGTTCTTACAGCCTTGTCCCTAAATAAACCATCAAGTTACAGCTTCCAACTGCACAACTAGCAGGAATCAAATTAATTATGAGAAGCACTTGAGTGCTTCCAACGGGAAGTTAATGGGCCTTAGTAGTCTCATGTTCAAATTATAAAAACCAAAGAAGTGTTTAGTGTGCCCTTGTTGGTAAAATAAGTTTGTAGATATGATATATATGCTTACTCACTTATAGTTTGTATTGGGTGTGGGGGACAGGCTGTAAGCAGGCAGGGTGGTTATAGCCTAAGGCTTAGTTTTAAGACTAAACTTTTCCCCACACCTTTGACTGATTGCATGATGTGGGGTGGTGCACTCTCATGAGGAATCCCATTATGCCTCAGATAAGTGACTTTGTATCAGACACTTCCTTGTTTGTATATTGGATTAAAGGTTTTGATTTCTACACTATAAAGTGGGGCAGACCGGGAGCTTGCTCTCTGTCAGTTCCTGAGATTAGCATTAGAGAGCAGAGGTGAATAAGGCTGGTGAGGTTAGAAACCTTTGATTCTTGGCAACTCAGATAAATCAGTGGCTTTGGGAACCCTGGATGGAGAGGAAAGTGTTTTCCCACTGGGTGTATTTCTTTCCCGCTGGGTGCAAGCTAGGATTAAAGCTAATGGCCCGCCAGTTCTTGGATCCATTGTTTCATTACTGTCTGTCCGAATCTAATGCGAACCTGCATGGGCCAGGCAGCTGTGATGGTGGCCTTGTCTGCTGGCTTTACAGTATGTTACCCCTTTTCATCTACACGGTTCCCTTTGACCGCATTGAAGGACCTTTTGGTTTGATGTTAGGAAGTCTCATTTCTAGGAAGTCTTAGTGTCAGCGTTTATCTTGCTGAGCAATGGACTATTGGGGATGGGACAAAACCTTAAACTTGGATGAAAGTCAAGGCTGAATTTTCTCACAAGTGTAAAGCAGGTAAATGGGAGATAGGTCCCATGTTTCTTTAGTATAAAAAACACTCTGAATCATTTCTAACCTATAAATTATCATGACCCAAGTTTTGCTGTCTGTCCCACTTCTCTGTATTTTGCATGTAGTATAACATTTACTTATCGTGTGAGGGCTGTAAAGCTAGTAGCCATGGCCACCATCACAGCTGCCTGGCGCATGCAGGTTTGCATTTGATTTGAACAGAAAGTAATGAAACAACAGAGCCAAAACTGGTGGGCCATTAGCTTTAATCCTAGCGTGTACCTGGCGGGCAAAAAATACACACAGTGGGCCTGACCAGGCGGTGGCGCAGTGGATAGAGTGTCAGACTGGGATGCAGAGGACCCAGGTTCGAGACCCCGAGGTCGCCAGCTTGAGTGCAGGCTCATCTGGTTTGAGCAAAAGCTCACCAGCTTGGACCCAAGGTCACTGGCTTGAGCAAGGGGTTACTCGGTCTGCTTAAGGCCCATGGTCAAGGCACATATGAGAAAGCAATCAATGAACAACTAAGGTGTCCCAACGAAAACCTGATGATTGATGCTTCTCATCTCTCTCCATTCCTGTCTGTCTGTCCCTCTCTGTCCCTCTCTCTGTCTCTGTAAAAAAAAAAAGAAAAGAAATACACACAGTGGGAAAACACCTCCTATTCCATTCAGGGCTCCCAAAGCCACTGACTTATCCGAGTTTTCTAAAATCAAAGTTTTCTACTTCACCAAGTTTATTCACCTCTATTCCCCATCTCCTTCTCTCTGCACAAACTCTGCACAAACTGGCTTCTCCCTCAGCACTCCACCATCTTGGCTGCCTCTGCTTTCCTCCACGTGGCCTTTTTCTGCTCTCCTCCAGCATGGGCTCCTCTGCCCCATTTTATAGTGTAGAAATCAAAATCTTTAATCCAATATACAAACAAGGAAGTCTCTGATACAAAGTCACTTAGGGTGGGAAAGGCTTAGTTTTAAAACTTTCATTACCGTCTGTTCGAATCAAATGCGAACCTGCATGGGCCAGGCAGCTGTGATGGTGGCCGTGGCTACTAGCTTTACAGCCCTCACACGATAAGTAAATGTTATACTACATGCAAAATACAGAGAAGTGGGACAGACAGCAAAACTTAGTTTTAAAACTAAGCCTTAGGCTATTACGACCCTGCCTGCTTACAGCCTGTCCCCCACACCCAATGCAAACTATAAGCGAGCAAACATATATATCATATTTACAAACTTATTTGACCAACACATACTAAACATGACAAGCTCAGGGGAGGCCTGCATGGTGGGCCTTACAAACTCAAAGACCTAAATTAACCATATAAGATTGTCTAAAATTAAAATTTTCTAACTTAATGTGAGTTACGGTGGTTAGTCACGTCCTGACATAGGTCAATCTTTATCTCAATTGAGCCTGCTTATTGTCTTTTTGCATCTAAGATAACATACATTTGGAATGTCAGGGTAATTTCCTTTTCTCTGGACCCCTCAGTGCATCAGTACAGAGACCACAAAACTTCTCACTGCTATTTTTATTGTGTTAATTATTAACTGCTGGCTATCCTATACACCAATGTAAAAGAAGTATGCATGTCTATTCATTTTAATTTTTATCCAATCACAAAGATTTCTCTCTGCTTTGCTTTCTCTGGCCTTCCTAATCTATTACCAATGGATTTCATGTCACCCCTTAGGCCTATGCCATTGATTGTAATGTGCAAAATAAGGTGGAAAACTGCTATTTTCTGGAGCAGTTTTTAATCTGTTGAGATTTTGCTTCCAGACAATTGTTATCAGTTTGGCTCAAATAAACTCATAAACAGTCTGTACAAGTTTAAAGGTTTCTTACATTGACAGCTGAAAATTCCAAGCTTGTAATCAAGATTTGATCTTTCTGGTGACCTGCTCTAACCCTGAAACTATCGAGGGGCCTGCCTAGAGTTGCCTCCGGACAAAGACACTCTTATCACCTCAATTACTCAGAAATTTCTTTTTTTTTTTTTTTAACTACTTTTTTTTTTTAAGGTTTTATTTATTCATTTTAGAGAAGTGGGGAGGAGGGAGGAGCAGGAAGCATCAACTCCCATATGTGCCTTGACTGGGCAAGCCCAGGGTTTCGAACTCGTGACCTCAGCGTTCCAGGTCGACGCTTTATCCACTGCGCCACCACAGGTCAGGCCAGAAATTTCTAATAGTTTTAGTTGCTCTGTTTTAAGACCAAGAAAAAAAGACCAAATATCTTTTTTTGCTATCATATGAGAAAGCTGAGGCTTCTTGAGGTGGGGTCACTCACCCAGAGGCACACAGCTGCCTGTGGGCTGAGACATGCCACACATTGTCTGCTGACACTTGACGTCTATGCTCCAACCCTTCCTGTGTTCCCTCCTGTATCAGAGAGACTGAAAGGTTAAACACACCTTCTTCCCCTTCCTAATGATTGAGAATCCAGATGTGAATTAAATCCAGACTCTGAGATGCACTTGTGTGTAATCTGGAAGCTGGAAGGGAGATGGGGCCACTATTTCTGTTCCTGTGTTGACCGACAGGTGGGCTCTGGCAGACACGGCTTTATTGGAAGAAGCAGGTATTTACCTGTGAGTGGGGGCTGTGGCAGTGCGCCCAAGAAACCAGACTCCCAGTGACAACTCCTTAACTACCTTTTCTCTATCCCTTCAGTGGTTTTACAAGCACTTGATTCTTTGTTTTAAAGACCATTCTTCAAAAACATTCATGGCAGGTTTACTTGTAACCAGCTCAAAATTGGAACAACACAAAGCCCATGAATGGGTGAATGGATAAACATTTGGGTCACCCTAAAATAAAATAGAACTGAGAGATAAAAAATAAAAAAAATTTCAAAATATCGTTTTGAGTCAAGAAACCAACATCCCAACATCCACCCCAAATTACCTACTGTATGATTCAAATTTTGAAAATTCTAGAAAATGCAAAATAATCTATAATGAGAGAAAGAAGATGACAGTTTTCATAACACTGGAGAAGGGGGTGGGGGAGGGGCACAATGGACAGATTACAAGAGGGCCTGAGGAGACTTTAAGGCTAAGGGACATATTCATTACCTCATTGCAACAACTTCTCCGCTGCGTACATCAGACACACCTTAATAAATTGTACACTTTCAATATGTTAAGTTTATTATGTGTCAACTATAACTTAATAAATATGTTAAAAATTATATATACACAAATATAGCTTAAAATATAAGTGTCAAATAAGTTTACAAATGTGATGTATATGTTTGCTCGCTTATAGTTTGCATTGGGTGTGGGGGACAGGCTATAAGCAGGCAGGATCCTTATAGCCTAAGGCTTAGTTTTAAGACTAAGCTTTCCCCCACACTCTTGACTGTGGCATGATGTGGGGTGGTACACTCTTATGAGGAATCCCATTATGCCTCAGATAAGTGACTTTGTATCAGAGACTTCCTTGTTTGTATGTTGGATTAAAGGTTTTGATTTCTACACTATAAAATGGGGCAGAGGAGCCCATGCTAGAGGAGAGCAGAGAAAGGCCATGTAGAGGAGAGGGAAAGCAGCCAAAATGACTAAGTGCTGAAGAAGAAGTCAGTTTGTGCAGAGAGAAGGAGATGGTGAACAGAGGTGAATAAGGCTGGTGAGGTGCAAACCTTTGATTCTAGGCAACTCGGGTAAGTCAGTAGGTTTGGGAGCCCTGAATGGAAAGGGAACTATTTTCCCACCATGTGTATTTCTTGCCCGCTGGCTGCAAGCTAGGATTAAAGCTAATGGCCCACCAGTTTTTGGCTCCATTGTTTCATTACCGTCTGTCCGAATCAAATGCGAATCTGCACGGGCCAGGCAGCTATGATGGTAGCTGTGGCTACTGACTTCACAATAAGTTAAGTGGAAAATACAAAACTCAGAAAAAAGATACCCAATTGTTAAGACTTTTTCTTGTATGTTTTTCTACTTGTCCACCAGAAGGTAGCAGAATTATTCCACAGCCTGGAGCCTCCCCAGGGGGCTCATGACCCCACTCAGCAGCACCCGCAGCCCAGCAGGGTCCAACGTCACCAGCCTCACTCAGTCCTCGTCCTCCTGCTCTCCAAGCTGCCACAGTGGACGCTGTTGCTCCTCCAACCAGCCAGCCGTCTGCCCACCAAAGGCCATTTCTTTGTGGACAGCTGTTCCCCACCACCGTCTGTCTTTCAAGGGGAGAATGGCCACTCACGCTTCAGGTCTCGACCATGAGTTCAATTTCTTAGCAGTGCTGTGTATGATCTCCAGACCAGGTGAAGCTCAATACATGTTCTAGATGCACAAGAACTTTCCTTTCATAGCCCTTCTCTGTATTATAATGAACTCTTTTGTGCTGTAATTTCTCGGAGAGCCTAATCTCTCTGTTACAAAGTAAAGTCCATCAGTGCAGGGCCCATGGAGGAATCTCTGTGGACTTTCCAGGGCCCAGACCAGAGCCTGACACATCACACATGCTCAGTAGACACTCATTAAATGGATGAGGGAAATCATATAATGAAATTCTGTCACCTGTATGACACTTGTGATCAAAGCATGTTCTTTATAGACACAAAGGCATGGTGTCAGCATGGAATGAGGTCACCAAGTGCCCAGAGATGTCCCAGGGTTGGGTCTTTACCTCTCATACAGTGAGCCTTCCAACAGTGAGGGATTGTATACACCTCCATTCCCAAAAAATCACAGCCCTCCACGTCCCACCTTGTGAGGGCCATCTCAGCTCCCTGGAGCCTGGGCAGCAGCTGGGTCCTTCCTCTTCTCACAGAGACCTGATCAGGTAGAAACTCAGGGTCCTCCACCCCAGCTAGTTACTACCAAGAGAGGAGGGAGCCCATTTTGACCTCAAAGGGATCAAAGGGTGACTTCCCATCACCAAGTTCTTGTGGAATACCTGCCTGTGATCCCTGAAGATATCTTACCAGCATGATGTCTGGGGAACAAGTGGAACTTCCCATGCAGGATGGGACAGGAGAACCCACAATGTGTGATTGCTTCCATCTCAGAGGGGCTGAGGGTGTCACAGGGGTCTCCCTTCCTTTGGTTGAGTCTCCATGTGGAGCAGCTCCAGCTCCTGGATCCCATGGGGGCAGGGGGCTAGAGCAGATGGCAGACAGGGACACAGATGACTTGGATTCAGTGCCCAATGCTGTGATGGGAAACACAGGGCACTCTGGGATGAGCGCTCCAAGCTAGCATTCTCTCTTGGAAGCCTCAGGAGAGCCTTCACCAGACCCTTCCTTTGAAATCTCGGGGGCAGAGAGCTCCTCCTGAAACAGCACATCCCCCGGGGGGACAGCTCTCCTGACACTGGCCTCATAATACTCTGGATGCCTGTCCTCTCACTGGGCTCGCCCTGTGCTGGGGTGGAGTGGGGAGAGCTGGGGCCCACAGGGAAAGGCCTGGGCTGACTGGTTTCTCAGCCTGGAGGTCAGAGTCCACTTCAGTCCAGAGCTTAGTGTCAGCTTCCACCCTCTATGGAGCCTGGTCAGCATCCTTGGCGCAGCCCCTGACATTGGCTGCAGGTCTCCTCCTGACCTCCAGGGGGAGACATTGAGACACACAGACAACACACAGGAAATGCTCACATGACCCTGGCAGTGGCTAAGGAGGTGGAGAAGAAGCTTGATCTCCATCCCCTGCTCTAACAGCTTTTCTGAGTTTCTCCCTCATGCCTGCTCTGTCTCCGCTGCCCTTCTAGGGACTGTGAATGAAAAAAAGACTGTGTGATAAACCTGACAAGTTCAGTGACCAAAAGTAACGACAGAGTATGGGCAGGTGATGGTGAACAGTCACATCCCAGACTTATAGCTTCCTTACAACGGTCAGTCTTTACCTTAAGTGACCACTGTCACCTGTTGTTCTACATCTTGGATAACATAACTCTGTCATATCAGAGTAAATTACTTTGCTAGACCATTCCAAGGCACAGTCTCTGGCACCAGGGTATGAGACTACAGAGTCCCTGATATAATCTGGTTCCCTGAATATCACCTCTAATATTGTGAATGTTAATTATCCTGTACTCACCAATGTAAAAAAAGCATGAGTTCCTCCATTTTGTCTTTTATCCAATTGTAGAGATTTCCTGACTATGCTTTCTCTCACCTCCTAACGGATTTCATGCACTCCCTTTCTCCGTCTTTCATTATATTGTATAAAATAAGCTGCAAATCTGCTGTTCTCCTCAGAACTTGAGAACTTGCTCCCTGGCATGTGATGTCATTACAACTCAGGTAAACCCATAAAAATTCTCCATAGGTTGCACTTTTCTTACCTAAACTGGGCCTAGGAGCACCTGCTCTCTCAGGGGTCCCTGTGCTGCTCCCCACCTCCGGCCCTGCACCACCGCTGGGCAAGGCAGGGTGACCACAGGAAAGCCCCCCAGGCAGAGGGCAGAGGCTGCCCAAACAGTCAGGGATCACAAAAACAGGCTGAAGCAAGAGACCAGGAGGGAGAGAGTCTCTCTGAA
The DNA here is from genome assembly GCF_036850995.1 of Saccopteryx leptura. Lineage (NCBI taxonomy): Eukaryota > Metazoa > Chordata > Mammalia > Chiroptera > Emballonuridae > Saccopteryx > Saccopteryx leptura. Next base: position 60,624,054 of record NC_089505.1, on the reverse strand, counting down.
AGCACCCCTTAAAGACCAGGGAGCCCCCAGCGACATGACCTTCACCACAGTCCTGTCTTCCCAGGGCACTTGCCCACTCACGCCAGGACCTGAAGGTCCTTCTGAGATTCCAGGTCCTTGGGAGCGTCACTGGAAACAGAGCTCAGTCTGGTGACAACCTGACAAAGACAAAGGCTCCCCTTTACAGTCATCACCCAGCCTGGCCCCTTCTCACCCCCAGAGACATCTCTCTGACCTTCCTGCTGGGAGGGAACCCAGCCTCTCCAGAGCATCTAAGAACACGGTGAAGTGTTCTCAGCTAGGTTTCTGTGTCACACACAGAAATAATCCCCCAGTGTGAGGAACCCTGGGGCTGTCTGTGTGGTGCTGACAGACTCAAGACCAAGACACAGCAGAGGCCAATGCTGAGGTGAGCGGGTCATTCTCTCAGGGAGACACGTGCCCCCATCAGCACTGCTATTGCCAGTGTGCTCCAGAGGCCAGTAAGATCAACCTCCCGTGAGAGCTTGTTAGAGGCAGGGACTTTGGCGCACCGCACACCTGCCGAGTCAGAATCTGTGTATAACAGGATCTGCTGAAGCTCCCTGTGCCCAGGAGAGCGGGAGGGCCTGCTCCACCCCCACATCTCAGGATCTCATTCTGGCTGGGCATCCACGTTAGCTGGACAGCTGCTGAAACAGCGTTTCTAAGGTGTCACCTGGGCATTGCATCTTTACAAAGTTTCCCAGGTGATCTGATGTACAGCGAGGGGTGACATCCCTGCTACAAGTTTCCCTGAGGTTTCCAGAACATGTGCTCTGAAGGGAAAGTCAAATGTGAAAGACACAGGACTGTGGGAGAGGTGACGGTGCACCTGACAGGGGGCTGTGGGCCAGGCACGCCCCAGGCTTGTGCTTTCCGAACACAGCATGGGAGCGCGCGCGCATGTGTGTGTGTGTGTGTGTGTGTACACATGCACGCGTGCACACAAAGGCCTCAGCAGTACCCAGGGAACCAAATTATAGAGGGACAGTAAACTAGAAAGAGGGGACAGTGGTGGCAGGAATGAGGGGACAGAGTGGGAAGGTCCTAGGCACAGACCCCGCCCCCGGCCCCACGTGATCAAGGAAGTTACCTTGTCCCAGGAGTAGTCCCCGCTCACAGGGCAGAGGGACAGCAGATCCCAACAGTCTGGACAGAGCTGACTGTGAGCCTTACTGGACATAAGCACTTCTCACATAGGGTGGGACAGAGCAGGCAGCAGACACCATGGAGTCCCCCTCAACCACTGCCAGAAGACTTGCTCCCTTCCAAGGGCTCCTGCTGGCCGGTAAGGAGGGGACAGACCCTGGGGGTAAAGGGGAGGATGTGAGACAGAGATTGGCAGGGGTCTTCTGGGGAGGGCAGCGCTCTGAGGGGCACAGAGGGCTTCTGTTTGAACCTGAGGGGAGGGGACAGGGGAGCAGACTAGGGTGGGGGAGGGGCTCAGCTACAGGAAAACCTCATGACCTGACAGTCGTGAGCGGCAGGAAGACCTCGGTTGTTCATTTCCTAAGTTCTTCATCACTGAATACTGGATTTTGAAAACTGATGATAATAACTTATGTCAGGTGACAGAGACCAGTAAAAAACTGAATGAGGGGTGATAAACATTGTCCTTACCATTAACCTCAGAAATAAACAAATGCACCCCAGGAGGTGCGGGGCCCTGGAACACTCCTCATTCACCCACAGGTGTGTGCAGCCTGCTGCGGGCCCTGGGCGACAGACAACAGGAGCAGACAAGCCCCTTCCACATGGAGCTCCTGTTCTATGGTGGGAAGGGGACAAGGAAAGATCTAGATGTGAGGTCAGCTACCCACCAGTGTCATAGAGAGAGCAGAGGAGGGACAGTCAGACACAGAAATCAGAGGGTTTAAGGGGAGGTGGTCAGTGAAGCTGTCTTTTTAGGACGCTCCTGAGTGTTAGCAGGGGTCTGAGGGCAGTGAGGGGGTGAGCCAGGCAGACACCTGTAGAAAAGTATTTGAACCTGGCCTGTCATGGCGCAGTGGATAGAGCACCAACCTTGAATGCTGAGGTCACCAGTTTCAAATCCTGGGCTTGCCTGGTCAAGGCATGTACAAGAAGCAATCATTGAACAACTAAAGGGAAATAACTATGAGTTGATACTTCTCGTTTCCCCCTCCTCTCTCTGTAAAATCAACTTTGAAAAAAAGTATTTGAGGCCCTAGCCGGTTGGCTCAGTGGTAGAGCGTCGGCCTGGCGTGCAGAAGTCCCGGGTTCGATTCCCAGCCAGGGCACACAGGAGAAGCACCCATCTGCTTCTCCACCCCTCCCCCTCTCCTTCCTCTCTGTCTCTCTCTTCCCCTCCCGCAGCCAAGGCTCCATTGGAGCCAAGATGGCCCGGGCGCTGGGGATGGCTCCATGGCCTCTGCCTCAGGCGCTAGAGTGGCTCTGGTCGCAACAGAGTGACACCCCAGATGGGCAGAGCATCGCCCCCTGGTGGGCATGCCGGGTGGATCCTGGTCAGGCGCATGCGAGAGTCTGTCTGCCTCCTCGTTTCCAGCTTCAGAAAAATACAAAAAAAAAAAAAGTATTTGAAACTGAAAAAATAACAGGGTCAAAGGTGCTGAAGTAATGCTGGCCATGCTGCTGACCTTGACCACAGGAGACACACACACACAGACACACACATACACACACAGACACACGCACACCAAGACTGACAGATAAAAGAGACCTGCTCAGGATCAATAGCTGCATCTCTCCATCCGAATGCATAGACCCAAATGTTGATCCATGTCTCTCTTCCCTCCTAGTGTCACTCATCCCCTTCTGGAGCCCGCCCACCACTGCCCAACTCACTGTCGTGTCATCCATTGCTGCCGCAGGGAAGGACGTGCTTCTTCGTATCTGCAATGAGCCACCTGATTCAATAGGTTTTATTTGGTACCAGGGGGAAAAGACAAATGGCATGCATTACATTGCATCTTTTACAAGATACCGAAGAATATGTGGAACGGGGCCTACATACAGCGGTCGAGCGACAGTTAACTATGATGGATCTTTGCTATTGAAGAAAGTCACCCTTGAGGACATAGGGTACTACACTGTGGTAGCTTATCTTGGGGATTCAAAAAAAGAAGTGGGATTTGGATGGCTCAGTGTATACGGTGAGTGATTGCTCTCTGACCCCTGAGTGTTGGGTGGGGAGAATTTTACTCCACCCACCTCGAATTGGGTGATGGAGGCTGTGCAGCTGGAAGGAATGGCCCCTGGTCAGCCAGGCAGTCAGTGGTCACTGAAGAGCCAGGAGTGTGGGGTGATCTCTGAATCCCCGTCCTGTGTCTTTCCATGACCAAACCCTGATACTTAACTTACAGCTGAGAAAGTCTGTGCTTTCCCCCGGGACGAACAGCCCTGGGCTCTGCCTCCACCGCTCTTTGCATCACGGCCCAGGTTGGGTTTGGGCATTTAGTGCAGGACACACACAGTGGAGACAAACTTCCTAAGATCAGAGTTCCCTTCCCGGGTTCCACCCCTGCAGACATTCACCGCAGAGAGAAGGGCCAGTCTGACGGGAGTAACTCAGCAGAGGGAGACCAGTCTCATCCACACCCTGAAGACTCTCCCTATGACAATGACTCTGGGAAAGACCCTGCAGGGCTTGGTCAGGGCCTGGCCTGAGAAGCCCCCTGGAATCTTCACAGAGAAGCTCAGCTTCAGCAGTCCCTCCCCAGATCCCTGTCGCAGGGCTCCTGACTCCAGGGACTCTGGGGAACAGGTGTCAGGTTGGGTTTGATTTCCTGGGAAGGGCAGACTACCAGCAATGGTTTCCCGAGTGCCCTAGTCACAAGACTCCTGAGCTGATCACCAGCCAGGACTTAAGCCTCAAGAGCCACATCTGGGCAGAGTGGAGCCTGGTTCTTCACCCGAGGCTGTGTGTGGAGAGCACAGCTGGACAAGGTGCTCAGATTATTAGCCAACACTTTTGGAGCCTTAGGAGGGTCCAGTATGGTCAGCATCCCAGGCAGAAACCGAGAGAAAGATGCTCCCAGCAGCTCCTTGCCCACTGGGGATCAGCCCCAGGGATTCTCTCTTGGAGTCGATCAATAACAGATGCCTCTTCTTTGAGCAGCTCCCCTATCCCAAGTTAGGTCAGATTCTGTGAATATTTTATGATTGATACATTGACAGTCTGGCTGCTTAATATTTATCCTCTTTCCCTGAAGGGAAATTGAGGCACGGGGAAACACAGCCACTAAAGCAGAGTCACACAGACCATTAGCAGCTGATCAGAGTCGCTGGAGGCCTGTCTGTAGCCGTAGCCCCATCTTCCCCTCCACCCTGGGGCCTTATTAGGTGTCTGTGGGTCCCTAGACCCACCATTACCTCAGATTCTTTCTTCTGACATCCCCAGCTCACAGGGAGAGATTCTAGTCTAGAGAGAGATAGCCAATGGAGAATTACTCTGGTTTTACTCCAGAACCAAATTTCCTGCAGTAACAATCAGAGTCAGTGCTGGGAGCGCCCAGACCTCCTGCGTAGGAGGCTGATCCACACTTCCTTGCCCTGGACTTGAGTCACTGCTTTGTTTCCTGCTGTGTGGGTGTCACTCCCACTGGACAGAAAGGAAAGGACTGTGCTTCTCACTCCCAACTCTCTACCTGCAACCAGCTCAGGAACAACATGTGACAGACACTCATTTGCTTTTGACGAATTAGAAAGAAATGGTGATTAAATGAATGAATGAATGATCCAAAATCTCTTCAGAGACTGGAATTTAGAAGCAGAGTCTTTGGAATTCTGACCACAGGGACAGACTCCCTGTCCCTCTAGGAGCTGAAATGGATGTCTCAGACCATTTGCTGCTCTCTAGAGAAATATTCTTTTCTGAAATCAGTCTTAGACCATTGGGTATTAACAATAACTTTCACATATGGAAGAATTTTACCTTCTTTTATAATTGTATCTCATAACTGACAAGCACAAGGGTTCTACAGGGGCCAGAATTTCAGCCCGTCCATCTCCCCCTTGTGGTCCATCCCCCCTCCCGTCTGCATTTCCAGAAGCCCTCACCTGCCCTCAGCACAGGGAGAATGACTTTAATGCCCACGAGCAGAGCACATGGTTCTGCTGCCTCAGGCAGCTCCTCCTGGTCCCTGCTCTTTTCTAGCTCATTCTTTGGACTGTGTTCTGTCACTTATTGGCTCACTGGCTCATGTCAGTCACATTCACCTGGGAGGACCTGACCCATGTCTTGGCCAGGGGCCTGAGTAATCAACTGACCACCAGCATGCTCCTGGTCACTATGTGTTATTTCTGTTTGAACTCCAATCTCGAGGGTGTCATGAAAAATAGCACCTCATACACCTCGAATTGGGTGATGTAGGCTGTGCAGCTGGAAGGAATGGCTCCTGGTCAGCCAGGCAGTCAGTGGTCACTGAAGAGCCAGGAGTGTGGGGTGATCTCTGAGTCCCCATCCTGTGTCTTTCCATGACCAAACCCTGATACTTAACTTACAGCTGAGAAAGTCTGTGCTTTCCCCCAGATGTAGAGCTGGAGGCCTTACGTTCTCTGAGCACTCAGATCCTCATGCATCTGTCTTGTGATATGCAGACCCTCCTTATTCTTTTAAGGACTCAAGTTGGCTGAGAAGTGAGAGGTGCCAAGTTTGATTGAAGGAGACTCTGAATGAACCAATGGAACCACACAGGGCAATGTTCTCTCTGTTGCCTGCACAGTGGAATTACCCACACCCAACACCACAGGGACCAACTCCAGCCCCAAGAGTATTTGAAATTTCCAAATGATGGTGATGTTGAGCATCTTCTGATGTGCTGATTGTACATTTGTGTGTCTCTTTAATGAAATGTCTATTGATGTGCTTTGCCCATTTGTAAATTGGGTTATTTGGTTTTGTTGTTGTTGTTGAGTTGTAGGAGTTCCTTGTATATTCTGGATATTAACCTCCTTAGTCTGTATATAATAACCAAAGAACCTTCTTCTATTCCATAGGTCACCTTTCTGTCTGTTGATTGTGTCCTTTGATAAACAGAGTTCTAAATTTTGACAAAATCTAATTTGTCTAATTTTTCTACCTGTGTTCTTAGTGTCATATTCAAGAAATTATTGCCAGATTCGATGTTATAATGTTTCTTTCTATATTTTCTTGTAAGAGTTTTATAATTCTAGGTCTTACTTTTAGGAATTGATCCGTTCTGGCTTAATTTTTGTGTGTGGTGCAAGGCAAAGGTCACTTCATCCATCTGTATGTGGATATTGCTGTTCAACACCATTTGTTGAAAAGACTGCTTTCTCCATTGAACAGTCTTGGCTCCTTTGTTGAAATCATTTGATTGTGTCTTTGATGAATAGAAGTTTTTATGTCAGTGTCACACTCTTTTGGTTACTTTGACTCTGTAGTAAGCTTTGAAATTAGAGTGTGTGAGACTTCCACTGTTATTCCTCTTTAAGATCCTTGCAACCAATTGAGATCATTTGAAACTCCATATGAGCCTGACCTGTGGTGGTGGCACAGTGGATAGATCATTGATCTGGAATGCTGAGGTTGCTGGTTTGAAACCCTGGGCTTGCCTGGTCAAGTCACATAAAATAAGTAACAGGCAAGCAATGAACTAAAGTGAAGCAACTATGAGTTGATACTTCTTACTTCCCCTGCCTTCTCTCTCTCTCTCTCTCTCTCTCTCTCTCTCTGTAAAATTAATAAATAAAAAATCTTTTAAAAAAATCCCATATGAATTTTAAGGTAGATTTTTCTATTTTTGCAAAATAGTCATTGGTATTTATTTTCATAGGGATTGTATTAAATATGTAGATTGGGGGGGGTCTTCAAATCCATGGACATAGATGTTTTTCATTTATTTGTTTCTTCTTTACTTCCTCCCAGAAACATTGGTAGTTTTCAGTGTATATATCTTTTGTCTCCTTTGTTAAGTTTATTCCTAAGTGTTCTATTTGTTCTATTTTTTCTGATGCTAAATGGAAGCATTTTCTTAATTTTATTTTGGGATTGTTCATTGTTACAAAGAAATGGAAATTATGCTGAGTGTTGATTTTTAGTGTTTTCTACATATAATAGTATATTGTCTTTTAAAAGAGATAATCTTTTTTCTTCCTTTCCAATTTGGATACCTCTCATTTACTCTTCTTGCCTAGTGTTCGAGTCAAGCTTCCAGTTCTATGTTGAATAAGTGGGGAAAACAGCATCTTTGTCTTGTTCATGATCTTAGTAACATTTCTGGTGTTTCTCCAGGGAGCATTGTGTTAGCTTGGGCTTTCATGTATGGCCTTTACCTTATTGAGTAGTTTCCTTCCATTCCTACAGTCCCTGCCTTTTGTTAAAACCATAACCTCTTCTCTCTAGAGATTTCCTTCACAGGGATATTTAGTCCACAGGCCAGCAAGTAAAGTCCCGTTCAGACTGAAATATTTTAGATGAAACTCCACTAGGTCTCAGGTCATAAAGACAGGTTTGGGCCATCTTTATTGCCTAATGAATAATTTTAAAAAATATAAATGTCTTCTCACTTAATGTAAAGTTCCCTTGGCCCCAGAGATGGACAGATGTGACAAACCTGCCTTCCCCAACACACATGGCTTACATGAGGAGTGAGACCTGATCTTTTTTGAAGTCAAAGAAATTATAGGAAAGAATCAATAAAGCTCATGAGAGGAAACTTTCACCTGATGATAAAGTTATAAAACACATGAGCTGGGAAGGAGGTCTCCGTGCTGATACTACAGAGATGTCCATGGAAACAGTTCAGGGGTCACCCTGAGGTGATCTGGAGTCAGAGAGAAGGTACAGATCTCTCCTTACACACTGCCACCTGAACAAAGACAACTGTCCTTCTGCAGAGGTCAGGCCCATCCTCTGGTGACCTTTACAGAGCTCACTGTGGACTGTGAATTGCCGCGACCTGCATAACGAGTCTATACTGGGGTCTTGAGTGGGAAATGGTACAAAATTGAATGAAAAATAGAGACTTAAAGATATATACAGGATGGGCTCAGGAGGATGCCATAGCTCCTTGCCAACAGTCACTCTGGTCCTGGCTAAGCCGCAAAAACATGGCCGCCCCCAGAAAGACATCCTTCTTTATTCTTTCAGGCAAGGTGAGCCATTAGCAATTCAATGATGTTTCCAAGTCAACCCAAGAAAACCACCAAGTGCAGAAAGACCCCCACCATCTTAACTTTAAACAAAGAAGTAACTAGCTTCCAGTCCTTCTGGGGAACATGGGCAGGCAGGACAAGTACTGAAGCACGGCCCTTTGTAACTTAATCAGGCAGGTGAGGTGGGGGGTTGGGCAGACCGTCAGCTCCCAGCCAGCTCCCAGCACCTCCGTCCCCAAAATCTAAACTGCAAAATACCCTGTTTATTTTTTGGTCCCCAACAGTGAATGACTGAGTTCTCTGAGGAAACAGCATGGCCCCATGTTCCAAGCTCATTCTCAACCATTTATGTCTTCTGTTTCCCCACAGAGCCTGTGAGAAAGCCCACCCTCCTGGCCAGCAACACCACAGTCATGGAGAATGAGGACACTGTGGTCCTGACCTGCTACTCAAATGGACTCTCCACCCAGTGGCTCTTCAATGGCACCAGTCTGTGGCTCACAGAGAGGATGCAGCTGTCCCCAGACAACAGAATCCTTACTATTGACCCTGTCAGGAGAGAGGATGCTGGGAATTATCAGTGTAAAGTCTCCAACCCTGTCAGTTCTTATGAAAGTGTGCCCCTCAAGCTGGATGTAATATATGAATGACCCTCCTCTCCACCATGTTCCTAAATTCTGAATAAATATTTTTGCATATTTAAATAAATTTGTTCTGAAAGTAAAAAGTTATTAGAAGACTTGCATTGAGTCAGTAGACACTCAAAAATGTGAGCTGACATTGTAATTATCATTGGCTTAAGGTCACATTCCTGACCCTGGCCGGTTTGTTCAGTGGAGAGAGCATCAGCCCCACATGTGGACATTCGGGTTTGGTTTCCAGTCAGGGCACACAAGAGAAGCAACCATTTGCTTTTCTCCCCCTCCCGCTTCCCTCCTCTCTCTCTTCCTTTCTCATAGCCAGTGGCTCAATTGGTCTGAGTGTTGGCTCTGGGCACTGAGGATAGTTTGGCTGGTCCAAGTGTTGGCGCCAGATGGGGTTGCCAGGTGGATCCCAGTTGGGGCACATGCAGGAATCTATCTCCCCTCCTCACTTAAAAAGAAAAAGTCACATCCCACACCAGATCCCACCTATGCTTGGTCTCAGTTGCACCATCTCCACAGCAGAAGTGACACTAAGTATCATGTGATGATTGGTGGGAGCACATGATGAAGTAACAGTCATCTGAGCTCTGTCCCTCCTCCAGGGGATGTGTGAAAGGTGCCTGAATATTGTTGCTGTAGACAACAATGGACAGGAGGACTCTGATGTGGGTAGTAACACTGATCTTCCATTTGATTCTCTGGTTTGATTTCTCTAAAAAATTTCTAAAATCTTCTTGAGTATTTTTTTTTTTTTTTACAGAGACAGAGAGAGAGTCAGAGAGAGGGATAGACAGGAATGGAGAGATGATAAGCATTAATCATTAGCTTCTCATTGCACATTGCGACATCTTAGTTGTTCATTGATTGCTTTCTCATATGTGCCTTGACTGCGGGCCTTCAGCAGACCGAGTAACCCCTTGCTGGAGCCAGCAACCTTGGGTCCAAGCTGGTGAGCTTTGCTCAAACCAGATGAGCCCACGCTCAAGCTGGCAACCTCGAGGTCTCGAACCTGGGTCCTTCCACATCCCAGTCTGATGCTCTATCCACTGCGCCACCGCCTGGTCAGGCTCTTCTTGAGTATTATTCATTTCATGACAATAAATTTATTTGCATAAGTTTTGTGTGATTCTGTCCTCTTTGTTTATAGGATATAATTGGAAATGTTGGTAATAAAACTAAGCCTTGGGTTGAAGTGGCCTAGTTCAGACTGATGCCCACAGAACTAGAAATGGCCTTACCCTTGCCTTACCAGTAGTGGCGTAGTGGATAAAGCATCTACTTGGGATGCTGGGCACCCAGGTTCAAAACCCTGAGGTCTCTGGCTTAAGCAAGGGGTCACTGGCTCAGCTTGAGCCCTCTGGTCAAGGCACATTTGAAAAGCAATCAATGAACAACTAAAGTGACACAACAATGACTTGATGCTTCTCATCTCTCTTTCTTCCTCTCTGTGTGTCTCTCTTAGAAAGAGAGAAAAAAATGGAAGGAAGGGAGGAAGGAAGGGAGGAAAGAAAGAAGGAAAAAATGGAGGGAAGGAGAGAGGGAAGGAAGGAGGGAGGGAAGGAGAGAAGGAAGGAGGGAGAGAAAGAGGGAGGGAGGAAGAAGGAAGGAAGAAAGGATCTCACCATTTTCTCACACTTTATAAAACTAAGTTTGACTTGATGGGTATTTTGTTATCTCTTGGGGGAGAGTCTCCCAAAGCTAAGGAAACTGCAGGTGGAGTGTGAGGGTGAGGCTTCCTAATCTCAAGGGGCTGTTAAACCTCCCATCTTAGTTCTCATAGAAAAATCTGTCTCAGAGCAAACTATGTGGTGAATGTCAGTTCTTATGCACTTAGGTAACTAATCAGGCCAAATCAAGTAATACCAATCATTTTGTAGGATCAAGAATATACTCTTCCAAAATGTCCAACATCACTAATCATTAGGGAAATGCAAATTGAAACCACAATGAGATACCACCTCACACCAGTCAGAATGGCGCTCATTAACAAAACAACACATAATAAGTGCTAGTGAGGGTGTGGAGAAAGGGGAACCATCCTGCACTGCTGGTGGGAATGCAGACTGGTACAGCCACTGTGGAAAACAGTATGGAGATTCCTCAAGAAATTAAAAATCGGACTGCCTTTTGACCCAGCTATACCACTTTTAGGAATATATCCCAAGAACATCCCATCACTGATTCAAAAGGAGAAATGCACCCCCATGTTTATGGCAGCATTGTTTACAATAGCCAAGATCTGGAAACAGCCCAAGTGTCCACCAGTGGACAAGTGAATTAAAAAGCGGTGGTACATATACACAATGGAATACTATGAGGCCATGAAAAAGAAGGAAATCTTACCTTTTGCGACAACATGGATGGAACTGGAAACTATTATGTTAAGTGAAATAAGCCAGACAGAGAAAGAAAAATATCATATGACCTCACTCATTTGAGGAATCCAATGAACAATGCAAACTGAGGAACAGAATAGAGACAGAGGCGGGATCAAAGGGACCAGAGGGAAAGGGGATGATAGAATGGGATCAGAGAAGGGAAAGAGATTGGTGAAATTATATACACATAACACAGCGTTTCAGAGAGCAGAAAAGAAAATCCTGGAGTGAAGGGAGGAGGGCATTGTGGGGAGGGGGGCAAGGGGGATGTTGAAGGGAACACAGGGGAGGGGGGATGCATTTGGGGGAACACTAGAATCTATGTAAACACAATAATTTTTTTAAAAAAGAATACTCTTTTTCTGTCTGACTAGGCAGTGGCACAGTAGATAAGAGTGTCAGCCTGAGATGCTGAAGATTCAGGTTTGAAACCTGAAATCACCAGCTTGAGTGTGGGGTCATAGACATGACCCCATGGTCGCTGGCTTGAGCCCAAAGGTTGCTGGCTTGAGCAAGGGGTCACTGGCTAGGCTGGAGCCCTCCTGTCAAGGCAAGTATAAGAAAGCAATCAATGTAAATGAATGGGACTACATCAGAATAAAAAGTTTTTGCTCAGCAAGAGAAACTGATATAAAAATAAACAGACAGCCAACTAAATGGGAAATGATATTTTCAAACAACAGCTCAGATAAGGGCCTAATTTCCAAAATTTACAAAGAACTCATAAAACTCAACAACAAACAAACAAACAATCCAATAAAAAAATGGGAAGAAGACATGAATAGACACTTCTCCCAGGAAGAGATACAAATGGCCAACAGATATATGAAAAGATGCTCAGCTTCATTAGTTATTAGGGAAATGCAAATCAAAACTACAATGAGATACCACCTCACCCCTGTTAGATTAGCTATTATCAACAAGACGGGTAATAGCAAATGTTGGAGAGGCTGTGGAGAAAAAGGAACCCTCATTCACTGTTGGTGGGACTGTAAAGTAGTACAACCATTATGGAGGAAAGTATGGTGGTTCCTCAAAAAACTGCAAATAGAACTACCTTATGACCCAGCAATCCCTCTACTGGGTATATACCCCAAAACCTCAGAAACATTGATACGTGAAGACACATGTAGCCCCATGTTCATTGCAGCACTGTTCACAGTGGCCAAGACATGGAAACAACCAAAAAGCCCTTCAATAGAAGACTGGATAAAGAAGATGTGGCACATATACACTATGGAATACTACTCAGCCATAAGAAATGATGACATCAGATCATTTACAGCAAAATGGTGGGATCTTGATAACATTATAAGGAGTGAAATAAGTAAATCAGAAAAAAACAAGAACTACATGATTCCATACATTGGTGGAACATAAAAATGAGACTAAGAGACATGGACAAGTGTGTGGTGGTTACCAGGGGTGGAGGGAGGGAGGACAGGGGGAGAGTTAGGGGGAGGGGGAGGGGCACAGAGAACTAGATAGAGGGTGGTGAAGGACAATCTGACTTTGGGCGAGGGGTATGCAACATAATTTAATGACAAGGTAACCTAGACATGTTTTCTTTGAATATATGTACCCTGATTTATTAATGTCATCCCATTACCATTAATAAAAATTTATTTAAAAAAATAAATTAATTAATTAAAAAAAAAAAAAAAAAAAAAAAAAAAGAAAGCAATCAATGAACAACTAAGGTGCCGCAACTATCAGTTGATGCTTCTCATCTCTCTCCCTTCCTGTCTCTCTCATACTAAAAATATTCTTCTTCCTTAGAGATAACATTGGATGAAAAGGAAGGTAACTATAGATAGATGTAATTCCTCCAAGGAAAACTCCAGAAACATAGCCTCTGGTAGATCAGATCCTGGCTCTGTTAATAAAGTATAAAGTCTCAGCTATTTTGCATCTGTTTATAAATGGCTGGGATTTGTACCTCTTTATAAACTGCAGGAACCAAATGGGAATACAAATCTGGCCTTGTCTGAAAAAAAGATATATCGTGTTTCTCTCCACTGTGCAGAAAGTAGTTTTCTTATGACCTAGAGGCCTTACTGTTCCATCAGAATCACTAACCTTTTTCCATTTTCTTTTTAAAGCAAGAAAGTGACAGGGACAGACAGACAGGAAGGAAGAAAGATAAGCATCAACTCATTGTTGCAGCACTTTAGTTGTTCATTGATTGCTTTCTCATATGTGCTTTGGCCAGGGGGGGGGGGGCTCCATCTGAGCCTGTGACCCCTTGCTCAAGCCAGAGATCTTGGGCTCAAGCCAATGACTTTGGGCTTCAAGCCAGTGACCTTGGGCTTCAAGCCAGCGACCCCGTGCTCAAGCTGGATGAGCCCACACTCAAGCCAGTAACCTCAGGGTTTCAAACCTGAGTCCATAGTGTGCCAGGCTCTATCCACTGTGCCACTGTGCCACCACTGGGTCAGGCCAGAATCACTATCCTTTAGACACGTGCTTCCTGGGCTACAGGCTTACAGCATTTTTGTTTTGTTTTGTTTAGAGCATTTTCTTTAGAAATGTAATTGCAATTTCTAATTGCATATTCTTTTTCTGCCTTTTTAAAAAATATACATAATTATTTTTATTAAATTTAGTGAGAGGAGGGAGGCAGAGACAGACTCCCACATGCACCTTGACTGGGCTCCACCCAGCAAGCCCACTAGGGGGAGATGCTCTGCACATCTGGGGCCATTGCTCCATTGCAACTGGAGCCATTTTTTAGTGCCTGAGGCAGAGGCCATGGAGCCATCCTCAGTGCCTAAGGCCAACTCATTCAAGTCAATAGAGCCATGGCTGTGTAAGGGGAAGAGAGAAGGAGGGAGAGGAGGAGGAGGAAGGTTGGAGAAGTAGATGAGCCCTTCTCCTATGTGCCCTGACCAGGAATCTAACCCGGGCCGGGATGAACTTGGAGTATGTGACCCCTTTTCCTTCTTTGTTGACTAGACAGAGTGAACTTTCTGTGATCCTACAGGTGAGAGCTATGTGAGTGGTAGATGCCAATAGTCCGGCCACCTGTCCTTGTCTAATCTAGTGTGTATCACCTCTATCTGTGATGGATGTTGCTCTCCCCACCTAGTCTCATGTTGGTGTCTGTGACAGGACCCAGATCATGATGAGATCTGGTTTTCTGGCCACATTACAGCCCATGTCAAATTTTCCAACCCTCCTGAGGCCTAGAAGCTGGTCAGGAGCTGTTGTTCTATTGCTGTAGAAGGCATGGCCTTGCTCCAAACCCTAAGTGTCTGCATAAAATTATCTTACTATGTCTCACCAGAGGCTCCATAAAGTGCCTTTCATTATTCTAACATTAATTAGGTCGAGGTACAAGTGCAGTATCTTGTCCTTTACTCTGGTGGGGACGTCCAGCATGGCCCAGGTTTTTGAAGCCTAAAAGCCTCATAGATGTTTCAAATCCCTGAATGGTCACATATGTGCATGCATGTCCCTACAGCTCATGTTTAGCTTAAATTGCTGATCATTGAAACTGATCCTATTGTTGGTGTGATTGTCATGACTGTTGTCATTGTCTTAGAACATCAACATTAGCAGGCATCTACTTCTACCCTTCAGAGCACGTCTTACTAAGGCATTTTAAAAACTTGCACATTTTGTTCATCTTTAGCGGGAAAGCTTTTAGTTCTCACCATTAAGAATGATGTTGCTGTAGGTCTGGAGGTTTTTATGATTTGAGTTTGGTTTGGAATTGATTTGGTGGATGAACAAACATTTACAACACTAGGGAGGGCCAGCTTCATGGGCTCGCAATCTCAGGAGGGCCTGCGGTAGGCTTGACTATGCTTTCATCATCGGGAGGATCTTAATGACTTCTGAATAAAGACAACCGCATTTTCACTTGACGCTGACTTCCTAGGGGCTCTAGAAGTGACCCTGGGTTGGAAAACCTGGTTTGACCTTATCGGGGGGTGCAATTTGAAATATGACCACCAGATGGTAGCACCAACACAAGGTAACCTGGAGGGGATGTGAGGGGATGTGGAGTTACTGGATTTTCTACTCTATTTGTGACATTATAAGTGTCTAATGACAAGACCACTCTTCCTCCACCTCTGTAGCTCACAGAAAGAAGTTTCTCCACCTCTGATATACTTCAGAAACTCAAATTTAAAGAAATCAGTTAGTTGGCTCAAATGTGAATAGTATAAAACAGACACAAGACAGCTAACACCAAATATTGGTGTTTAGAAACAAACTATAAAGACAGGATGAAAAGACAAAGAGAGAAAGAGAGAGCAAGTGTGTGTGTGTGTGTGTGTGTGTTGGTGATGGGAAAGGAAACAGCTGAGTCCTCATCTTTAAGTGGGAAGGCCCTGGATTCAATAAAACCTACAAGTAAAAAACCAGTAATTAGCCTCATAGCCTGTTATTCAGGAATGGTTTGGGCTTCATCCAGAGGTGGGTGACTGTTTGGAGCCAATGTCCTTAGCGTGACCCGGACAGGGAACACAGAACCTTCTCATGATGTATCTGAAACAGCACACACAGAGACACAGGGCTTATCATGGTAACATCCAGGGCTGTCACAAATACAAGAAAGAAAATCCAACAGGAGGGAGCCAGGAACTGGTTTTCCCCACAGTGTGAGTATCAGACATGGGAAATAAAGTTATTTGCCAGCCACAGTGGGAGTTAAAATCTCCACGGAGTTGTAGGTAATGACATAAGAACAATATGTCCCGCCTGGGCCTTACACACTAGTAAGGTTGTTCGGGAAGCCCAAACTTCTTGGTTGTCTGAATGACATATGATGGGCACTGATATGCTGTGTGGTTTTTTTGTTTGTTTGTTTTATTTTTGATATCAAAAGTAAAAAAATTTTTTAAATTATATAATTCTTGGTTTATGAACCAGTACATAGTTTGCCTTCCTTTTTTAGAAAGGTATTACTCATTTAACTTAATTTTTATTATCTTTTCTGATGTATTCAATATTTAGACACTGTAGCTTCCAGAATGGTCTCCAAGGGCAAGATTGGAGATCTGCCACACTAAGGAAGCTGCTGCTACTTCCTGGAAGAAATAAACAGAGAAATGGACACGCTGTCTGGTCTTAGGCCACAGTCCCTCTGCAGTCTCTGTACCAAGTCTAGGACCCACCAGCTCCATGGCTGTAAGGGCCAAGAGATGCACAACCCACCTCTCACAAAACCACTCCCTCTTGCAGAACTCACACATGGAATCTGTTGTCAGTTTCAGGAATTGCCATCTTCTCAGTTTTCTATGTTTTCCAAGGGGGTTAAAAGAGAATGAGCTAAGCCAATCTGGGAAATCTATCCTAGACATCACCAGGGGACCTTTCGTGTAACATGCACGCAACCAAGATCTCCATTCTCCCTACCTCCCAACCCGATCCTCTGAGAGTCTCCCTCTGCTCAGTGAAGGTCGACTCCACCCTCCAGGTGCTCGTGTGGGAAATCTCAGCATTGCCCTGATGCCTCTCTTGCTCTCACAGTAATCTCTAATCCACCAGCACAACTTTAGTCAGTCTGCAAAGTATAGATAAAGCCCAAACACTCAGGTCCAAGTCACCATCCCTCCTACATGGGGTGACAGTAAGTTTCCTAACTGGTCTTCCTGCTGCCTAGTTATAGCAATCTCTTCAGAATACTGAATGAATGAACGAACGGATGGACGTAACTCTATGATAGAGATCTGATGGGTAACATTTTATTTACAGGAAATACTGGAGCTAGAGAGACAAGGTACAGATACTAAAATGAAGCAAATACATAAATCTCAAATGTAGGACATTCTGTAAAACAGTGTGCTGGTTGCTAGATCTGCCAAGTCAGTGGTGGGGGAGAAATTCTGGAATCAAATGAGTGCGGCATGCAGCATTACAGGGTCTCTGACAGAAACAGGCACAAGGCACACAAAAGTGAGTGAGTCAGGTCTCCCTTACTTCTCCCCTGGCTGACTCTCCAGGGGTCAATCGAAACAGCGATTGAGGCAAAAAAGACAACCAATAACTCTCCAGTATTTAATATTCAGCTTGCATTCAAATTTTTCTACTTGTCATTAAATTGTCTTCTAACTGTTGTTGATGTTGTTTAAGCAAAATTTTGCTAAGGTTTGTCCATGGTATATGGTGAAGGCAGGGACTGCCTAGACAGGGGCATGGGAAACTTTCAGGGTATTAACTACACTACTCACAAAAATAAGGGATCAGTGAGACTCAGAGACATGGACAAGAATGTGACGGTAACGGGGGTAGGAGGGCTATGGGGGGATGGGGTGAGGAAGGAGAGAGAGAGTGTGGGGGGAGGGGAGGGACACAAAGAAAACCAGATAGAAGGTGACGGAAGACAATTTGACTTTGGGTGAGGGGTATGCAGCATAATCAAATGTCTAAATAATCTGGAGATGTTTTCTCTCAACATATGTATCCTGATTTATCAATATCACTGCATTAAATTTAATAATAATAAAAAAGTGAAAAAAAAAATAAAAGATCATTAAAAAAAAAAGGGATCAGGGAATTTGCAGATACTCCAGTACTTTCAGTCTTTTGTGTAGTGCATTTTCACCAATGAAATAAAAGTTGGTTTTGCATCTCATATGCATAATCAAACAACTTTCTTTGACTTGTCATTTGCTTTTCTGATGCTCTTGTTTAATAAAAAAAATCAAATGCTTCTATTTTTTATCACTTCATAATCACTTTGAAATATCCCCTAATATTTGTGAGCAGTATATTCCAAATCTTCACAGGGGTCTGGGTTACACAACAAACAGTGACAGCAACCAGTCAGGAAAAACTGACACTGAGAACGGAGGTAAGTGGCCACAAGCAAACACAGCCTCTCGTCAAAACTGGCTCAGCAAACACTACAGAGACCTATATAGATATATTGAAAGCAAATACACACACATGCAAGAAATACAACTTAAGCTGGGTAGCATAACGGATAAGGTGTATATTTCATAACCAGAGTAACCTGCTGTTGAATCTAGATCCTATCATTTACTAGCTAGATGGCCTTGAATTCAATGATTTAACCTGAGTCAGTTTCTTTGTGCAAAATAGTTCAGCATAGCATATCTAATAGGATTCTTGGAGGATTAAGTGATCTAATGGTTGTAAACCCAGGGCTCAGTAATCAGTAGCTATCGTTGTTGTTACCCACTGCTCGTGATCTCCCCAGCACCAGGAACCATCCTCATCCCCATGCTCTTTCCAGACTGGAAGGTGTGACAGCAGCAGTGCAAATGTCCAGTGGCTGAGAGGTCAGAGGGACCCTCCCACAGCATGGGGGCAGCACAAAGAGGTGCAAGTAAGGAGTCAATACTTTGGAAAAGCTTTTAAATATAGATTCTGAACATTTTGAAGTTCTTCTTATACTTGTTAGGCTGAATGACCACCAAAGGTATCCAGAGTCTCATCCAGTAACCTGTGAAGGTGTGATAAAGTTAAGGCTCTTGATATCAGGAGAATGTTCCAGATTATCCTGAGTGGAATCACTGGATCATTATGAGACAGGCAGAGGCCAAGGTGAGAAGAGATGAGATAAGCAGTTCAGGCTCATGTAAAAAATGTGTTAGCAAATGTGAACAGTTTTCTTCACTGAAGGATTTCTCAGTCTTGAACATGCTCAGCTACAGCATGACTTGCCAAAAGGGAGAGAGGGCATGCATTATTCCCAATATGTTTTTGGAAATACTGAGTGTGAGAAGTCAGAAATTAAGCTGTCCAAGTAACTGGATTTACTTTACCTTAAAAAACAAAAAAGTGCCCTGGCCGGTTGGCTCAGCGGTAGAGCGTCGGCCTAGCGTGCGGAGGACCCGGGTTCGATTCCCGGCCAGGGCACACAGGAGAAGCGCCCATTTGCTTCTCCACCCCTCCGCCGCACTTTCCTCTCTGTCTCTCTCTTCCCCTCCCGCAGCCAAGGCTCCACTGGAGCAAAGATGGCCCGGGCGCTGGGGATGGCTCTGTGGCCTCTGCCTCAGGCGCTAGAGTGGCTCTGGTCGCAACATGGCGACGCCCAGGATGGGCAGAGCATCGCCCCCTGGTGGGCAGAGCGTCGCCCCTGGTGGGCATGCCGGGTGGATCCTGGTCGGGCACATGCGGGAGTCTGTCTGACTGTCTCTCCCTGTTTCCAGCTTCAGAAAAATGAAAAAAAAAAAAAAAAAAGTAACTGTGACCACACATCAGGGTTGAGGTTGTACATAAAGAAACAGAAAGAACTGTGTTAAACTAAGAGGTTCACAAACCTACCAAGCCTAAGGCAATAAGGATGTGCAAGTTGGAGAAGAAAAGCAAAACAGTGTTTTACTATTCTGACAACTCTCAATTATTCATGGTACATCAAAAAATACCTAATTGTATAACACTTTTCTCAGAAAATGTTCCTAAAAAATGACAATCAAAAATAATCAAGAACCAATCAGGCCCTGACCATCTGGCTCAGTGGTAGAGCATTGGCCCAGTGTGTGGACGTCCAGGGTTCAATTCCCGGTCAGGGCACACAGGAGAAGTGACTGCTTCTCTACCTCTCCCCCGCTCGACTCTCTCTCTCTCTCTTCTCCTCTCCTCCTGCAGCCAAGGCTCGATTAGAGTAAGTTGGCCCTGGGTGCTGAGGATGGTTCCATGGCCTCTACCTCAGGTGCTAAAAAATAGCTCCAGTTGCAACCAGTAAGGGCCCTAGAGGGGCAGAGCATCGCCCCCTAGTGGGCTTGCTGGGTGGATCCCAGTCGGGGTGCATGTGGGAGTCTCTGTCTACTCTCCTCTCACTATTAAAATAATAATAACAAATTAATTTTTTTTATAAAAGAACCAATCACCAAATATTAAACTACCTATTTCCAACAGTGTATCAGCATTCTTCCCTGTATGTGGTCACCAGCAGTGGCTTCAGCTCTTTCAAATGCAGCAGAGAACTACAGTATAGACACATGGGAAGCAGAGAAGAGTGTGATGGTCAAGCACAGCATGGTGGGTGACTCAAGGTGACCATGCAAGCTGGGCCATGGGGACGGGAGTGCTGACATGCAGCAACAATGGGCCCCCTGCTCTTAGAAAGAACAGTAGCAAGTAAGTGTGACTCACATGCTGCTCTCAGATCCTCCTCAGTGCTAGAACCTGGGCCTCTATCAGGCAAAGAAAAGAAGTCCCAATGAAGAACCATCTCTGCAAATAGCAGTTACTGTCGTTTCTTCAAAGACACAAGCATGGCTGGGGAATGGCACCCACTGACAGTACTTGGATCTCAGCAGCCATAGCTACACAGAAAGAACATGGTCAGAAACTTGGTCTCTGATGATAGAAATTCCACATCCAGATGAAGGGAGATCTTGGGCCTACTGTCCTCTGTGAGGTCAGAGCACCGTGGCGTATGGGGTCCAGTCTGAGCCCCACATTTTAAGAGGGACACAGACCAACATGAGAAAATCAGGGGAGAGCAGTCAGGATGGGGAGCAAGCCCACAATTGGTCATATGTATCATTCTCAATCTTTCATTATGATAAACAAAGCTACATAAATACACTTGGGGCTAAATGTTTATATATGTTCTTAATTGTTTTCTTGAGATAAATTCTTAAGAGGATGTACTGGTTCAAAGAAAATAAACATTTTTAAGGCCTTACTACCTCATAGAAAGAAAGTACTCATTTATAATTCTACCAATATGCTAGGTAGAAAGCCATAAAAATATCACTTAAAGTTTTTTTTACAAAATATATGCAAGTATACTAAGGGAATTTTGTTATTTTAGGTGGTTCTAAAGTTCCTTTCTAACTCAAAGAGCCTGAAGTCCAAGCATCATCCTCTAGCATAAAAAGCAAAACCTCTACAAATCTCTATGCATTTCCTTAACAATTTTGGTAACAGAGTAAATAAAGGTTTCCAAAATATACTGAAGTCATACCAGCAAAAATTTAGCACTAGTCCTATACTTATTCAAAACTGTAGTCATTCAAAAGGTGATATTCTATACTTTTATTAAAGATCTGTAGGATGCACAAAACACTTATGTAAATGTTAAGTTGAACCCTATGAAACTGCCATGTTTATAAGTCAAACACAATCCAATTTTGGCACATTCAGTTTAACTTTGTATAATACTTCAGCTTAAGTCTGATTATTTGCAGATATTCCCCACCTGATGAGGGCAAGCACTTAAAGAGTGTCGAATGTTCACTTGGGGATGTGATTTAATCAGACAATAAGGATAGAGTTCCTGCCAACCACTTCCATCCAAAATACTCAGCACGGTGAGGACGTCAGAGAAATGGCAGTGTGAGAGATCCCCTTGATCTCCGCCTCTTAAAATTTCAACAAATTGAACAGCTATAACTCAGTGAAGGAACCCCAGCTGGGTTCACAGGGAGATCTGAAAGATCCACACACTGAAGCAATGTAAGGGTGGGCAGGAAGTGGCAGGGGGAGGGAGGGGAGATAAAAATGCAGCCAAGAACTCCTGGGGCTCCATAGAGGGGAGAAATCCAATGTGTCTGGGTTTCCTGCTGCCGAGAAGAGCAGAGTCATTGTGGGGTGCTCTCAGGAGTGAACAACTAGAGCACCAGCTGAGTGCTGGAAAAGGGCAGAAGGCAAAAGTCTGGGACACTGCTAGTGCCCCTGTGGTCTGCCTGTAGCCTGCACAGTCCCACAACCCCCCAACCTCCCAGATAAAGCCTCCCTTTGCCCTTAGTGTCAGGGTGCAGAGTGTATAAGCGGCATGCCCAAGAACTAACTCTGCAGAGCCACTGTTTTCCCTGAAGAACTGGGCACAGGGAAGAACATGCAAAGGCCCAAGATCGCCACTGCTGGGATGAAGAACCAAGAAGGCAATAAAGTCCTCCCAGGCCACCCCACCCCCAAAAGCGTTGCTACATGGTCAGCAGCAGCATTACAGTGGGGGTCAGCCAGGAGATGTCACAGACCTAAAATTTGTGATCCAGTACCACCTACTGCAAAATAATAGAAAAACCTCTTGGAAGTTTACTAAGAAAGAGCTACTCACAAATTCCTACCAGACAGAGAAGGAGTCCATTAAACATAATGAGTAATCAAGAAAGAGATACAGTTCAGAAAGAAAATGGAAAGTCTCCAGAAAGTAATCTTAACCACATGGAAACTTGGAATACAGATGAAAGAGAATTAAAAAATTGAAGCTCTAAAAATACTCAATGAGATGCAAGACAACACTGATAGGCAATTCAATGTGTTCAGAAAACAAATTAATGAACAAAATGAGTACCTCATCAAAGAGACTAAAACTTTAAAAACAGAGATACATAAATTAAATAGTGAGCTAGAAAGTTTAGCTAATCAAACAGGCCAGATAGAGGATAAAATCAGTGACACTAAGGACAGGCAACTAGGGATGTTACAGAGGGAAGAATAGAGAGACTCAAGAACTTTAAAGTGTCCTGACCTGTGGTGGCACAGTGAATATAGAGCATCGACCTCGGATGCTGAGGGCATTGGTTCAATATCCCAGGCTTGCCCGATCAAGGCACATACAAGAAGCAATCAATGAACAACTAAAGTGAGACAACTATGATCTCTTGCCTTCTCTCTCTAAAATCAATAAATAAAATCGTTTTTAAAAATAAAAATGAAATTAAGAAAAGAACTTTCCTGACCTGTGGTGGTGTAGTGGATAAATCCTCAACCTGGAGTGCTGGGGTCACTGGTTCAAGGCCCCTGGCTTGCCTGGTCAAGGCACATGCAAGAAGCATCTAGAGCTGGTGCTTCTCACTCTCTCTCCTCTCTCTAAAAATCGGTAAAGAAAATCTAAAAAATATATATTTTTAAAACATAAAAAAAAAGAATTTAAAACAATGATAGAACTCTACTGAGAATTATCTGACGCCATAAGAGCAATATAATAGGTATATCAAAAGAAGAGCCTGACCAGCTGGTGGCACAGTGGATAGAGCATTGGACTGGGACGCAGAGGACCTGGGTTTGAGACCCCAAGGTCGCCAGCTTGAGCTCATCGGATTTGAGCAAGGCTCACCAGCTTGAGCCCAAGGTTGCTGGCTCGAGCAAGGGGTCACTCAGTCTGCTGTAGCCTCCTGGTCAAGGCAAATATGAGAAAGCAATCAATGGACAACTAAGGAACCACAATGAAGAATTGATGTTTCTCATCTCTCTCCCTTCCTGTCTGTCTGTCCCTACCTGTCCCTCTCTCTGACTCTTTCTGTCTCTGCCACACAAAAAAAAAAAAGGGGGGGAGAAGGAAATGGAGAACCCATTCAAATAATTAATAAGAACTTTACAAGCCGATGGAAAGAGTTAGATCCTTGAATCCAAGAAGCAAACAGAACACCTAGTTACCACAACCCAAAGAGGCCTTTGGCAAGGTACACTGTAATAAAACTGTCAAAAATCAATGACAAAGAAAGAATTCTCAAGGCAGCTAGGGAAAAGAAGAACATAACATATAAAGGAAAGTTGATCAGGTTATCATCAGATTCTCAGTAGAAATTCTACAGGCCAGAAGAGAGTGGGCCCAAATATTCAAAGTACTGAAAGAGAGGAATTATTGGACAAATATACTACATACATCAAAACTATCCTTCAAATTATGAAGGAGAGATAAATACTTTTCCAGCCCTGTCTGGATAGCT
The DNA here is from genome assembly GCF_036850995.1 of Saccopteryx leptura. Classification (NCBI taxonomy): domain Eukaryota; kingdom Metazoa; phylum Chordata; class Mammalia; order Chiroptera; family Emballonuridae; genus Saccopteryx; species Saccopteryx leptura. The sequence continues at coordinate 60,600,309 of NC_089505.1, read as the reverse complement.
TGGCTGGTTAGAGTATTATTTGGAAGTAGAGGCTGCTGGTTTGATCCCTGGTCAGGGCATATACAGGACAAATCAATGTTCTCTCTCTTTGTCACTTCCCCGATCTCTAAAACCAATAAACATTAAAAAAATTTTCCAGACATAACAGAAGCTGAGGGAATTTATCACTAGAAAATCCCCACTGCAGGAAATACTCAAGGGGATTATTCTACCTGATACAAAAAACAAAACAAGTAAAAACTCCAAGCTTATGACATAAACAAGGATAATCTGTCACAAGAAAAACCTGAAAGGGGAGGGAATGCAGTTCCACAGTAACAAAGGAGGACAGAGGGCAGACACATCCGTAAGACAAGGGTTCTTGCATATATGAAAAATATTTTCTTAATAACCTAATGGTAACCACCCATGAGAAAACCAAAACTGAAATACATGACTTTAAAAAAAGAGGGAACAGAGGAAAGAGAAAAGTATGAAATATCACTAAATAAAAACAACTGACAAAAACACAAAGGAAAAGAACCAGAGCAGACACAGAGCTACCAGAAAACAAAACATAAAATGGTATAAGAAATCCTGATACAGCAATAATTACCCTAAATGTAAATAAACTGAACTCACCAGTAAAGAGGCAGATTTTTAAAGAGTAGCAAATTGGATCAAAAAACAAACCCACTTATACGCTGTTTTCAGGAGACACATCTAAACTGCAGGGACAAAGTAGCCTCAAAGTGAAAAATTCTGAGCATGCACCCCCCAGGTCTGAAACCACTGCCAAACACACACAAGTATGTACAATAATGTGATGCTGAATATTGCCACTTATGAGAAAATTATGATATAAAACTTTAACAATTTGATTTGAGTGTTCCCTTAAAAACCATGACTTTGCAAAGTCAAATTAGAAAACCTTTGCACTTATTTCAGAACTGATGACAGAGCAGTGACGTGGTGACAGGGCAAACACACTGAACACGATGTGGCCTGGAACGTGATAGGCTTTTGGTTTTCGACACAATACAGTTACCGTCACCAGTGTTGTGACAGTGCAACATACTTTTAGTATACATTCATCACGATGTAAATTACATAGCTCTGAGGAGAGGTACATATTACAGAAATAAAATGTAATTGCTTTGGATATCTTATTCATAAAGAATTTTAAAATAATCTGTGTTAGGTCATCAAAGGAGGGATGCACAGGCCTGATGAGTTTTTAAGAAATTTATTCATGTACCTGCGAACAGATGGGCTGAGACTCTAGTGGCATCAGCAGCTGAAAATTGAAAAGCTTCAGCCTATACAGGTCTGAGTTTGGACATATTTCCTACTGCAGGGAGAAAACTTGTTACCGGTGGTGGTTTAACAATGGAGAGAGTGGTGATTGATGGCCAAGCAACAGAATGTTCAGGTAAGTGACTGGAGGGGGGGGGGGGATGACTAACTGGCAGGATGTCCGAGGGTCAGGCAGAGGTAAGACATCAATCAGGACTGCTCAGATGAAGTGTTCCAATAACTGCCTTGGTACCAGGTCACCTGAAGTTTAGCCTGGCTGGTTGAGGCTTTTGGTAAGGGGCTCTGGACCCGAACCTAACAATAGGTGATAACACCGATCCCTTCATATGCTAAAGATTATAAATCCTCATCTCAAGGCACTACTTATTTTTTCTTAGATTGCAATAATATCATTACAATTATGGTTCAGCAGCCAGCTTTCTCACCAAAGAAATTAAAGAGATTAGCTTAAATTTCATTCTAATATCCTTTAAAAGGATAACATTTTATTAAATAGGAAAACAGTACTATTATAAACACGGTGTAAAAAGATGAGACCAATATTGTACCCAAGCTGTTGTTGTGAGTCAGGGGTGCAGAGAGAGAGATCAGCAGATGAAATCATCATGGACTAGCAAAGGACCACCGCTCGCTCAGGCAAATGGCCCCGAATTCATGCTGTGTCCTAATTTTATTCACAAGACTTCAAAAAGCTTGTTTACTGAAAAACTGGCATAACATCAAGCATAACTTTTACTTCAAGATACATGGAGTACACCTGCATGATAGCTTAATAACAATATAATGTCAAAAGGCATTAATTGCTATTGCTTTTATGGTTTCCACAACATTCCTCTCTTTATCTCAAGGGATAACTTTGAAAGGAACAGAAATCTTATGAGAATGTTTTACTGAGAAAAGCCCAGCAACTGCCTTCAGTCACATAGACCTGTTTCAGTGACTCGCCTTCAAGTCACAAAACAATTCTCTTGGCAAAACATTCTTTTCTTGTTGGCTGTGTTCCCATCCAAGGCCATGCAATGGGTTATTCCACTACATTTCCCCCTTTTTGTTTATGCTGAATGTCATGAAGCACCACAGAAAACACAGCCTTCTGTCGTTCATCCCTTATTTCTCTTGCTTTGATTTGTCGACAGACTATATATAAAAGAAAACATAGAATACTATTATAGAAAGTCCTACAGTGGATCCCCAAAATCTTTTAATATGTTCAATAGGATTTAATTGTGATAAATTATCCATTAATCCCTTCAATATAGGTTGACATGTTAGAATTTCTAATTTTCTTTGAAAAGCTTCATGAATATGTCTTTGTAATTTAATGATTTTTTTAGTTACATTATCATGATTTAACAAATGCTTTTTAACATTTTCCTAATGGAAGTAAGTATGATTTTAAGAAATAGGGATAACACAAAAAGTAGTTACATTCTAATCACATCTTAGCTTAATTTGTCTTTGCAGGCTAACAATTTGATCTCTTAACACAATCATAGTCTGTTCTAAATCATTAACTTTAGTATTAATGTTACTATCTATACGTTATTGAGAAGTCCACAGTTGTTCAGAATCTTCATGCCATTTTTGTATAAAGTCTACAGTCTGAATACTTTGATGTAATGTAACTCCAGATACAGCAGCTGCGATGGTTACAGCTATTAGTCCTATAATGATGGTGATGATCAGTCCAACCAGTCTCTTGGTTCACTTCAAGGACTTAATAAGATGTTGTAATAGCATCATGGAAGGGGAACCCTGCCACATCCGATGCATCTGTACTGGGATCCAGACTCCTGTTCAGGTTTTTAAAATGTAAAGACTTTGATTATTTTTATTAAAAAGAATAGAATAGTTAATACATGTATAAAAAGCATACTTATTACAAGTTATTGAATAATTTTCAGCTATTTGGTTTCACCTATAATAAACATATAAAGTAATCTAACACAAGCAGATATAAAATGTGTTTCATTTTTCTTAAAGATTAACATAATATGATTAGAAGGATAATTTCTCCAGATTTTTCCTTTCCACACTGACATATGTTTAAGTGCCATGGCTACTTTCCACAAATAATATTGTATAGGACCAAATTTTATATGAGGAGCTTGAGGTGACATCCCTCCTCTATGCTATATGATAGTAAGATTACTTTGATCACCAGCTGTAATTAAACCATTGTACTTATGCCACCTTAAATCAGCACCCTGCCCTTTAACTCAGGCGGAGCTATGAGGGCTTTAATCTATGACATATATGTACAGATGTATTACTTTTAAATCTATATCGTTGTAACAAATGTTTTTTTTTTTCATCTTTTTTACTGTTATTTTTGACAATAAAGAGCCAAGCTTGAGCTTCTATGTTTAAACAACGTGGCTCATGTCCTATACATATAGGTAATCCCTCAACTCCTGTTGTATAATTTTCTAATTTCATGCCTTTTTCTGAAGGTGCTAAGGGACCTCTATCATTAAAAGGTCTTGGAAGCCAATTAGAGTCATTAACAAAAATAGGAAAGGCACTATTTTCCTAATGAATAGCTTTACTTAATGGAGGATTACGGACATATGCCTAATAACTAAAATTTTCAGCTCTACTTATCAGAATTGTTACCAAGGCAATCATTGCTAAAAAACAGGTTAGTAGCATTTTTTTTCCTAGTAGCTTGTAGTATCTTTTTACCATTAAAGGTCAGCTTTTTAGGTTGAACCCAACTTGGTATTTTAGCCTTTTCAATACCAAGCAGCAGCACCTTTAAGATTCTTCTTCTGAAATTCATTTCTTCCATCTCAGCAATGGGTGGATATGGAAAGAATCTATTTGTTCTTATCCATGTTGTTAGTTTAATTCTGTGAGCAGGACTCCAAAGGACTTCACCGGATTCTGCAATGACACAAGCAAACCCTCTTTTCCAATGTTGCACTACACTCGGTACCTATTGATCCAACTCACTTTTATAATGTATAGGTTGATTAATCTTAGAACTGTTATTTTTTGTCCAATGTCTGTCTGCAGCAGTCAAATTATCTTCTCCTTTATTTAAGAAATTTAAAGTAAATAAAGCTTTGTGTAACATAATTCTAGGGGATAATCTCCTTTCTTCTCCCCCCTTTTGTTTAAGTAACATATTTTTCAGAGTGCAATTATTGCATTCAATAATCGTTTGTCCTTGTGGATTATATGGAATTCTAATAGTATGTTTAATATTCTAAAATGTTAAGAATTGTTGAAATTTAGTAGATGTATAGGCAGGACTATGGTCAGTTTTAATTGCTTTAGGAATGCCTATAACACTAAAAGCTTCACTAAGATGTTGAATGACACAATCAGCCTTTTCTTTAGGCAAAGGTGTGGCCTATCGAAAGGAAGAATAAATATTAATAAAACCATATGAGTTGTTTTTTTTAAAAGAAATATGAGTAATATTTATTTGTTACAGGTTATTACTGTGTTGTCTCCTAGGATTCATTCTTCTCGGTAATAAAGGAGTATTTATAATACTATACGAGGACAGTTTCTAACAATATTCCAAGCTTCTTGCCAGGTTATTTTAAATTTTTGCATAAAATCTTTTTTATTTGTATGAGTCTTTGTATAAAACTTAGTAGCTATTTTTATTGATTTAATGAGTAATTGATTAACTTCATTATCTGTAGTAGACATAGGTCCTGGTAAAGCTGTATGAGAATAAATGTGAGTTATATAGATAGGCAAATTTCATTCCTACAATAAAAGTTGTAACTCTTGAAACAAATTGTGTAATTCAGAACCATTATTTGAAATGTAAACAGTTTCTATAAGTTTAACTCTATGTTCTACATATTATGAATCAGTAATAATGTTAATAGGATAGGATGTTTGAATTTTGTCTTTAGCAACAAACTACACTGATTTAAATTTCAGAAGCATTTTTAAGGATGACTGAAAGTTCAGCATTATTTTTATAAGCTATTAATATGTCATTTATATAACAGAGTATTAAAGATTGAGGATATTTCTAACAAATTTTTTCTAAAGATTTATATAATGTTGATACAGTGTCTGACTATTCAACATTGCTTATTTAAGTAATATAAACTTAGTAAGAATAGTTAGTTCTGCTTATTGTTATAGACACAACAGCTAGCATTGCTAGAAACAGAATAAAAGATGTTTTTTGAAGTCTTAGTCTTAATTAAAACATTTTTTGCCTCCTGGGTAAGTTTATTTAATTGTCAAATCTCCCTTTTTTCTATTTCCGACTTATGCCGAGGCTTTAATTTTCTGGAAGGTATCTACTAGTCCCGTATTTGTGGAGATAAAAGCAAATCTTCACCCTTACATTTTGCCTACATTGCTGTGTAAATTAGCAAACTGTCTATCTAAAAAGTTCACCTTGTGTAATATTAAAAAGTGTTAGCATTAGCATTTTGATTAGCTTGAATACAAGCTTGATTCTCCTACTAAGTCATAAATTGTAATTCTTTTGCTTTTGAAAGAACAGTCCGAGCTAACATTTCTAAATTTTTTGAAATAAAACATTCAAAGTCCATGAAGGAGGATAGCAGTTCCTGCGTATAAAGATAGTTAGTTTTATACTGGGAGCAAGCTGTTTTTAACTCTTTAAGAGCTTTGACAGAAATTTGGTCATAGTGAGTATAAAAAAACTCCTTATCAGAAAGTTTAGACTATAATTTAAAAAGTTGCTCTTTTAATTATTTAATAAGATAAATGTTTTTATTAGAGGCTAAATGATAAATGACCCTTGTTATTTTCCTGTTGTAAAAAAAAATCTTAAGAGCTTTGTTAGGAACTTTTCCTAAGCCATGCAGCTTAGTGACTACTGCCTAAGTGGGCTAAAAAGAAAACTAACGTTGCTTAGGAATAACAGATGCATTAGCTTCTATATCTAAAAGTCTTTTGTATTGTTAAGTCTATTATAGGGCATCAGAGGAACTAAATTCCCACTTTCCTCAGTGCCTCCTTTTTCAGGATGTTGCCTTACAAGCAGCCAACTGTCTGAAGCAGCTTGAGATAAATTCTTAAAATGACTTAATTTTATTTAATTCCTTAGTTTTACAAATTTGAGCATATTTTACACACAAACAAGACAATTTTCAACACGTAAACACAAGTATAACATATAACTTTAATTAATCCTAATACTTGAATTCTTATTTGATTTCAAACTTTGAATATACCTTACAATGTATTAACCAAATTAGCAAGTCTTAAGGATCTTATATTCTATTCAATTTAAATTTAAATGAGCGCTCCTTATAATTTCTAATTTTAAAGCAAAAAATATATGGATGAAACTATTTTTTTCAATATAAAAGCCGGCATTTTTTTTTCTTTTTTTTTTTTCTTCTTCTTTTTTTTTTTTTTGTATTTTTCTGAAGCTGGAAACGGTGAGAGACAGTCAGACAGACTCCCGCATGCGCCCCACCGGGATCCACCCAGCACGCCCACCAGGGGCAACGCTCTGCCTACCAGGGGGCGATTAAAAGCTGGCATTTTTAATCTTCGTATGTAAACACTTAATTCAGGCATTAAAAATAACATTTTAGACAAAATCAAACAAAAACTAAACAAATTCGAATCAGACAAACCAGATCAGACAAACCAAAGAGAAAGCCAGGATTTCAGAGCACAGTCAGATTAGAAAGATACCTGCCTGATTTTAATCAGGGCATTTTCTGACAGAGGGACTGACGATGGACGAGACTAAACAGAATTTCCCCAAGAAAATTCTCTTGGCAGCTGCTGGTATATTTTCTGTAGTCAGACCCAACACATGTCCCCTGCCTCAGTTTCCAGGCAAAGAATAAAAAAGAAAACAAAATGATAGCTCAGAGGATTGTACCTAAAACACCAAAGAAAATCAGTATTTATTTATTTTATTATTACAAAGACTAGAGAATTCTAAGGACTTCATGATTCTTCTATATGACTTAATTCTAATTGAGTTTGTATCAACTGATGTAAAGCTGCAAGCTTTTTTCCCTTGTCTCTATCTCCAGTGATTTGCATCCAGGCTTTAAGACAAGCGATCTAATCTGAGCTATAACAGCATCTGTATAACCAGTGTGTTGTCCCACAGCTGCATAAGCATCAACACTGATGAGCATTTCAAAAGTAGCTCCCGGGAGATTATTTCTGGCGTTCATGTGAGATATTAGAAGAGCCTCCTCTCTCCACCAAGATTTGAATTGTAAATATTGTCCTGGTTCCAAAACCGTACTAGCAAGTAAATCCCAATCCAAAGGAATGATTAAATGATCATTACAATAGGAAGAGATAAGGCCTTGAACATATGAGGACTGAGGTCCATACGTAGCAACAGATTGTTTGACTAACTTTAAGAAAGTAAATTCAATTTGGTCGAACTGAACATTATACCCTCCCCCAGGATGTTGAGCATTAGGAGGGAAAGGCTGTCGAATAATTGGCAAAATAGATGCAGAAAAATTCCTAGAATTAGATTCTAAATCATCATGATGCACAAGCACCTGTTGCATTTCAGAGATGTCAGGGAATTGAAAAATCCTTCCCCTGCCAGTACTAATTAATTCTTGACCTTGAATTGGAGGAGCCGTAGGCTCACATATATCTTGCTTTTGAACAGGATAAGCAGTATACTGATTTCTATTCTCCTGTTGTTCCAGTGTAAATTGTAGTTTACTTAATAAATGTTTTAGAAAGGCCACATCATCTATAGGGGCTCCCTCATTTTTTAAGAAAGAGGGATGAAAGCCTGTGGATGGCTGAATTTCATTAACATTATCAGTAACTTCAGAAACAGAGACAGTATTGTCTAAGTCACATTATTCTGTTCATTCTGTGCTGAATCAAGTTCTTTTTTTTTATTTATTTATTTTATTTATTCATTTTAGAGAGGAGAGAGAGAGAGAGACAGAGAGGGAGAGAGAGGAGAGAGAGACAGAGAGAGAGAAGGGGGGAGGAGCTGGAAGCATCAACTCCCATATGTGCCTTGACCAGGCAAGCCAAGGGTTTCGAACCGGCAACCTCAGCATTTCCAGGTCGACGCTTTATCCACTGTGCCACCACAGGTCAGGCCCTGAATCAAATTCTTCAGGCTCATTATAAATAACCTCACTCAAGTCTTTAACAGAATCTCCATCTGATTGCAAAGGGCTAAGGGCTGTAGCAATAAGATTATAAGCAGCCCACATTTCAGCATCAAGCGGATCTCTGTGCTGATGAGCACAGTGTAAAGATTTTCCTACTTGTTGCCAAACATTCAAATTCAATTGATTACAATGCTCAGGAGTATACCAATAACAGTGTTTCTGAATAGCACTTAAAAGACGTAACAAAACCTTGTCTTTTATCTGATCCCAGACCCTTTTAAAAGGGATTTTAAAACTTGTACATAATTGTCCAATAACGAATGGGAATTCCCCATGACTTTGCTAGTTTTCCCGAAAGTTTTGCCTACACAACACGTCCAACTTATCCTTTCGGGGTTCCGCCTGTTCCTAATCTCTTCTTAAGACCCCATGGTAGGCGCCAAATATTGTTGTGAGTCAGGGGCACAGAGAGAGAGATCAGCAGATGAAATCATCGTGGACTAGCAAAGGACCACCGCTCGCTCAGGCAAATGGCCCCGAGTTCGCACTGTGTCCTACTTTTATTCATAAGACTTCAAAAAGCTTGTTTACTGAGAAATTGGCATAACATCAAGCATAACTTTTACTTAAAGATACATGGAACACACCTGCATGATAGCTTAATAATAATATAATATCAAAAGGCATTACCCTGGCCAGTTGGCTCAGTGGTAGAGCGTCGACCTGACGTGCAGGAGTCCTGGGTTCGATTCCCGGCCAGGGCACACAGGAGAAGCGCCCATCTGCTTCTCCACCCCTCCCCCTCTCCTTCCTCTCTGTCTCTCTCTTCCCCTCCCGCAGCCAAGGCTCCATTGGAGCAAAGTTGGCCCAGGCGCTGAGGATGGCTCCATGGCCTCTGCCTCAGGTGCTAGAATGGCTCTGGTTGCAACAGAGTGACGCCCCAGATGGGCAGAGCATCGCCCCCTGGTGGGCATGCCGGGTGGATCCCGGTCGGGCGCATGCGGGAGTCTGCCTCCCCATTTCCAACTTCAGAAAAATACAAAAAAAAAAAAAAAAAGGCATTAATTGCTATTGCTTCTATGGTTCCCACAACATTCCTCTCTTTATCTCAAGGGATAACCTTGAAAGGAACAGAAATCTTATGAGAATGTTTTACGGAGAAAAAGCCCAGCAACTGCCTTCAGTCACATAGACCTGTTTCAGTGACCTGCCTTCAAGTCACAAAACAATTCTCTTGGCAAAACATTCTTTTCTTGTTGGCTGTGTCCCCATCCAAGGCCATGCAATGGGTTATTCCACTACACCAGGGTATTAAAGAAAACAAAATATGCCTGACCTGTGGTGGTGCAGTAGATAAGGCATCGACCTAGAGTGCTGAAGTTGCTGCTTGGAAACCCCTGGCTGAGCACTAAGCTTAAGGGGGAAAATCCTGAAGTATTAACCTCAGTGTTTAACTGGTGGTGGCACAGTGGATAAAGTGTTGACCTGGAATGCTGAGGTTGCTGGTTCAAATCCCCAAGTTTTCCCAGTCAAGGCACCTATGAGAAGCAACTACTACTAGGAGTTGATGCTTCCCATTCCTTTCTATCTCCCCACCTTTCTCTCAAATCAATAAATAAAACCTCAAAATACTTTTATAAATAAACATAAAGTAGCAACCTTACTCCTGCCTCATCAATTTAGTCTCCTCCTTAATTCACTTGGTGAGTGCCTTTAGGTATTCATCAATGGGGTCTCGTAAATCTTTTACTCTAGAATGCACAGAACCATCCAAAAATATCCCATAGTCTGTTTACCTCAGGAGGTTTCACAGCCCCTTTTGACTGCTAACATGGTTGCCATTACTTTAAAGCTCTTCTTGTAACACAAACCTGAAATGAGAACAAAGTTCTGTGTTTTTGACACCTCCATTATAATTTTTTTTACTCTCCAAAATTACCCAACCTGGTGTTAGAAAGAGAACTGAGATTCCTCAATTTAAATATTGTCTTATCTGGACTTCCTTAATAAATGTGACTTTCACAACTGTCTCAAAATCAGGCCAGGAATTACAAAACCTGTGTCTATCCCAAAAATACAGCTAGTACAAAGGCTGTGATGTCAACCGAGTTCTGTGTAAATCCTGGTGCTATCACCATCACTTATCAGCTCCGTGATCATGGATATGTTACTTCACCTCTGAGCCCTTTATCTCTCTATAAAAAGATGGGAGTACCTCCCCGAAGAATGAAAGATAATATATGAAGGGCATGTATGCAGTACCTGTCATGAGGTGAATACATTTACTCTGGTCAACAGAGCTTCAGACTACTTCAACATCAAGTTATGTTCTTAAAGTCAGTGAAAGCTTCAGAGAAGGAATACCCACACCGCAAGTGTGCGCACGAGAAGAGGGACAATACTGATCTCATCTTGAGGGCCCACCTCATGCCTCCTCCTCTCTGACCTGCTGTCTCTATCTCACTAACCTCCTTTCAGTTCCCCCAACATGACCTGCTCTTTCCCGAAAATCCTGTACAATATATCCTTTACCTGGATCAAAACTTCATCACATCCCTTCTCCTGGCTGACTCCTGCTCAGATTTCTTTCTTCATTGTAGATTCCGCAACAAACTACTTCCTTAAAGCACATGTTGCACTTGTAACTACTTGTCAATGATATTTTCCACTAAACTGTAAACTTCATGATGTCTTTGTTTTCCACTTATCCCCAGCTGTTAATACAGTGGGTGGCACACAAGAGGAGTTTGATAAATATTTATTAAATAAATATAGCTATGCTGCTTAACTATGTAAAGATATCATATCTGGCCCTGGCTGGCTGGCCCAGTGGTAGAACGTTGGCCTGGCATGTGGAAGTCTTGGGTTCAGTTCCCAGCCAGGGCACACAGGAGAGCACCCATCTGCTTCTCCACCCCTCCTCCTCTCCTTCCTCTCTGTCTCTCTCTTCCCCTCCCGCAGCCAAGGCTCCATTGGAGCAAAGTTGGCCAGGGCGCTGAGGATGGCTCCATGGCCTCCGCCTCAGGCACTAGAATGGCTTTGGTTGCAACAGAGCAATGCCCCAGATGGGCAGAGCATCGCCCTCTATTGGGCATGCTGGGTGGATCCCAATTGGGCACATGCAGGAGTCTGTCTCTCTGCCCCCCTGCTTCTCATTTAAGAAAAATACAAAAAAAAAAAAAAAAAAGATATCATATCTGCTGTAATAGAGTGATACTTCATTGTATCATATAAGTAAACTGCAGAACAGCTCAGAGAAAATTACTAAAGAAATCTAACAAATCTCCCTTTTACTAGCCCACGTGGGTAGTTCTCACAATATGGACAGTGAGAGGGAACATCATGATCTCTTCAGTTGCAGGAACGCAGGGCACTGGGACCCGACAAGCACATAATAGAGTAAGGATTTACAAACATCATAGTTAATTGGCCCATTTCTGAATGAAAAGCCAAAATCCTAAAAACTGCCTTTATTTTAGCTCTGTAATAAATATGAGTAGTACACAATTACCCCAGAAGTAGCCTTTTTAAAAACATATATTTTATTGATTGATTTTAGAGAGGTGAGAGAGAGAAAAGGAGGGAGGAGTGGGAAGCATCAGCTCATAGTAGTTGCTTCCCAGATATGCCTTGACCAGGCAAGCCCTGGCTTTTGAACCAGCACGCCCTCAGCGTTCCAGGTCGATGCTTTATTCACTGCACCACCACCAGTCAGGCTTCTTTTACCTTTTTTAAACTCTTTTTAAATTTAATTTTATTTTTTGTTGTTGTTGTTTTAGGTTTTTTTAGATTTTATTTATTCATTTTAGAGAGAGGAGAGAGAGAGAGAGAGAGAGAAAGAAAGAAAGAAAGAAAGAAAGAAAGAAAGAAAGAAAGAAAGAAAGAAAGAAAGAAAGAAAGAAAGAAAGAGAAAAAAGGGGGAGGAGCAGAAAACATCAACTCCCATATGTGCCTTCACCAGGCAAGTCTGGGGTTTTGAACTGGTGACCTCAGCTTTCTAGATCGATGCTTTACCCATTGCGCCACCACAGATCAGGCTAATTTTATTTTTTAAAGATTTCATTTATTTGAGAGAGAGAGAGAAAGAGAGGGAGAGAAGGCGGGAGGAGCAGAAAGCATCAACTCCCATTTGTGCCTTGACAGGGAAGCCCAGGGTAGAAGTAGCTTTTAAGTAGACATTTTTCCTAATATGTTCATTCTTCATCCTTACCTTACCCCTTACACACACACACACACACACACACACACACACACACACACACACAAACACACAAACACACACACACACAAAACAACAACCCAGGAACTGCAGCACTCATTCTCTGTAGACATTTGTGAGCAGGGTCAGCACAGACAAGTAGCCATAGCTTTTAGGTCATTAAAATAAGAAATGAGAAAAAGGCTTTTTCTCTATTTACATGACACTCTACTTTGTTTCTCCAAAGCATTTTAGACAGCTGGGAATCAAGTTTTCATATTCTTCACAGATACACACACACACACACACACACACACACACACACATGCACACGCACACACGCACCATCCTTACCTCAATGTGTAGGGAAACATTAATAAGAAGAGGGGAAAAGATAATAGATTCAACAAACATTCCTGAAGACAATACTCTAAGTAAACTGTGCAGTATGCTATGGAGGAGTATGGATACTTACAAGACAGGGTCTCTGCTTGAAAAAGGGATTAAAACAAGGATACAAAAGATTTTAACTTAAGGCTAGAGTAAGGCCCTAGTCATGAGAGAAGCGCAAAGAAAGATCTTAACGATCACACACTGTTCAAGACATGAAGACAGCTCCAGTCCTTTCCACCCAGCCTTATCCTCTGTTCAATGTAGTGAATCTAGTACTCCCCACTACAGAGGGCCAGATGTGCAGCTGGTGACCAGGGCAGGTTGCCGAGGGCCCTTAGGGCTGGCGGTAAAGGGATGACGACCGTGGCATCAGGAAAGCCAGGAGTGGAAGCAGGAGGCCCCGGCGCCCCGTGGCTCAGGCTGCAGTGCAGGTGGGAGGTAGACCCGCAGAGGGGCACAGCCAAAGGCGCGCCCGGCCCGCAGCTCCGTTCGCCTCAAACAGCCTCCTCCCCGCGGGAACCCAAAGTCACCCTGCCCCTCAGCAATGCTGCCTAAACCCAGGTCACCCAAGCCACACCGTGCCCGCCCCCGTTCCGGAGAGCGCCGCCACATTTCATTTCCCTCTGGTGCCATCCCCACTCCAAGTCCACCTTCACTTCGGTCACAGTCCAGAATCTGCCCTCATCATTCCAGGGCGCCTGCTACTGACGAGAATCACAACCGTAACTATAGCGCCCCCTTTCCGCCTGGTCACCCCATGTTCTCGACTTTGTCTTCATCTCCAAACCCTACCCTGCCCGCCTTACTTCTTGCTACACCCCATGCCCTCCGTAAATCCCATATAACGGTAAGAACAGCTACCGTGACGATTTATTATTCACTACACGTCACTGTATCACTGGGCACAATGGCACACACGTCATCTCATCTAAGTCACCAGCACGGAAATCTTGTGCGCGTGTATGACTGTTATTCTCACTGACAGAAGAGGAAACTGAGGTTCGGACCGGAGCGGGGTTTGCACTGGGTCTCAGAGGAGCACGGCTTCTCAGACGGCTCCGTCTGGCTCTGGATCCTCCTCCATCATGAAGTCTAACCGCCTCCTGTGCTACTCTGTCCGCGGGTGGACCCACGCCTCCGTGTGGCGCACACAGCCCTTCCCTTAGTGGAGGTCCCCCAAGGCTCCCAAGACCCCGAATCCCGCTCGGTCCTGGTCACTTTTTACGGTTACGCGCCCCCCTTTTCCCCGCAGGCTGCTTCAGGCTCCGTCTCCCTCCCTCCTCCTGCTGCCACCCCCTTTCTGTCCCCATGATGCCGGGTCGCGCCAACCCCGCGAGCTGAGGCCTCTTCCGTATTCACGGCTCCGCCGACCCCCATCACCAGCTTTCTCCCTCTTTCCAGTCACCCCGCCGACCTCGAGTTGGAGGGGAGCTCCCACCCCTTCCCGGGGATCCCGACGCCCGGCTGGCTCTGCGCTGCCCCCAAATCAACTTGACAGACTACCCTGCCGCTCAACAAGTGGGGGGGAAACCTATCGTCAAACACCCGTCTACACCCGACTCGACCAAAACAGCAGATCCCAAAAGTACACGATACAAACCGCTTAATCTCCACCCTCGGGCGCCTTCTTCTGATTGGCTCTGAGGAAGCACGCCAAAGCGTCACTTCCGGCGGAAGGGGACGCGGGAGATTCGATTGGCGTTGGGCTCTGGCTGGCTGGGTGCCGCCTCCCTGCCGTTACTGAGCGTTGCGCGGGCAGTTCTGGCTGGGCTGCTCTCTGCTGTGAGTATCTGCCCGACGGGTTCTCCCGAGGGTGAAGCCCTTAACGTCATTGTGAATGAGACTCAGCCGTTCCGTTATTTTTTCGGGAGTGAGCCTTTCCTACAACGGCGGTCCTAGTGAGGGCTGGGAGTGCAAAGGTCAGTCACTGGAATTTCAGACAGCGCTGTTGCGGCGCTCGGAGAGCGTTTATTGAGCATTTGCTGTGCTTCGGGCTACACTCGCTGAGCGTCTGGAACGGGCACTGCAGAAAGGGAGAGGTAAAGCTCCAGCGTTTGAGGTGCTCAGAGATACGTATCCGAAAGTATGAGGTGCAGAAAAGGGGCCTTTTCCAAACTGCCTTGATGACCCAGAGGGAAAAGTGCTTAGCTGAGCCGTGTGTTCGTACCAGAAACCCTAAAGTTCTCTAGGTTCCTGCCTCGTCGCTCACATCTAGCCAGTCACCGGACGGCTGCAGAGCTACGTGTTTGTCAGTGGCCTCCCAGCTGGTTCTCCTTTCCATCTTGTGACCTTCCAGGCCAGTCTGCACATCGCCAGGCTGATAAAGCTCAAATCTGGTTAGGGCACCCCTGATCTACACCTTTCAGCTGCTCCTACTTTCCCTCAGATTTAATTCTAAACTTCTTTTCCTCCTTTTTTTTCTTTTTGTTTGAGTCTAAACTTCCTAACATGGTTTCCAGGGCCCTTCTTGTCCTGCCTTTGCCGACCTCTCCAGCCTTGTTTTTCACCACTCTGGCCCTGGGTTCCAGCCATAATGTCTTTCTGAGTTCCCCAAATGCACCATCCTCTCTCACCTCCAGTTAGTGATTCATTCTGCAGATAGTTTTTAACAGGACCCAGAGGTGATGTGACAGGACCCCCTACTATCTTAGGGAGGAATTGCTTCCTACACTAACAATAACCAGAGGTGATGTGACCAGACCCCCAAATTAGAGACAGTCCTTGCCTCACACAGGGCACCCTATTTTTACTGGGTGAGAACCCTTGCAACACACAGAAGACCAAGAGCTATAGTGACTGAACAATCTGCTGTCTTATGTAGAATCCTCTCCATACTCACAGGGCCCCTCCTCTTTCAAGTTGGACTCCTCCCCACACTGCCAGGATCCAGAGATGTCAAAGACTCAATTCTCTCTCAGGTGGGTCCATATTCCACACTAAATAAATCCAAAGATGATATGAAAGGACCCCCAGTTCCTTCATGAGGGAACTCCCCCCACACTCAGAGGACTCAGAGCTGACACCATAAGACCTCCTACCCTCTGGGATAGAACTCATCCCAGCACTCAGAGAATCCCGAGCTGAGGTGACAGGGTTGTCTGTGCTCTGCGTGGAAGACTTCCACACAGTCAGATGTGCACGGCCAGGAAATGCTCTTTTCTGCTGCCATCAGTGTACTTCTTGGGAAAGCATCTGTTTACTAAGTTTCTGCTCTTATCATTTCAAGTATCCTGTAAATCCCTATCTCAGGATGTCTTTTTTTTTTTTTTTTTTTTTTCTGAAGTTGGAAACGGGGAGGCAGTCAGACAGACTCCCGCATGTGCCCGACTGGGATCCACCCGGCACGCCCTCCAGGGGGCGATGCTCTGCCCATCTGGGGTGTTGCTCTGTTGCAACCAGAGCCACTCTAGCGCCTGAGGCAGAGGCCATAGAGCCATCCTCAGCGCCCCGCCAACTTTGCTCCAATGGAGCCTTGGCTGCGGGAGGGGAAGAGAGAGACAGAGAGGAAGGAGAGGAGGAGGGGTGGAGAAGCAGATGGGCGTTTCTCCTGTGTGCCTTGGCCGGGAATCGAACCCAGGACTCCTGCACGCTAGGCCGATGCTCTACCACTGAGCCAACCGGCCAGGGCCTCAGGATGTCTTATATACATACAGTGACAGGATCCACTACTCTCTTAAGTGGGATCTTTCTCCAAACTAACAAGACTACACGTACAGGAACATTTTCCCACAGTGAGAGAACCCAGAGCCTATTGTCTCTGGTGGGACCGTGTCCCAACCTCAAGAATGTGCAGCCAATGTGACAGGACCTCTTATTGTCAGATGGGAACTTTACCCAGGCTCCCAGGACCCAGAGCTGAAGTGTCATGCCCCCTTACTATCAAGTTGGACTCCTCCCCACAGTTACAGGACACAGAGGAAATATATCAGTATACCCTAATTTTATAGGCAGAGACTCCTTTTAATCCTCACAGGACCCAGTGCTGTAGTGACAGGACACCCCAGTCTCTCATCTCTGGTCCTCTCCACACTCACATTACCCAGACATGATGTCACAGGACCTGCCTCCTTGCTCAGAAGACCTAGAGCTGACATGACACAACCCCCTACTCTTTCTGGTGAGGACCCAGCGCTCATGTTGCAGGACTCCATAAGCTCTCAGGTAATACTCATTCCAAGAACCCAGAGCTGATGTAAGTGGACCCTCTCTCAGAGTGGGACTCTTTCAACACTCATGCACACTGCTATGCAGTGTACATCTTTGGAACACCTGAGTTGAGACCGCCAGGCAATGCTTTTTTGCTGCCATCTAGTGTACATCATGGGAACAGCACCTTTTTACTAAGCATCTGCTCTTATCATTTTGCAAGGATATTTAGGAGGCACCTCTTACATCATCCTTAGGTCAGAATATCTTATATACTTGTTTCTATCTCTGATTCTCTTCTGCATGTGGGGTCTCTGACTATCAAGTATGTGATATTCCCATACATATGTATGTCTTTATTTTTTTAAGGTTTTATTTATTAAGAGGAGAGAGAGAAAGAGGTGAGGGTGGGGGGGGGGAACAGGAAGCTTCAACACATAGTAGTTGCTTCTCATATGTGCCTTGAGGTTATTTTCTGTGTCTAATCTGCCTCATATGTATTTGTGTAGTGCCAGTGGCTGAGGCCAGGCAGGTCCACATTGGATTCGGGCAAATGGTAGAGAAACTACTGAGCCAGAAAATGTTGGCCCATTCCCATTTAATCGAGTCCTACAACAGTGGACAAGCCACCAGCAGGGGAAAACCTCACTGCAGCAGGCGAACAAACAGCAAAAACGGTTCCTCACAGCAGCGAACAGGCAATCCACAACCCGCCCTCAGCCCTGAGGGCAAGCACCCATAGCCTTACATAGACTCTACACACGCCCTGCTAGCACGTGCTCATGCACTACCCGTGCAAAATGCTTTCAGCTGGGAAACCGACAAGCAAGCTTAACAGCTGTTTTCCCCACAATTTGATTATTAGATCAGGCAACAAAATCTTGAGTTTAGAGGGAAGTTTGTTTTTTTCCATGTAAAGCAAGTAATCATTTAATAGGAGGTAAATTATGGGAGTACATCACCATCATTGTTTCCTGGGGAAAAAAAGATTTAACAATTTAACTTATTCTCAGTGCTGAATAATTATATCAACAAAATATGAAACAATCTATTAATTTAACTTGTGGATGTAAAACTTTTATGTAAAGGTTCAAAGGTGGGAATGAAGAAGCCAAAGTTTTGTGCTTGACATGTTCTTAAGTTGATTGTTTTTTTTATTACAGAGACAGACAGAGTCAGAGAGAGGGATAGACAGGGACAGACAGACAGGAATGGAGAGAGATGAGAAGCATCAATCATTAGTTTTTCGTTGTGACACCTTAGTTGTTCATTGATTGATTTCTCATATGTGCCTTGACCGTGGGCCTTCAGCAGACCGAGTGACCCCTTGCTCGAGCCAGCGACCTTGGGTCCAGGCTGGTGAGCCTTGCTCAAACTAGATGAGCCCACGCTCAAGCTGGCAACATTGGGGTCTCGAACCTGGGTCCTCCCCATCCCAGTCCGACTCTATCCACTGCGCCACCGCCTGGTCAGGCTTAAGGTGATTGTTAAGAAACAAGACTGAGAAAGGACCTGTGCTTCTCATCTTATTTCTTCCTAAGATACTTATTTGGATAAACTGGTTTAGGAAGAGAATTTTAGCATAATTACCTTAGCTTTAGAAATTCAAGCTCCAAGGACTGTGTAGATCCCCACCTTACCCACATGTCCTATAGTTTGGGGGTTGCCCTAACAAAAAGTAACCTGCCACATATGCTGCAGCTCTTAAAAGTTACCTTTATATCATCCATTTCACCTCTGAAGTATAAGACCCTGTCCCCCCTTGCCCAAAATGTCCTCTCTACCTGATATCACCTCCTCGTCTTTGCTATTCATTTCTATGTGAATTCCCCGTCAGGTATTGTAATGCCAGTGGCTGAGGCCGAAGACCCAGGTTGGATTCGGGCAGACGGTAGAGAAACTGCAGAACCAGAAAGCGTTGGGCCATTTTGTTTAATAACAGACTTAGCCCCTTTTTCTCTGAGAGTTTGTGTTTTTGCCTCCTATATTTAAGCCTTTTACCTATTTGAGTTAATTGTTGAATGTAGTGTGAGGAAAAGGGCCAATTTGAACTGCAGGTGGATAGTCAGTCAGTGGCATCATTTGTTGAACAAACCCTCCTTTATTTCATTTCCTGTTGTCAGCTCTTGTCAGACGTCAGATGGCTGTGATGGATTGGTTTATTTCTGTGTTCTCAATTCAGTTCCATCTATCTATATGTATAGTCACAGGTCACATTATCATGTATCAGTCAGTGCAGTACTATCAAGAGCAATTTATGAGTCAGCCTGGAGTTCTCTATTAGTTTGAAAAATTGTGCAGATTCTGACTTCCTGTGATGAAGATGGTTGACCAGACTGGCTCCTTCCAGCCATTAATGAGTTGAAGCCAAAACCTTTGGTGCATGAGGACTGTGGTTCTCTTCTTGGAAGGTCCCGCACCTGTTCTCTTTCCTACCCCCTGAACTGGAAAACCACTTACTCCCATAATTCAGGTCATACTTGTTGTCAATACTGTACCTCTACATTTGTTGATTTAATGATCCCAAACTGTAGTATTGCCCTATATTCTCAATAAAAGGTGAAAATGGAACCAAATTAAAAAAAAAAAAAAAGAAAACTGTTTGCTGTTCCTGTTGCTGGTTGTGGTGGGATCAAGGTACCTTTGACCAGGTAGTTACTGGTTTGAGTTCATCATGAGGACTCTGGATGTAGCAAGCAAAGGAATACACATTGTCAGGAGGATGAGAAGTGGAAAAACAAGATTATTTTTTGGCTCTGAGATTCTAGGATTTATATGTTCTATTCAGAGAGAACAGATTCTTAATGGGTTTATGCAAATAAATATATTGCCATGACACACTTATCAAAGAATTGACAAATTCTGGAGGGACCAAGTTGAGAGAAAAATATAAAACAAAAGGAAAATCCAGCCCTGGCTGTTTGGCTCAGTGGTAGATATTCGGCCCGGCGTGTGGATGTTTTGGGTTTGATTCCCTATCAGGGCACATATCTGCTTCTCCACCCCTCTCCCTCCCCTTTCTCTCTCTCTCTCTCTCTCTTCACCTCCCACAGCCATGGATTGATTGGTTTGAGCTAGTTTGCTCCTAGCACTGAGGATGACTCTGAGGAGCCTCTGCCTCAGGCATTAAAAATAGCTTGGTTCATGTGTATCGGCCCTGCGTGGGTTTGCCAGGTGGATTTCAGTCAGGGTGCATGTGGTAGTTTTTCTGTCTCCCCTCCTCCTAAAAAAAGAAAAGAAAAGAAAAATCCTTGTTTAACATTTAATGTTTAACATTAAAAAGGACTAAATTTCAACTTTGTATTAGACAGCTAAGAAGCCATTTGCATTCTATAAATTGTCAAACACTTATAAGAAGCATGTGTTTATGAGACACGATTATAAAGCAAACCTCACAGAACTCATAGTTGAAATAGGTTAAACTAATTAGCTTAGCTTAGGTGGCTAAGATTTGTCTTTTGATAAGCTGTATATTTCGGGCAGTTTCCCTAATTTGGAGCCTTTCCTTAGATCGAACATTGTAAACGATATAGGGACTTGGGTGATTCCCAAAGGCCCTTCTGCTACCTCCTGTAGGGGCAGAGGTTTGGGTCTGGACATTCGTCATATTCTGGAGTATGAAAGGGAAGCTAGCAGGTGAGAACTGGGATTTGAGGGTCTGAACTGGTGAATGTGGAGGTTAATTGCTTGTCTTTGGTTGAAAGAAATTCCCTTCCCTGTAAAAGAGGAGGAAGTCTGGTAGCTGAGGCAAAGGTCAGAGCCCGAAACTTCCCTACGCTGCACTTTGTGGCCAAGTGCCTGGGATTGACATGTGACTCCTTCCAGCCCCAGTTCCCAGTGCATAACCCTTTTCCGCTGGGGGCGGAACTACCTTTGTGCCTTATAGTCAGGCTGAAAGTACCTGGGTGTGGGCCTCAGGAGAGAGTGTCCTTAAGTCTAGGGTGGCTGCTGGCAGTGACATAGCAGATGGCTGGCGAAACTTGACCATTTCCTCCTGAGTTTTGACAAAATAGACCAAAGGCTTATACTTTGCAAGATGCCCCAAGCTCTTTTCCTTTCCCCCAGGTATCTAGACGCTGAGAAGTTCCGAGTTCGGGACTAGAGGGAGCTGCCAGTTGGAAGAAATGCAGTGTTTAAAAGTTGGGCTAGTTAACCTGTCCTGCCTTTCGTGTTCTAGCAGTCCCAGTCCTTCAGGAGGCCTCGCAGAGCGAACAGCCTCCTCTAGGAGGGGAGGGGCATCTCTGTTAAGCCATCTTGAGAATGGCCAGAGATGAGCATTCCCGGGCACTGGGAACAAATCCTGTTAGCCACTGCGCCAAGTCTGGGAGGTGAAGCGGCTCTGATATAATACACAGAAACCAACACAGTGTGGCAGCCAAACTGAGGAGAAAAGGAAACATGTCCGAAACGAGAGAACAGAATAAAACTAAACAAAATGGAGACAAGTGATCTCCTAGATGCAGAATTCAAAACACTAGTTACAAAATGCTCATTAAACTTAGTGAAGCCAAGAATCAAATAAGCAATTTGAAATATAAGGAAGCAAAAACATCTGCTCAGAGCAGCAAAAAGAAAAGAGGGTCCAAAACACTAAAATAGTGTAAAAATACTCTGACACAACTCCAAGCACAGGAACATTCACATCATGGAGATGCAGGAAGGGGAAGAGAGAGCAAGCAACTGAAAACCTATTTGAAAAAGATAATGACATTTCCCTAACTTAGAGAAGGAAATGGATATACAAGTCCAGGAAGCACAGACAGTCACAAAAAAGATAAATCCAAACAGGTCCAAACCAAGACATATCATAATTGAAAAGGTTAAAGACGAAGAGAATATTTTTAAAGCAGAAAGAGAAAAGCAGTTACTTACGTACAGGGGAACTCACATAAGATTGTCAGCTGATTTTTCAACAGAAACTTTGCAGGCCAGAAAGAAATGGCAAGAAATATCCAAAGAGATAACAAGCAAGGACCTACAACCAAGGTTACTCCACCCAGCAAAGCTATCATTTAGAATCAAAGGACATATAAAAAGCTTCCCAGGCAAGAAAAAGCTAAAGTTCATCACCACCAAACTACTATTTCACAACAAAATAAATGAACAAAAAATAAAAATAAAAAAATAAATGAACAAGCAGAACAGAAACAGGCTCACAGATACAGGGAACATTTTGATGGTTGCCACATGGGAAGGGGCTTGGGGGATGCTAAAAAGGTTGAAGAGATTAAAGATTAAAAAGAGGTTGTTACAGAATAGTCTTGGGATGTAAAGTACAGCATAGGGAATACAGTCAGTATTCTAATAACTATAAATGGTGTCAGATGGGTACGAGAGTAACTGAGAAGATCACTTAGTAAGTGATGTAACATCTAATCACTAGGTGTACACCTGAAACTAATATAATATTGCATGTCAACTGTAATTGAAAAATTAAAAATCGATTTAAAATTAAATGAATAAACTTAAACAGCTTAACAAAGCTCTGGTAAGTAACTCCTGAACACCGGTACCAAATTCTGGGGTTAGGTCTTGTAACGTAAAAAGGCAAATGCTTTCAGCTGCCTGCCACAACACAAGTCCAAGTCATGAGGCAGCTGCAGGTGCGAAAAGAAGAGGATTATTCAGGTGCAGCAACCTGAGAGAATGGTGGACTCCCATCTCAAAGGTCATCTCCCCTCATGCGCATGCCCGCTGTTCTCAGAGTAGGGAAGGGAGGGCTTTTTTCCTAACCAAGTCTTGTTAGCCTGGAGCGCCGGGGCCCTGTCCGTTTATTGCTGGTTTTCTGCGTGCTCTGGTCCTGTCCATTCATGTCTCTAGCTTTTGGCGTGCTGGGTGCGAGAACCTCGCCTTGCAGCCATGATGGTCAAGGGGGAAGACTCGCCGGTGCTCTGTCCACAGTCTGTCTGGCTTACAGAATGGAGCTTAGATGTTATCTCCCATCCTGTGGCCACGGACACAAGCAAATCCCAGATTGTCCCCTGAGCCCTCCCTGGGACCCACCAGCCAGAGCCCGCTGTCACCTGCTTCCCTGCCCAGCCACGCCCTCCTCCCGCCCCTCCTCTGGCCTCCAGAGCCCTGCTCAGATGGCTCACCTGTGCTTCCTCCTCCCCTGTCCGTCACCTGCTCAGCCATCTGCCCGCCCTTGTACCATCCTGCAAGCTGTCCCCGGGCCCTGAAGTCCCTGCCAGTGGCACCTGGACCTTAAGGAGCTTCCTCAGAGGGGCACCTCAGCCTCCCCAGAAGACAGGTGGGGTCCCTGTGTCAGAGCAAGGGCTGCCAGGGCCGCGGGGCTGGGCGGTAGGAGGAGAATTGCCATTTAATAAATTTGTCAATTTGATATGAAACAGATATTACTTTCATTGGCAGGTTTTTGATGACAAGGTTTCTTGTTTGTTTATTTTTTAGAGTGGCAAGGAGAGAGAGAGGCAGGAACATCGAGCTGTTCCTGTAAGTGTGCTGGCTGGATCGAACTGGCAGCCTCTGTGCTTCTGGACAACACTTAAAGCAACCAAACCACATGGGCTTAATTTTTTTTACTTTATTGATTGAGTTTTCAGAGACACAGAGAGAAGAAGTGAGAGGGGCAGGGGGGATGGAAGCATTCATTTGTCGTTCTAGGTAGGTGTGCATTCATTGGTTCCTTCCCATGTGTGCTCCAACCCGGGATCGAACCTGCAACCTTGTCATTTCAGGATGACGCTCTAACTGACTGAGCTAACCAGCCAGGGCTGAAGATATGTTTTTAAGAATGCACATTACCATCTTTGAATGGGTTGAACAATACAAAAAGCCTATTTCAAGTATTGGGGGTTTTTTTGTAAGTTTCAGGTAAACATTTCTTTTCTTTTTTTAGATTTTATTTATTTTAGAGAGAGGAGAGACAGTGAGAGAAGAGAAAGAGAGAGAAGGGGGGAGGAGCAGGAAGCATTAACTCTCCTATGTGCCTTGACCGGGCAAGCCCAGGGTTTTGAACCGGCGACCTCACCATTCCAGGTCGACGCTTTATCCACTGCGCCACCACAGGTCAGGCAGCTGCTGGTTCAGTTTTGTTTACTGATGAGAAAAGGTCAGTTCCTACAAAGAAGGGAAGCTGTTACACGGGCAACTTTTGTTATGAAAGTTTAGGCTGGGGGAGGGGAATTAGAAGAACAGAAAAGCTAGGAAGAGAAAATATGATAGAAAGAGAAGAAGAAATAAAACCGGAAAAGAGGGAAAAAATGAAGTATTTGCATTTGTCTCAGGTGTCTCACCTGTGAGACAGGCTAGCAGGTGATGATGAAAAGCACCACGCTCAGCTGACCCTTGACTCGGCCACATCACGTCCTGGCTGGGGTTCTCCAGTGAGACCTCAGGACGTTTTACACTATGGAAAATTACTAAGGACCCCCCAAAACTTTTAGTTTTGCAGATAATATCTATCAGTATTCACTATGCGATATTGAATCAAAATCTCAAATATCAAAATACATAAGTAACATTCTGATAAAATATAAACTGAATGTCATTTAGC
The DNA here is from genome assembly GCF_036850995.1 of Saccopteryx leptura. Classification (NCBI taxonomy): domain Eukaryota; kingdom Metazoa; phylum Chordata; class Mammalia; order Chiroptera; family Emballonuridae; genus Saccopteryx; species Saccopteryx leptura. The sequence goes on along the minus strand of NC_089505.1, from coordinate 60,575,687 downwards.
CATTATAAGATGTATAAGGACAAAGTTCCCTTTCTGTAACTCATTCATCCAGCCCTGCATTCACTGGTCTTTTACCCCAAGTTTTACAAATATTTTTCTGTCATTGCAAGAAATATTTGCTGATTCCAGAGTTGACACTTGAAGGAAACACGAGAGGAGGTTGACTGGTCCTGGGCCACCGGAATGAGGAAGAGTCAGTGAAGATTGCTGGTGCATTTGTGACAATCCTACCAGGTCTGGAAAATACAAAACCCTCCGGGTCCCCCAGCAGCAGGCCAAGGGCAGGGCTCCGAGGAGGCTGTGTAGCCTCACACCAGCGCCCTCTGCAGCCCTGGGCCGCCCCTGACCTTGCCTTTCTTCCTTAACCTCAAGAAATCAAAGGACCTCGTTCTGGATGGGAAAAAATAAAGCTTCCAAGAACAAGCATGTGTTTGGAAACCTGGACCCAGCTGCATATCTTTTAAGTCTCAGTCAAGAATTCCCAGTGTCAGTGGAGCATGTGGACTTCTGAAGAGCTCCTTACACGCAGCCCCCCAGAGCACGTGGGAAGGAGAATTGGCTGTGACATGGCTCCCACCTCCCCCATGGGGGTCAGATGCATCTCTTAACAGGGCAAGTTGGCAAGATGGAGAGCGATGGGAGTGCGCAGCCATGACCCAGCTTCTTCCCCAGGTCTCTCCATTGCCCTGCAGCCCCTGGGCTGCGCTGAGCTTTGGAGAACCCGGTCTTACCTTTGCCTCAAGTGGGAAGCGGGGAGCTCTAGAGAACAGGACCTGTCTCATGGCCTCAAGGAGCTGGGTCACTGGTTCCCGTCCTTGGGTGGACATTGCACAGCTGTTTTTGGACACTGGTCTTAGAGATGCTTGTGTTTGGCGCACCTCGGGTCACAAAGAGAAGGGACTTTCTTCAGGGAAGGACCCATCCCCTGAAGCAGATGGAGGCACGGAGGAGGGAGGCGAGTGGCTGAGGAAGGCGCTTGCGGAGGGTGTCCTCGAACTCGGTCTGGCTCCCCACCCTCCACCCACATTTCCAGGCCATCAGCAGGAGGAATCAGTCTCCCCTGGTCTGCAATCGTGTGCGTCCAGGCGAAAAGGTGCCAGTCACAGGGTGTGTCTTCAAAGAGTGACTTCACCCGGCAGAAAGCAGGTTTTCAAGACTGAGAATTCTGCAGGGGCCAAAAGAAAGTATAATTCGGGACCCTGACCACACCAGGCTGTGGTCGGGAGAGCCAGCCCGGGATGTGCCCCCTTGAAGGGGGCAGGGAGCCTGTGCTGTTTGTAAGTTTTCAGGGGTGCCCTCCCCACACAGTCATCACTCCCGAGACTCACCTTCCAAAAGGGACGTGCTGCCCATTTTCAGCCTTCCTACTTCAAGCTGTCTGAGTCTGCTAGGCAAACAGAAGTGCTCGAACTCGGGTTCCCAGATGTCTGGCCATTCCTTGCTGTCAGGGCTGGGAAAGGGAGGAGCCCTGGCTGCCTTGGGGCCTGCGGGAAGGGAGGGAGGAGGGTGTGGTGGGGGTGAGGCCTCAGAGAGATGCCCCCAGAGAGGCTTCACCTCCAGCCGCAACTATTGCCCCTCAGAAACCATAGCTGCACCCAGGGAGACTGCGGGAACATGGTCCTGATTCTGCTGGACATTGATGGCCAGCCGCAATGGCAGAGCATGGCAAATGCCCCCTGAGTTCCCAGGACCACAGTGAACAGGGTGCTTTGTCTCTGAGGGCCCCCAGTGTCCAGGCCTTGAAATCTTACAGCAGGGCTTCACCTGTCTCCCCATTGCCACAGTTCCTCCATCCGGACATTCTTTCCTTTGTCAGGAGTCCCCTAGTCACTGTCCCTAAGGAGGCTGGTTTGGGGACTGGGGTATGTCCCAGGCACAGGACGCAGTCGCTCCTTCTGAATAAGGACTGTGCTTGGCCACATGGAGGGGAAGGGGCCTGCAGGGAAAGGTGCCCTGGCCCCACTGACTCAGCCGCCCCCTTCTAATGGTGGCCGGGAAAGCCTGCAGGGGGACTCCAGTGTGGTCACACAGGAGCTTGTTACATTTTCTTGGACTAATTGCCAGGAAAGGCTCCTTCCTTGCGACCCAAGCCAGATGCCCAGATCACTGAGAACCTGCTGTTGAGACAGGGCTACCTGGAGAGCTGGAGGGCCCACCAGGATTGCTTGTAGTGCTGCCCACCGCGTTCATTACCTGTGCCCAACAGGTGCCTGAGTCATGAGGCTTCGAGGGGTTCCAGACCCAGTGGCAGGGACTCCGGGCCCTGAAGACAGTTTGCAGAATAGCCCAAGAGAAGGGAGATGGTGGGAGGAGTCTGCTCAGTAGGACTTACCTTGTGGATGGCAAGCTGTCTGCCCAGTTGTTGAGGCCAGAGAAGGGCCAGAAGGGGGGTGCAGGGCAAAGGTGGGTGGGGAGTAGAGGGGCAGGGCAGGTGGACAGGTTGCAGAGAAGGAGGAGGACTGGCATGGCAGGGGAAGCAGGGGACCCTAGTCGGCCTGTGGAGGCTGCCATTCTTGCACGCTCCCCAGTGAGGGGTTGCTGGCAAGAGACAGGACCCTGATTGTGTGAGGTCGGGGAGCAGGAGGGGGGCCCAGGTGGGGGTCCTGCCAAAGGCTGGTGGGGGGACTCAGGAGGAGCAAGGGGTAGAGGGTGGGATGGGGAGAATAGGTAAACGGAATAGCTTTTTCTTCATTGCTGTCTATAAGCAGAGTGAGAGCTTGACCCGACTGTGGAGTTCTGCAATCTGCCTCTTTCCTTGTGACCCCAGAAGCAGAGAGGTCTAGAGAGAAACCGGAACCCTTCCTGAAGCCCATCTGTGCCCTGTAGGGAAGAGCAGAGCAGGTCTTTCTGTTTTCAGTACAGGTTACTCTTTACACTGTTTTGTGTTAGTTTCAGGTGTACAGCACAGTGTTAGACAATAGTATACTTTATACAACGTTCCCCCAAAATTGCCAGGACACACCTAGCAACATGCATGGTTATTAAAATATTGACTGTATTTCCTATGTTGTCATTTATATCCCCATGACGATTTTGTAACTACTAATCTCTATTTTTTAATCCCTTCACTCTTCACCCCATCCCCCAAACCGCCGTCCTTCAGGCAACCGTCAGCATGTTGTCTGAATCTGTTCTATTTATATTGTTAGCCCCTTGACTGTCACTTGTGGGGGTGGCTGGGTCGTAGTACTTTGACATGGTCTGAAGCTGTCCCTGGTGCGCTGGTCAGTCACCACCTGGGTTCTGCCTGGGACCACCTGGCAGGAGCTACAAAGTGATCTGCAGATGTTTGCTGCTTGTGCTGGGTTTGGAGGTGCCCAGCTGAGACTAAGGTCAAAGCAAGGCCTGGAGCCACTTAGCAGAGGTACAGGGTTCACTGAAGCCAGATGCTGCTTGTTTGAGAGCTTTTAGGAAAATCTGAAACATGAGTCAACACAAGCCATTGGTCTGGAAAAGCCACTGAAAACAGCTTGAGTGTGCCCTAAAGTTATGTGGGGTGAGACTCAGGGAATCACCAGGTGGGGCTAACAGTGTCAGCCAGGTTGGTGGAGTCTCAGGTGTGGGGCCTGCCTGCTGGCTCTGGAGAGGGGGGCTCAGAAACGGAACAATGGCTGGTGTCAATACCTCTGCGGGAAAGAAAGCTGCTCCCTGCCCTCTGCTCCCCAGCTCTCATCCAGATGTTGGTAACTGAGCTTTTTTCTGCATATCCCTGCTGCCTTTCAAGCTTACACCCCAGCCCTGGGGCTCAGAGGGCGTGAGTCAGAGGAAGTCCATGCACAGGCCCTTTAAGAGGAACTGCCTGTGACTCCAGCAGCCATCTGCTTCCCTCACCTCAGTCCCTGCTCCTTTTGCCAGCCAGAGGTTATGGGGACTTGTCTTCCAGGACCTGGAACCCTGGGCTGGGACCCCTCATTCCTCAGAGGGGACCCCCACAGCTGAAATATCTCTCCGATTTTTGTCCCCCATACTTGGTGTGGGACAAGCCCTATTGGTGTCTCAGCCCCTCCCTCTGGTCTCCATGTGGCTTTTTCCTTAATTCCCTGGTTGTAGGGAATCCATCCAGCTCGATTTTAGGCAGCTGTGAATGGTAGTTCCTCTGTAGTTTAGCTGTCATTTTGATGTGGTTGTGGAGGGGGTAGTACTGCAGGGTTTTGTTTGTTTCCAATTTGTCTTTCTGGGTCCCTTCAGATTTTTCAACCCCCAAGTCCCGCCCATCCGGCAACTGTCAATCTGCTGTCTGTAGCTCTGAGTCTGTTTATGTTTTGTTTGTTCCTTTAGTTCTTAAGATTAAAAATTATATTTTAATTGTACAACATAATGAGTCAATATATTTAAGTATTCCAATGCCATGTGGATTTTCCTGGATGTGGACTTTTCCTGGACTCCTGCTCCTTGGGACAGCTCCTAACAGGCTGAACTTGGGTTGGGTTGCATTTATCAGGGATTAGGCATAGTGTTGGGGCCAACTTGGACTTGGTGAACTTGTTAAGGACACTACTCTTTTATGCATTTTTGCTTTATTGGCCAAGAGTTTGCTTAAAGGCTTTAATCACTGTAAAAAAAAAAAAATAGAAGACTGGATAAAGAAGATGTGGCACATATACACCATGGTATACTATTCAGCCATAAGAAATGATGACATCAGATCACTTACAACAAAATGGTGGGATCTTGATAACATTATACGGAGTGAAATAAGTAAATCAGAAAAAAACAAGAACTGCAGGATTCCACACATTGGTGGAACATAAAAACGAGACTAAGAGACATGGACAAGATTGTGGTGGTTACTGGGGGCAGGGCGAGGGAAGGAGGGAGAGGGGGAGGGACACAAAGAAAACTAGATAGAAGGTGACAGAGGACAATCTGACTTTGGGTGATGGGTATGCCACATAATTGAATGACAAGATAACCTGGACATGTTTTCTTTGAATATATGTACCCTGATTTATTGATGTCACCCCATTAAAATTAATAAAAATTTTTATTAAAAAATATATATATAGCCTGACCAGGTGGTGGTGCAGTGGATAGAGCATCGGACTGGGATGCGGAAGGACCCAGGTTCAAGACCCCAAGGTCACCAGCTTAAGCGCGTGCTCATCTGGTTTGAGCAAGGCTCACCAGCTTGAGCCTAAGGTCGCTGGCTCGAACAAGGGGTTACTCAGTCTGCTGAAGGCCCGTGGTCAAGGCACACATGAGAAAGCAATCAATGAACAACTAAGATGTCATAACGCGCAACAAAAAACTAATGATTGATGCTTCTCATCTCTCCGTTCCTGTCTGTCTGTCCCTATCTGTCCTTCTCTCTGACTCAATCTCTGTGTCTCTGTAAAAAAAAAAAAAAAAAAAAAAAAAAAAAAAAACAAAAAAATATATATATATTTAAGTACTGTGTAATGATCTCCACCACAGGCCTATTTGACGTCCACCACCACATACAGTTATAATTTTTCCCCTTGTGATGAAATATTAAGATCTACTCCCCACCATATGACTTCACTTATACATGAGATTTAATGACCAGTAAACTAACAAAGAAGACTCAGATGCAGAGGACAGAATGACAGCTGTCAGAGGAGATGGGGGTTGGTGGCTGGGTGAAAAAGGTGAAGGGATTAAGCAATGAAAAAAATGCTCATAGCCAGACCTGGCAGTGACACAGTGGTTAAAGCATTGGCCTGGGACGTGGAGGACCCAGGTTCGAAACCTTGAGGTCACTGGCTTCGCACGGGCTCATAGATGTGACCCCATGGTCGCTGGCTTGAGCCCAAAGGTCACTGGCTTGAAGCCCAAGGTCACTGGTTTGAGTAAGAGGTCACTCTGCTGTAGCCCCTTGGTCAAGGCACATATGAGAGCAATCAATGAACAACTAAGGTGCCGCAATGAGGAATTGATGCTTCTCATCTCTCTCCCTTCCTGTCAATCCCTCTATCCCCCCTCTCTGTCTCTGTCACAATAAAAATGCCCATAGATACCAACAACAGTGGGGTGATTGTGGGAGGAAAAGGGGTGTCGGGAGGTAGAAGAGGGTAAGAGGGGGATAATGGTGGTGGAAGGAGACCTGGATTTGGGGGGTGAAGGTGTGGTGCGGTGTACAGATGATGCGTTATGGAATGGGACACTCGAAACCTATGAACTTTTCTTGACCAGTGTCACCCCAATAAATTCACTTGAAAAAATTTTAAAATAAAAAATTCGGGATGATATCAGAGTAATGGCGCGGTAGGAAGCAATACCGATAAATCTCCCCCAAAACTCAACAAGATCTTCAACCAGAAACAGAAAAACCTATCCTTGGAGCCTCCAGATGTTTCGCAATACACCCAAAGATATGGTCGAGTGAAAAATTGGCTAAATATATAATCAAACCCTGAAGGAAATAGGGAGTAAGAAATGCTCCGCCTTCCTCACTAACCTAAATAGGGCTTCTTTCACTGGGAACTGAGAATATAAAAACTAAGGCCGGCAAAGGGGGTGAATAGATCCAGGCCGCGGCACAAACGGCCGAACCTGGCTGTGGCACGGAGATCCAAGCCGAGGAAAAACTGTGCCTGTGGCAACCCAGTCAATATAAGCTAACACTCGCACCAAACCCAGAAAAAGAAAGACAAGTGGGGCAGCCATTTTCCCTGATCTCCTGGTCGGCAGGCACAGATAGTGGGCGAGAGATTCCTTCAAAAGCCCCGGGAGTGGGCGCCCATGTTATCCCACAGAGAGGCAGAGTCAGAGGTCTTTCTGTGGGCGAAAGTGGAATCTCTGGGCCACCCCAGTGCCCTGAAATGCCGCGCACGGGGAGAGAGCGAGAGCCAATTCCAACGCTGGAACTCTTCCGTGTGGGCGAGGGTTTCACTGAAAGTGTGAGGCTGCCGGCCTGATATCCTGGTCTGCGCGCACAGAGAGTGGGCAAGAGATTCCTCCAAGCACCTCAGGAGTGGGCGCCCGTGTTATCCCACAGAGGGGCAGAGTCAGGGGCCTTTGTGTGGGCCAAAAGCAGAATCTCGGGCCATCTCAGTGCCCTGAAAAATTCGTGCGCGGGGAGGGAGCAAGAGCCAATTCCAATGCTGGAACTTTTCCATGTGGGTGGGGTTTCACTCAGAGTGTGAGACTGCCGGCCTGATATCCTGGTCGGCGCACACGGAGAGTGGGCAAGAGATTCCTCCAAGCACCTCAGGAGTGGGCGCCCGTGTTATCCCACAGAGGGGCAGAGTCAGAGGCCTCTGTGTGGGCCAAAAGCGGAATCTCCAGGCCACCCCAGTGCCCTGAAAAAGCCATGCATAGGGAGGGAGCGAGAGCCAATTCCAACGCTGGAACTTTTCTGTGCAGGTGGGGGTTTCACTCAGAGTGTAAGACTGCCGGTCTGATATCCTGGTCTGCGCGCGCAGATAGTGAGCGAGAGATTACTCCGAGCGCCTCGGCAGTGGGCGCCCGCCCGTGTTACCGGACAGAGTGGCAGAGTCAGGGGCCTTTGTGTGGGCCAAAAGTGGAATCTCCAGGCTGCCCCAGCGCCCTGAAAAAGCCGCGCACAGGGAGGGAGCGAGAGCCAATTCCAACGCTGGAACTTTTCCATGCGGGCGGGGGTTTCACTCACAGTGTGAAACTGCCAGCCTGATATCCTGGTCTGCGCACAGATAGTGAGCGAGAGTTTCCTCCAAGCGCCCCGGGAGTAGGCGCCCGCCCATGTTACTGGACAGAGTGGCAGAGCCAGAGGTCTTTGAGTGGGCAGAAGCCCCGCCTGATTATGCTAGCAGCTCTGACTGACTGAGCCTTACCCAGAGCCCTGTGCTGAGTGGAAATAGAGTGGGGAGTTGCCAGCTCTTTGAGCCCCTTACTATCCAGGCAGAGGCAGCAGCAACCCCATACATCGAAAACCCCAAAGAATCCACAAAAAGACTACTAGAAACAATAAGCCAATACAGTAAGGTCGCAGGATACAAAATTAACATACAGAAGTCAATAGCCTTTCTATATGCCAACAATGAAACATTTGAGAACAAACTCAAAAGAATAATCCCCTTCATGATTGCAACAAAAAAAATAAAATACTTAGGAATAAACATAACAAAGAATGTAAAGGACTTATATAATGAAAACTATAAACCATTGTTAAGGGAAATCGAAAAAGATATAATGAGATGGAAGAATATTCCTTGTTCTTGGTTAGGAAGAATAAATATAATCAAGATGGTCATATTACCCAAAGCAATATATAAATTTAATGCAATTCCCATCAAAATTCCAATGACATTTTTTAAAGAAATGGAGCAAAAAATCATCAGATTTATATGGAACTATAAAAAACCCCGAATAGCCAAAGCAATCCTAAAGAAAAAGAATGAAGCTGGGGTCATTACAATATCTGACTTCAAACTATAATATAGGGCCATGACAATCAAAACAGCATGGTATTGGCAGAAAAATAGACACTCAGACCAATGGAACAGAATAGAAAACCCAGAAATAAAACCACATATATATGGTCAAATAATTTTTAATAAAGGGGCCAACAACACACAATGGAGAAAAGAAAGCCTCTTCAATAAATGGTGCTGGGAAAACTGGAAAGCCACATGCAAAAGAATGAAACTGGACTACAGTTTGTCCCCCTGTACTAAAATTAACTCAAAATGGATCAAAGATCTAAACATAAGACCTGAAACAATAAAGTACATAGAAGAAGACATAGTTACTAAACTCATGGACCTGGGTTTTAAAGAGCATTTTATGAATTTGACTCCACAGGCAAGAGAAGTGAAGGCAAAAATTAATGAATGGGACTACATCAGACTAAGAAGTTTTTGCTCAGCAAGAGAAACTTATAACAAAATAAACAGACAGCCAACTAAATGGGAAATGATATTTTCAAACAACAGCTCAGATAAGGGCCTAATATCCAAAATATACAAAGAACTCATAAAACTCAACAACAAACAAACAAACAATCCAATAAAAAAATGGGAAGAGGACATGAACAGACACTTCTCCCAGAAAGAAATAGAAATGGCCAACAGATATATGAAAAGATGCTCATCTTCATTAGTTATTAGAGGAATGCAAATCAAAACTGCAATGAGATACCACCTCACACCTGTTAGATTAGCTATTATTAACAAGACAGGTAATAGCAAATGTTGGAGAGGCTGTGGAGAAAAAAGAACCCTCATTCACTGTTGATGGGAATGTAAAGTAGTACAACCATTATGGAAGAAAGTATGGTGATTCCTCAAAAAAAACTGAAAATAGAACTACCTTATGACCCAGCAATCCCTCTACTGGGTATATACCCCTAAACTCAGAAACATTGATACATAAAGACACATGCAGCCCCATGTTCATTGCAGCATTGTTCACAGTGGCCAAGACATAGAAACAACCAAAAAGCCCTTCAATAGAAGACTGGATAAAGAAGATGTGGCACATATACACTATGGAATACTACTCAGCCATAAGAAATGATGACATCAGATCATTTACAACAAAATGGTGGGATCTTGATAACATTATACGAAGTGAAATAAGTAAATCAGAAAAAACCAAGAACTGCATTATTCCATACGTAGGTGGGGCATAAAAATGAGACTAGGAGACATTGACAAGAGTGTGGTGGTTACAGAAGGGAAGGAGGGAGAGGGGAATGGGAAGGAGGAGGGACACAAAGAAAACTAGATAGAAGGTGACGGAGGACAATCTGACTTTGGGTGATGGCTATGCAACATAATTGAATGACAAGATAACCTGGACATGTTTTCTTTGAACATATGTAGCCTGGTTTATTGATGTCATCCTAGTAAAACTAATAAAAAAAGAAAACAAAACAAAACAAACAAACAAACAAAAAACCCAGGTGATTTGTATTGAATACAGTTAATATTTATCCTGATTTATTGATGTCACCCCATTAAAAAAATAAAATTATTTAAAAAAATTCTACTGTCCAATATACACTACAGTAATATTAACTATAGTCACCATGCTGTACAGTACATCCCCTTGACATTTCTTTTACAACTGAAAGTTGTACCTTCTGACCCCTTCCCCCATTTGGTCCACACACCTGCCCTGCAATGGAATTGCTGAATCATGATAATTCGGTTCTGAATTTTGAGAAACCTCCATAGGGTTCCCCATAATGACTTCACCAAATAACATTCTCACCAACAGTGCAGAAGGGTTCCCTGTTGAGGACCAAAAAAGCCAACAGGATTTTTAGAGTTTTGGATATCTGGAGGACAGAAGTGCTGGGAGCTGACTGTCAGCTGACAGTCTGCCCAACCCCCACCTCACCTGCCTGACTGAGTTGCAGGGGGCTGTGCTTCAGTACTCGTCCTGCCCACCATGTTCCCCAGATGGACTGGAAGGAAGTTACTTCTTTGTATAGGTTGTGTATGTTAAGTATTGGTAGGGGTTTTTCTACACATTGTGGAGTTCTTGGGTTGCCTTGGAAATGTCATTGAATTGCTCATTTCCACCTTGCCCAGAATAATAAAGAAGGATGCGGCTACGGCAGTAGCCATGTTTTTCAGCTCTGCCAGAGCAGGAATTTTACTGCTGGCAAGAAGCTGTGGCTTCCTTCTGAAACCCATCTTTTATATGTCTTTAGTTCTTTGTCTATATTCATTAATTTCATACCATTATCCCTTGAGAGCCTGGAATACACAGTGGTACCTTGAGATACAAACGGACCAACATACGAATTTTTTAAGATACGAGCTGCGACTTGGTTTGTATTTTTGTTCGAGATCAAAGCGAAATTCTGAGATACGAGTCATGATTCAAGAAGCTGCCGCTAGTTGGTGTGTTGGCACACAGGTCCAGTATCGGCAGTTTGATATACGAGTTGATTGACGAGCTCAGTTACAGAATGAATTAAATACGTATCTCAGGGTACCACTGTACTTGTCACATAGGTTGCAACAGTTCCCTGTCCTCCACATCTTCACCACATTTGGTATTACTTATCTTCTTGGTATTAACAGTGCTGACAAGTGTGAGGTGCTGTCTGATGGTGGCCTGGATTTGCTTAGGGATGGTGAACACCTTTCCACATATTTCACTGCCTATTGGCCATCTGTACGTTCTTTGGAAAAATGTCTTTTCACTTCTATCTATTTTTAAAATATAATTGTTTGAGGGTTTTCTGTTAATGATTTGTATGAGTTATTTATACACTTTGTTATTGAATTGTATGAGTTATTTATATACAGCATGGTCAAAAGTAGGTTTACAGCTGTGAGTACAAGAAAGTTTATTATTATATTATTATTTATTAATTATTGTAGCATTTTACATATGAACAACTGTAAACCTACTTTTGTTTCTTCCTGTATTCTGACTATTAACCCCTTATCAGATATTGTCGGTCAAATAAGTTTGTAAATATGATATATATGTTTGCTCGCTTATAGTTTGCATGGGGTGTGGGAGACAGCCTGTAAGCAGGCAGGATCATTAAAGCCTAAGGCTTAGTTTTAAGACTCAGCCTTTCCCACCCTTTTAATATTAAGATCTTTACAAAGCTAAGCTTTTCCCCACACACCCTTGACTGTTGCATGATGTGAAGTGGTGCACTCTTATGAGGAATCCCATTTATGCCTCAGATAAGTGACTTTGATTCAGAGACTTCCTTATTTGTATATTGGCTTAAAGGTTTTGATTTCTACACTATAAAATAGGGCAGACCTGGGGCTCGCTCTCTCTCAGTTCCTGAAATTAACATTGCAGAGGAGAAGCAGCCAAGATGGTAGAGTGCTGAAGGAGAAGCCAGTTTGTGCAGAGTTTGTGCAGAGAGAAGGAGATGGGGAACAGAGGTGAATAAGGCTGGTGAGGTAGAAACCTTTGATTCTAGGAAACTCAGATGAGTCAGTGGCTTTGGGAGCCCTGAATGGAAAAGGAAGTGTTTTCCCACTGTGTATGTTTCTCGCCCATCAGGTGCAAGCTAGGATTAAATGTAATGGCCCACCAGTTTTTAGCTTCGCTGTTTCATTACCATCTGTCCAAATCAAACCTGAACCTGCTCTGGCCATACAGATATATTATTTGCAAGTATTTTTCTCATTTGGTAAGTAGCCTTTTCATTTTGTTGATGGTTTCCTTTGTTGTGCAGAAGCTTTTTAGTTTGATGTAGCTTCACTTGATTACCTAAGCTTTTGGTGTTAAATTCCAAAAATTATCAAAAAGACTGAGTGAAGAAGCTTAGGACCTATGAATCTTCTAGGAGTTTTATAACTTCAGGTCTTGCTTATAAGTCCTGCTTTTGTTTTGAGTCGATTTCTGTTCCGTTATAGACCTGTGTTCTCCATAGGGCAACATAACGGGCCAAATAACGATGAAAGGAATAAGTCCAGGATACCTACATCTGGCCTTACATAGAATGTCATTTCCTTCCAGAGAGAATGTAAAAGAATGAGAAAGGATCTAGGAATAGCAGTTTTGAATCACCAAATATCACCTCAGGATGTTCTCCAAACTCCAACTCTCTGGAAGGGAGAAGGTGGTGCACAGTTACTCATTTTGTGCTGCTCATGGGTTAGTCATTCTGTCTGAGCAATGCATTGCTCATTCTATTCTGGTAACGTTCATAAAAGGCTATCTCTCTACACCTGGTCATCATCTGTACAGGAGCAGACTAGCACAATCACCATGTTCTCTAAGAATTTAATCATGTCCTTTATCAAAGATAGAACCCAGCAATTCCCTTACTGGGTATCACCCCAATAACTCAAAAACATTGGTACGTAAAGACACATGCAACCCCATGTTCATTGCAGCATTATTCATAGTGGCCAAGACATGGAAACAACCAAAGTGTCCCTCGATAAAGGATTGGATAAAGAAGATGTGGTACATATATACAATGGAATACTACTTAGCCATAAGAAGTGGTCACATAGTGACATTTATGACAACATGGATGGACATTGAGAACATTATACGGAGTGAAGTAAGTAAATCAGAGAAGGCTAAGAACTATATAATTTCACACATAGGTGGGATATATAATTGAGACTTGTGGACATAAATAAAAGTGAAGTGCTTACCGGGGGAAGGAAACATGGGGGAGGGCGAAGGGGACTTGAGTGAATGGGGAGGGGAGAGAGGATGGGGGAGGGTGTAAAGAAGGGCAAATATAAGGTGACAGAAAATGAGTTGACTTGGGTGATGAGTATACAACATAATGAACAGTTTAAATGCTATAGAAATGTTCGCTTGAAACCTATGTACTCTTATTGATCAATGTCACCCTGTTAAAGTTAATTTTCTAAATAAAATTTAAAAATTTAAAGAAAGGAATCTGATGCCTAGAAAAACAGAAACTGGGCTAATAAAGACATCAAGACAAGAATTATGACCTTTTTGTATAAAACACCTGGGAAAATCATTGTTATAAATTAGGACAACAAAATGATTCTCTTTGTTGAGACCATGTGGTAAAATGTTTAGACTAATAAATTGTATCACCAAAGTGTTTAGGAGTCTGGGATTAGTTCTGTCAGGTGATTTCAGAAATACTAACAGAGAGTTAGAGGAGGCATCTTGCCGGGGTCCAGCCCCAGGGGGGATCCAGGGGTCCCACAGGAGGAGACGGCATCGGCGAAATTTGAGTGAGAGAGCCGAATTCTTTTCTTTCTCTTTATTCTCTAGTTAGCATTTACTGCCAGGCATCTCCACCAAATGCTAGTACAGCTCCTTTTTTATACACACACACCAAGTTACAATTACATGGTATTAATCATTGCTTCTGTTTCACTATGTTTACATGTTTCCAGATAACAGTTAATTTATATCTATAAACTACAAATCAGGTGGCAATTCACTCAAAGTACAACTATAAAATAACTTGAATAGCGATAACAACATTGGTAAAAGCTTTTAAAAAATTAGTACTAACTAATAACTCAACTTTACTGTTGTTGTGAGTCAAGGGGCAGAGAGAGATTAACAGACGAAATCATTAAGGATTAGCAAAGGACTACCGCTTGCTCAGGCAAATGGCCTTGAGTTTATGCAGTGTCCTAACTTTTCTCACAAGATAACAAAAGGCTTTCCCATTAAGAAATTGACATAACATTAAGAGTAACTTTTACTTAAAGATATATAGAGTGCACTCGCAAGATAGCTTAGTAGCAACATAATTTCAGAAGACATTAATTGCTATTGCTTCTATGGATGTCCCCCCATTCCTCTCATTATCTGAAGAAAGAATTTTGGGAAGTATACAAACCTCATGAGAGTGTCTCACTGAGAAAGCCCAGCAACTGCCTTCAGTCATAAAACAAGTCTCTTAGCAAAACATTCTTTTCTTGCTGACTGCATTCCCATCCCAGGCCATGCAACGGGCCATTCCATTACTCCTTTTCTAAGATTCTATTGTCTAGTCAAATTTTATTTATTTACTATATTCACACACTAGTTAAGTTCTAACTATATTCTTCTCAGAGTGTTCCACCATCTGCAGGTCAAGTAAGCAAGAAGAAAGGAAAGTTTCTCTACTCTATCACATGAAAAGGCTAGGGAGGAAAAATGTTTAATTAAGTGAAGGCCAAAAGGTGCTCTGTGCACAGCCACTGCCTCCTACCCATTCACAAGTCACAATCTATTCTTTCTAACATGATTAGTAAGAAAAAATTCTCCTACAAACTTAACCCTTTACAAGGGATATCATAGCCAGCCTCTTATGTTTATGAGCCCAGTTCAAGGGGCTTACAGGCTTTTCTGTGGAACTCACACCCTCTGTCTCATTTCCAAAGAAATTACTACAAATCTACAGGAAAAGCACAGTACTATTATTCCTGTGCCATAAATAATAGCACACACCCAGAAAAAGGGGGATATAAGGCCAGATTAATTCAAAAAGTCAAAGGGGGAAGTATCGTTGTGCCTTTCCTTTGCGGTGACTTTGTCAACCCGCAGCCATTGGTCTTCACTGCGGTGACTCTGTCAACCAGCAGCCGTTGGTCTTCTCTGCTGTGACTTTGTCAATCAGCAGTTTTGATTTTCTCCTGCTGTGACCTTGTCAGCCAGCAGTTGTGGGTCTTCTCCTGCTGTGACCTTGTCAGCCAGCAGTTGTGGGTCTTCTCCTGCTGTGACCTTGTCAGCCAGCAGTCGTTGATCAGTTCTGACAGCATCTTTTATAGAGAAATCATGCCTCATCTTCTATAGAGAAATCATGCTTCACCAGCTTGAGCATGAGGTCACCAGCTTGAGCTCAGGGTCACTGGCTTGAGTGTGGAATCATAGACATGACATTATGGCTGCTGGATTGAGCCCAAGGTCGCTGGCTTGAAGAAGGGGTCACTCGGTCTGCTGTAGCCCCCCTGGTCAAGGCACATATGAGAAAGCAATAAATGAACAACTAAGGTGCTACAACAAAGAACTGATGCTTCTCATCTTTCTCCTTTTATGTCTGTCTTTCCCTGTCTGTCTCTTCCTCCCCCCAGTCTTTTTCTTTCACTCTCTTACTAAAAAAAAAGGTTGAATTAAGTGTTTTTAAAAATGGGCATCTGACTTAAAATATCCAGATAGAACTAGATCTAAAGTTTAACAAAGTTATTATGACAAATGAACAAAAATTTCTGAACATTCGGTTTAAGCAACAGAGAGAAAATTTTAGCACCCCTAAGCATGGCTGAAACAGTTTTAAGAATTTGGGGTAGATTTGGCATCAAATTCACAAATATTTTATTGAACATAATGACTTTTTAATATTTTAAATATTTTATTTTGGAATAATTTTTATTTATAGACATGTTACAAAGGTGGCACAGGGAGTTTTCTATAAATGCGATCCCCAGGTTACAAACAAGATAGGTTTTATAAGTTTGAAAATGTTTAATTATTTATATGCACAGAAAGGGAAAAATAAATACTATTTTAAGACAAACATTTAAGTTGCATTTACCAAATAAATGTACCTGTTCCAATTCACATATATACAAATTCAACTTAGGAACAAACCTACAGAACCTGCCTTGTTCATAACGTGTACTATATATATCCCTTACCCACTTTCCTTATTGTTAATTGTTGTTTTTTAAAGATTTTACTTCTTGCTTTTAGAGACAAAAAAAAGAGAGAGAGAGAGAAGGGAGGAGGACTGGGAAGCATCAACTCATAGATGCTTCTTATATGTGCCTTCACTGGGCAAGCCTGGGGCTTCAAACTGGTGACCTCAGCATTTCAGGTGGACACTCCAACCCCTGTGCCACCACAGGATAGGCTCCTTACTGTTAATTGTATATCACCATAGTACATTTGTCAAAACTAAGCAACCAGCAGTGGTAAATTATTATTACCTAACCATAAGATGCACCTGACCATAAGACATACCTAGGATTTTAAGGAGGAAAATATGAAAAAAAAAAATATTCTGAACCAAATGGTGTGTTAAGATATTTAATAAAATACCATATTTTTCGCTCCATAAAACACATGGGCATTTTCCCCTCCACTTTTTTTGGGGGGGGGGAAAGTGTGTCTTATGGAGAAAAAAATACAGTAAGTTTCACCAGTTTTTCTACTAATGTCCTTTTTCTATTGCAAGATCCATTCTAGGATATCACATTGCATTTAGAAGCTGCTTTTTTTTTTTAAGTGAGCGAGAGGGAGAGAGATGAGAAGAATTCAGTTTTTTCAGCACCTTAGTTGTACATTGATTGCTTTCTCATATGAACCTTGACTAGGGGTGGGGGGGCCTCCAGCTGAGCCAGTGACCCTTGCTCAAGCTAGAGACCTTGGGCTTTAAGCCAGCAACCATGGGGTCATGTCTGATATTGTGCTCAAGCCGGTGATCTCAGGGTTTCAAACCTGGGTCCTCTGCATCCCAAGCCTATGCTCTATGCACCATATCACTGCCTGGTCAGGCAGAAGCCGCTAAATTTTAATCTTATCTTTTAGAAAGTCAACTACAGAAGACAATCTATTTGTTCATTTTGCAAGGTGCAATTACAGCAGGTTCTACATGTTGCCAGAATTTCTTTTTGTAAAAATATATATTCAGCCTGCTGATGGGTTGTCTGAAGCTCTCCAAATAGCTCTTGTCTCCAGGTAAACTAATTATTTTGGTAGAGGGAGGACAAAAGTGTCAGAAGATTTTTTGAGACAGCTCAGTGTTCAGCAGTAATATGTGTGGAGGATTATTTATTTCCCAGTTTAGACTATGGCTCCTCATACACTGACATTCTTCCTAAATCAACACTATCAGTGGTGTAGGTCAATATATTTTTAAGTCTAGGGTCAGTAAGGAAGAAATGGCGATGACAGCATTATTTTGTTAGTATGCGCCGCGACCCACGCAACGAGTTTATTCTAGGGTCTCTAGCGGGAAATGGTACAAAATTGAATGAAAAAATAGAGATTTAAAAATATATACAGGATGGGTTCAGGAGAATACCATAGCTCCTTGCCAACTGGCACTCCTGTCCTGGCCGATCTGCAAAAACATGGCCGCCCCCAGAAAACATCCTTCTTTATTCTTTTGGGCAAAGTGAGCCATTAGCAATTCAATGACATTTCCAAGGCAACCCAAGAAAACCACCAGGTGCAGAAAGACCCCTACTATCTTAACTTTAAACAAAGAAGTAAGTATTGATAGCTTCCAGTCCTTCCGGGGAACATGAGCGGGCAGGACAAGTACTGAAGCACAGCCCTTTGTAACTTAATCAGGCAGGTGAGGTGGGGGGTTGGGCAGACCGTCAGCTCCCAGCCAGCTCCCAGCACCTCTGTCCCCAAAATCCAGACTAAAAAATACCCTGTTTATTTATCAGGCTTCAACAAGTATGGTTATGTTATAATGTTTCCTTAGCAGTAAATAACATTTTAAACAATATGATCCATCAAATTATTCTCAATTTCATATTTTCCATTTAGTAGTTCTTAAATTTTTTCCATTAAAGACTCTTGATGAGAGAAAGAATCAAACTCAGACCCTTGATGTTTGGGACCTTGTCATAGGAGCCTACCCAAAGCAAGCAAGCAAGCAAACAAACAAAAAACAACACACACTTTGAAGTCTGGACCTTTAACTTAAAAATTTATATAAGTTTTGCATTTAACCTCATGATATATTTGCATTTGTTTTTATATAAAATTAATATTTTTATTATTGATTGATTGATTGACTTTAGAGATGAGAGAGAGAGAGGAAAAGAGGGCATTCATTTCTTTTTCACTTCATTGTGTATTTATTGGTTGCTTTCTATATGAGCCCTGACTGGGGATTGAACCCACAACCTTGGTATTTCAAAAAAACACTCTAACTGACCAACCTAGGTGGCCAGGGCCAAAAGGTAATGTTTTACATTATTTACTAACAAGTGACCCTATTATTTACTAACAGGCCCCTGAGTCCTGTGTATCTGGAGCCTTCATAAACTTTCTCTCATATTGGTGGTTGAGGGTATGGCTATCCATGTTTGAGAGGCAGAGCTCATTAATGGAAGTTCATGCTAGTCAAGATTTTATTTTATTGTGACCTCAATTTACTTCTTAACCAAATGTTATGCCTACAAATATCAGGTTGTCCACACAGACAAGGTTTTTCATAGACTGTTAAGGTGCATTCTAAAAACTTGGTAATGACAGAGTTAAAAGTCACCAGATAATAGAGTAGAACAAAGAATTACAAAGAATTCCGAAGGAGGTCAAATGCTCCCAGGCTTTGCGATTTCACTGTGACCAAGCATGGTTCACCATTATACAGCCCTAATGAATAGACCAGTGGTTTTTAAATGTAGTATGAAAATGGGATGCATGGGTGATAATCAATGAGTTTATGTATCTGGGATTGTTGACTAATCTCTAGTGTGAGAAGTCTGCATCAGCTAATTAGCCTGATTCCATTAAATTGTGACTCATCTAACATCCCATCTTCAAGAACCTTTGTTTATAGTTTAGTGTAATGTGTATTTATACCCTGTAAAGAAAACAGCAGTGTTAAGCTTGCTCACCTGTTTCCTAGCTGCAAGCACTTTGCACGATTAGTGTATGAACACATGGCAGAAAGCTGCATGTGTGTCTCTGAAAATCTATGGGTGTTTTCCCTTAGTGGCGATTCTCCCAGATCACTCTTACCACTGCGAGGTGCAGTTCCCCAATTCCCTCAGCTGCCACCATGAGGGATGGTTTTCCTGATCCCTTGCCCTCCACTGTGAAGAGTGGTTTTTCTTTGTTTATTTGCTCACCTGTCTCTATGAGCCTCCAATAAACAGGTATGGCCTGATGCTTTCTGGCTCTGCAGTTTCTCTACCATCTGCCTGAATTCAACGTGAACCTGCCTGGCCTCAACCACCAGAATTACATCTGGTGTAGTCAGCAGGATTTGGGTCAGCTTTGTATGATCCAAACCTTCTCTACCTGGAAGGGTGGGGTAGAGGAGTCGTCGTTGTTCTCCAGCATCTCCAGCATGTGATTTTCTGTGGCTGTCCTTTCTTTTGGCAGTTGTGGGCTGGGTGTTTTTTACAGCCCTGTGAGAAGAAACCAAGTGCTCTGTGTGAGAGTCTACTCAAGGTCAAGAGCTCCAGGATGAGCTGCAGACTGAACATCAACTATGGCATGAGCTGGAGTGGTCACTGGAGAAAGAGCTGTAGATTCAAGAGCTCCAGATCAGGCTTCAGGCTGAGAACCAGTGACAGCTTGAACGGAATGAGCACTAGAGAAGGAGGCTGACTGCTCTTGAGAGCTGCAGTGTGAGATGCAGGCTGAACACCAACAGCACCTGAAACTGGAATGGACTTTGGAGAAGAAATTACCAGATTGGGAGCTGCAATTTGCCCTAGAAACTGAACGTTTGAGTGACAGTTGTTAGAGTAACAACTGTGGGTTCAAAAGCTTGAGCTTCAGCTTCAGGCTGAGAGTTAGCAGCTGCAAGAGCCAAAGTGGGTGTTAAAGAAAGAGCAACATCCATGCAAGCAGAGTGGCTCTGAGTTGGCGGGAGCAGGTGTTTTAAAGCAGTGGTCCCCAACCTTTTTTGGGCCATGTACCGGTTTAATGCCTGAAAATATTTTCATGGACTGGCCTTTAGGGTGGGACAGATAAATGTATCACATGATTGAGACAAGTGTGAGTCTAAGTGAGTCTTAGATGGATGTAACAGGGGGAATCTAGTTATTTTTAAAAAATAAAACATCGTTCAGACTTAAATATAAATAAAACAAATAATTTAAGTTATTTATTCTTTCTTGGCGGACTGGTACCAAATGGCCCACAGACCGGTTTCTGCTAAAACTGCCATCTGCAGACTCAGAGCCTGGCTAGTGGTCATCCAGAAAGTAAAAACCCAGCAGCCAAGAGTGCCTCAGGGGCAGGCACAACCACCTTTGCAAGCAGTGGAGCACTCTGTGGTCTAGCCCTACACCCAGGCAGAGCTGATGGAGAAACCCACTCAGTCCTTGGCAGCTTGGTTACTGTGATTGTGGGAATAAGGGATGGATGGCATTATACTTTCTGGACCAGAGGTGGAGAAATTAGCCACCATTACCACCCACTCCTCCTTGAGACAGCAGCTTCAGATGCCATGACAACTCAGGAAACCGTACCCTACTAGAATGGGTGATAGCTGCCATTTATACAGTCCTGCAGAATGAGACTTGCCAGGGGCAGTGGTCAGTGGCAGACATATACTGAGCTGCAGCAGGTCCTCCAGGAACTAGGTGTGAAGAACGCTGCTTTCAACCTGAGTCCCATGGGCCAGATGAGGAAGTGTTCACAGCAGGGATGAGGAACCTTATTCTGTGTAGTGCCCCACCCGCCTTTTCTGGGTCACTGGTGGCTGACTTAGGCCCCGATGTGGAACAGCCCATCAACACAGTTACACAGATGGTGACAGATTTGGGTGAGGTGAAGCACCATAAAATCATAAAGCTCTGAGAGCTGCTGCCTGTGTTGCTCCCCACACACACTGACTCACAAGAGGAATGGGCCTGTAAAGGTTACCCAAACACACGTGGGAAGATTTGATTGCAGCCAGGGCAGGAAAGAAGAAATTAGATGGCAAGTCTAATAAAGTTTATTTGGAGCTTTGGTGGCAGCTTAATCCAGAACAGAGGTTCCAGATGCTGAGATGAATGGCCCTGCAGCTACCAATAAAATGGTTGCTGTGTGGGTGGCAAGGTTACAAGATTATATGATGGACACAGCTGAGGGAGAGGAGGATCCCCAAGACTTGTTGTTCTAGTTGGAATAGGGGAAAGGCCGAGGGACCCATCTAACAGGGGCAGGCAGGGACTGAAGGCCCATGTAGAACTGGCATTCCGCTAAATCCACTGGCCTCTTCTAATGTACAACGAGTGTTGGCCTTGGTGGATACAGGTGCAAAATGTTCCCTCCTCTATGGGAACCCAGAGCAGTTTGCTGGGACCCCAGTGGCCACTGACGGTTGTGGGGGCCAAATTGTTTGAGTGAAGTAAACAACTATCCCATTGGGGATAGGAAGACTGCCTCCTAAGCCATATAAGGTATATGTATCTCCTATTCCTGAATAGATTTTAGGGGTAGCTATTTTACAAGGACTGTGGTTGGAAACTACAGCTAGATAATTCTGCCTGTGGGTCCAAGTCATAAAGGCAGTGTTGTGCGGACACGCAGCACATTCTCCCTTGCAATTACCTGTTCCCTGACTTGTAACTAGCACAAAGCAGTACCACTTGCCAGGCAATTATGAAGAAGTCACAGGTATGATCCTCAAACTAGAAAAAGTGGAGATCATCTGGCCAGCACACAGCCCTTACAACTTCCCAGTATGACCTGTGCACAAACCAAACAGAACCTGGCAAATGACAGTAGATTACAGAGAACTTAATAAAGTTGTTCCCCCTTTGCATGCTGCTGTTCCCTGAATAGCTAACCTGATGGATCAGTTAAGCCATAGGTGGGTGACATACCACTTTGTGGCAGATTTGGCTAACACCTTTTTCTCTATTGATATAGCTGCAGAGAGTCAAGACCATTTTGCCTTCACTTGGGAAGGGCAGCAGTGGACCAGTATTACCACAGGGCTACTTGCGTAGCCCCACCTTGTGTCATGGGCTGGTGGCTGCAGACCTGGCTAAATGGAAACAGCCAGAAGCAGTTTGTATGTATCATTATATTGATGACACTATGCTAACTATTGACTTTCTTCCAGAATTGGAGTAAGCAGTCCTTATCCTGATAGCTATCCCTTTTAAAAGTATGTGGCTGGGAGGTCCATGAGGCCAAATTACAAAGACCTGGATTATCTGTTAAATTCTTGGAGGCTGTCTGGTCGCGTAAGACATAAGTTATTTCTGATGCAGTTATGTACTGATACATAAGAAACAGGCCTTCCCCATGCCCACTATAGTAAACAGTTACAGGAATTTCTAGGTCTGTTGGGGTAGTGGTGAGTATTTATACCCCATTTGGCCCAATTACTGTGTCCCTTATATCAGTGGTCCGAACCTTTTTTGGGCCAAGGACTGGTTTAATGTCAGAAAATATTTTCACGGACCAGCCTTTAGGGTGGGACGGATAAATGTATCACATGACCGAGACAAGCATCAAGAGTGAGTCTTAGATGAATGTAACAGAGGGAATCTGGTCATTTTTTAAAAAGAAAACATCGTTCAGACTTAAATATAAAGAAAATGGAAATAATGTAAGTTATTTATTCTTTCTCTGTGGACCGGTACCAAATGGCCCACAGACTGGTACCAGTCTGTGGCCCAGGGGTTGGGGACCACTGCCTTATATAACTTTATTTGGAAGTTTGCTGGGATTGGATTTAGCAGGCACAAGGTGCATTTGCAGCAGTTAAGAGAGCTGTTAAGGCCCTGGCCGGTTGGCTCAGTGGTAGAGCATTGGCCTGGCATGCAGAAGTCCCAGGTTTGATTCCCAGCCAGGGCACACTGGAGAAGTGCATATTTGCTTCTCCACCCCTCCCCCTCTCCTTCCTTTCTGTCTCTTTCTTCCCCTCATGCAACC
Organism: Saccopteryx leptura; assembly: GCF_036850995.1. Lineage (NCBI taxonomy): Eukaryota > Metazoa > Chordata > Mammalia > Chiroptera > Emballonuridae > Saccopteryx > Saccopteryx leptura. The sequence continues at coordinate 60,552,752 of NC_089505.1, read as the reverse complement.
AAGGCTCCATTGGAGCAAAGATGGCCGGGGCACTGAGGATGGCTCCATAACCTCTGCCTCAGGTGCTAGGCTGGCTCTGGTCGCAACAGAGCGATGCCCCGATGGGCAGAGCATCGCCCCCTATTGGGTGTGCCCGGTGGATCCCGGTCGGGCGCATGCGGGAGTCTGTCTGACTGCCTCCCCGTTTCCAGCTTCAGAAAAAAAAAAAAGAGAGAGAGAGAGCTGTTAAGGTGGCACAAGTCTTGAGTGTGTTTGATCCTGCCAGGCCCTGTGAGCTGGATGTTCATGTAACCTCGGAGGGGTTTGGATAGGGCTTGTGGTGACAGACAGAGTGCTTACGGCAACCTATTGGGTTTTGGTCCCAGTTGTGGAAAGACACTGAAGTCTGTTACTCGTTAGTGGAGAAGCAATTGGCATCTGTGTATGCTGCCCTCCTGACCACTGAGAGTATTATGACCACAACTCCAGTTACAGTCAAGACCACATGCCCTATTGCAGGATGGGTGAGAGATTGTGCAACCAAACCACATAGTGGTATGGACCAAACCTCGACCCTACCCAAGTGGAGTGCATGCAAAAACACTGCTTTTAGCACCAGCCTGTTGAGGGCATAACTGCAGGAAGTCTTGGGTCCAGTCACCTCTGCGCCCCTAGAGTCAGGTGCAGCTGGGGCTCAGGAGGCAGAACATAAAGTCAGTCTCTACCGGGAGGGGCGGACACCCATCCCCGAGGATGCCTGGTATACTGATGGTTCCAGCAGGGGCCAACCTGCCTAGTGGACGGCTATAGCCTTCCATCCGGCCACTGAGACTATTTCAATGTACACATGTACAGGCCAGAGCAGCCAATGAAGGAATTAGGAGCCACATGGTTAGTTCCCTATAATGATCCTTCACCTCTAGTGATTTGCACCGACAGCTAGGCTGTCTATCATGGACTGACCCTTTGAATTGCTATTTGGCACATTAACCAGTGGGTGGTAATGTACCATCTGCTATGGGGTCAGGTCATGTGGCAGGACTTATGGGAAATAGGACACCAGAAGCAGGTGACAGTATATCATATCACAGGGCATGCCCCTCTAACCCATCCTGGGAATGATGAGGTGGACACCTTCACAAGGGTGTGATGTTTGGAGACTGCCTGCAGGTGACATGGCACCGTGACTCCACTGGCATCTGCTCTGTATGGATCAGAAAACTATGTGGGCTACAGTTAAGCCATGGAACTTGCCTGCATCCTATGGAGATCCTTGCAGCTTGCAATCAATGTGCAGTGTGTTCTAAGAAGCACCCTCGGATACAACTGGCATCACCTGGACAGACCCAGAGAGGTCGTGTTCCACTGACATGGTTGCAGATAGATATCATTGGACCCTTACCAAAGTCGGACTGGTACCAGGATGTAGTCACTTGTGTAGATACTGCCACCGCTCTGCGTGCTGCTTACCCCACCCATAACCCAGACCAGAAGGCAGTCATACAGCCTCTGAACTGCCCGAGTGCTGCATACGAGCAACTGCTGGTCCTTGAAAGTGACAATGGTACCCATTTCACAGGTTCTGTGGTAAAACAATGAGCTCAAGACCTGGGGGTGGACTGGAAGTACCATGTCCCCTACCACCCACAGGCTGCTGATATCATTGAGCGGTATAATAGACTCTTAAAGCAGGGACTGTGACAACAGCGGGGGTGGGGCACCAGCTCCCTTGCTGGATGGACATGCCACTTGTGGGTGGTAGTCCAGGTTTTAAATAAGACCTTGTAGGGGGGTGCAGCTCTGGTGGAGGCCCTCCTGCACCAAACAGCTGCTCCCATTCAGTTGCAGAGATGCACCAAGGACACTTTCCTCAAGCCAGGCTTTGGACAGCAGGGCAACACGCTCCTGCCTGCCCCAACAGCCCTCCTTAAAGGCCCATGGCTTCAGTGGAGATGGCCCTGGACTGTACAGTCCCCCACCTATGCTGGGTGGCCTTGTTGGCACCGTGTGGTAGGGGCAATAGAGGTGGACCTCCACTTAACTCCCTGGGCAACCAGCACCTGGCTGCCCAAGACAGAAGGGTATTATCCCCTGAGTGCTCTGGGAGACAGCATCATGAAGGGCACCTTTATAATCTACTTATGGCCCATAATGAGTTCTCCCGTTTTGTTACACATCGAACCAGCAGGTCCTGGTGTGCAGGCCGATAGGGTTTGGTGTGCCCGTTCGGGGCGGCCTCTGGTATCAGGTGCTGTGATGATGCCTGCGGACAAAATGCTGGCCTGAATTCTGCCAGAAGGGAATGATTTGCCTCTCTTGGCGCCACTTAAAATTCTCTCATTTTTCCCATAGCTTGTGGTTTTGTAACTCTTTTTGCTGTAGTTTGTACTGTTTCTGTTTATATAATGTACCTCACTCCTTGCACAGGGACCATTGCGAGAGATACCTGTTGCATAGATTGTGAGGTGAGCAACCTTAAAGTGGTGTAATGTGGGGGAAACAGCTGTGTTAGGCTTGCTTGCTGGTTTCCCGGCTGCAAGCATTTTGCGTGATTAGTGCATAAGCCCATGGCAGAAAGCCACATGTGTACTCTTCTATGAAAAGCTTTGAGTGTTTCAATCAGTGGCAATTTTCCCAGATCGCTCTCCCACCACTGTGAGGGGCAGCTTTCCTGATCCCTTGCCCTGCACTGCAAACGTGGTTTTCCTTTGTTTATTCCCTCACCTTTCTCTGTGAGCCTCCAATAAACAAGTATGGCCTGATGCTTTCTGGCTCTGCAGTTTGTCTACCAACTGCCTGAATTCAATGTGAACCTGCCTGGTCTCAACCATCAGCATTACATATCCAAAAGAAAATACGGGACTAAACTGTGTCCCTTTTCTGTGATGATAATTTTCCATAGTAAATTACTGAACTTTTACTTTTGTTTAGTTTCCCATATGTCTTCACTAGAAAGAGAAACGGCAAGTGTTCCATACTATTCTCTGTTAAATTTAAAATACTTTGGTGTGTCCACCTAGACCCCACGTAAGTAAAAGTCTATCAGAGTCTTCCTTCTTGAGCATTGACGGGCCATCTCTGGGTCTTCAGAACAATAGCTACTGAGGCCCTAATTAGTCCCCATCAACCTACCCTAAGGTTTCCACTCCCGCATTCCGTCTCCCATCTTAGCCTCTTTGTCTCCACTTGTATGTGTGAGAGGTTGGGAGGACCCAAGGGGTTTTTTGTATGTTATTGCTAATTTATTTACCTAATATTTTTACTATATATATTTTACTTCTCTAATAATAAAAGTAATTTATTTAGGAAACATTTTAAATATATAAGAGAAATAAAAATTACCTTTAATATGACCACTCTGAGAGAAAATATTTTTTTAAAGTGACATTTTCCTCTCTTTCTCTATGTCTCTCATCCTCCCAAGCTGGGACTATAGATCAGTCCTTCTGTTAAACTTCTCATGGTATTATGTTCATTTCCTTTATAGAATTCACCATGATTTTGGTTAAATTTTTTCTTGTGATTATTAGTTTAATATCTGTTGCATTAGACTGCCACTCTAGTGCCTATGGAAGGACCTTGTCTATTTTGTCCATCACTTATATTATTCCCAACATCTGGTATTTAGCAGCTGCAAAATAAATAAGTGATAAGAAAGTAAATGCGCAGAGCTTATTAACTGGAATCACAGTTTGCTGATGATGGAGCTGAAAGAAATGTAATACTATATTACTGTCCTTCCAAATAAAATTAAGGTAAATTGCAAGAAATACCACCTATGACGTTGTTATCAGGTCTATCATTGTGTTTCCCTAACTTCAGTGTTTCCTCATTCCTGATGCTTTTTCATGAAGTCATCTATCAAATATGGACACTCTATGCTGCAAGTCAGGCAGGGGAGGGGCAACACAAACTAGATGACAAGTATCACAAAGGAAATACTATAAAGACAGCTAAGCAATAACTAACAATAACTGCCTGAAAGGATATTATTACAGTTTGTCCATTAGACAATAAATGGGAAGGTTTTTTTGCAATTTTCTTGGGTTTACAAGGTGAAACACAATAATAAAAATAGTTTTTTAATGACCATTTTTATTTCAGTTCTCAAATTTGCCAGTTATAGTTTTCCAGACATATTTATTTGATCCACTAGAGGCCACTAAACCCTTAAAGACAATTTGACCAATTTTTCTTTAAATATAAAATTAGTTCTTCTACAATTAATTTAAAAATCATTCCCCAGATATTTCTGCTTGTGTTATTAATTTATTAGTAAGTTTTCCAGTTATACAGTGAACATTTTAGGACAGGAAGTATCTTATTTTCAAAATTTCCCCACAACACTTGGCACAGTGTCCTAGTCATTGTACAGGTTTAACCCATTACCTAAAGTTTGAATTTGATAACAGTTTTGTGAAGATGATTTTATGAATGCCAATATAGTTTTGGTACAATATAAATTTTTAGAGCCTTAAATAAGATAATCTGCCCATATGACCACAATTTAGAAAATAAATGGTGCATGAGGATAAAATGTAGACAATTATTAAGATAAGTTTTGAATAAGATACTATATATGAAACTACTATGTGCATTCTAAAGTTTGTACACATAAAATTATTTTGTGATTTGGTAAAATGGTGCTTTATATTTAATGGTATATGGCAGAACTGTGTTTAAAAGAAGAAAAATATAAAATACCAATGACATACTTCAAAGATATAGAACACATATTCCAAAAATTTATATGGAACCAAAAAAGAACGCGAATAGCCTCAGCGATCTTGAAAAGGAAGAAAAAAGCAGGAGGTATCACACTTCCTGGTATCAAGTTATACCACAAGGTCATTGCACTAAAAACAGCCTGGTACTGGCTAAGAACAGGCATATAGATTAATGGAACAGAACAGAGAACCCATAGCTTTATGAACAACTAATATTTGTCAAAGGAGGTAAGAGCATACAATAGAGTAAAGACAGCCTCTTTAATAAATGGTGTTGGGAAAATTGGACGTCTACCTGCAAAAAAATGAAACTAGACCACCAACTTACACCATTCACAAAAATAAACTCAAAATGGATAAATGATCTAAATGTAAGCCATGAAACCGTAAGCATCTTAGAAGAAAACATAGGCAGTAACCTCTCTGACATCTCTCGCAGCAATATATTTGCCAACTTATCTCCACACGCAAGTGAAATAAAAGGATAAACAAATGGGACTATATCAAACTAAAAGCTTTTGCACAGCTAAAAACAATAAAAACAATAAAAAGACAAGCTACACAATGGGAGTACATATTTGACAATATGTCTGATACGGGGTTAATAACCAAAATTTTTAAAGAACTTATAAAACTCAACACCAAGAAGACAAATAATCCAATCAAAAAGGGCAAAAGAAATGAATAGACACTTCTCCAAAGAGGATATACAGATGGCCAATAGACATATGAAAAAATGCTCAACCTCACTAATCATTAGAGAAATGCAAATTAAAACTACAATGAGATACCAGCTCACACCAGTCAGAATGGCGCTCATCAGCAAAACAACACAGAATAAGTGCCGGCAAAGATGTGGAGAAAAGGGAACCCTCCTGCACTGCTGGTGGGAATGCAGACTGGTGCGGCCACTGTGGAAAACAGTATGGAGATTCCTCAAGAAATTAAAAATCGGACTGCCTTTTGACCCAGCTATACCACTTTTAGGAATATACCCCAAGAACACCATAGCACTATTTGAAAAGAAAAAATGCACCCCATGTTTATGGCAGCATTGTTCACAATAGCAAAGATCTGAAAACAGCCCAAGTGTCTGTCAATGGACAAGTTGATTAAGAAGCTTTGGTACATATATACTATGGAATACTACTCAGCTATAAGAAATGATGACATCAGATCCTTTACAACAACATGGATGGACCTTGATAACATTATACTGAGGGAAATAAGTATATCAGAAAAAACTAAGAACTATATGATTCCATACATAGGTGGGACATAAAAATGAGACTCAGAGACATGGACAAAAGTTTGGGAGTTATGGGGAGGAGAGGGAGGGGGTTGGGGGAGGAGAGGGGCACAAAGAAAACCAGTTAGAAGGTGACGGGAGACAATTGGACTTTGGGTGATGGGAATGAAGCATAATCAAATGTCAAAATAACCTAGAGATGTTTTCTCTGAATATATGTACCCTGATTTATTAATGTCACCCCATTAAAATTAATTTTTTTAAAAAAGCTATGGTACATATATACTATGGAATACTACTCAGCCATAAGAAATGATGACATCAGATCATTTACAATAACATGGATGGACCTTGATAACATTATACTGAGTGAAATAAGTAACTCAGAAAAAACTAAGAACTATATGATTCCATAAATAGATGGGACATAAAAATGAGACTCGAAGACATGGACAAGAATGTGATGGTAACTGGGGGTGGGGGGAGGAAGGAGAAGGAGGGTGTGGGGGGAGAGGAGAGGCAGAAAGAAAACCAGATAGAAGGTGATGTAAGACAATTTGACTTTGAGTGAGGGATATGCAACATAATCAAATGTCAAAATAATCTGGAGCTATTTTCTCTGAACATATGTACCCTGATTTTCAATGTCACCCCATTAAAATTAATAAAAATAAATAAATAAATAAATAAATAAAAGAAGAAAAATAAAAATTAGGAAGAAAGTTAATAGCTGAAGTTCAGTTGACAGGTTTTGGGCGGGTATGAAAGATAGCTCTTCTAAGATCTTACTCTGTCTCCTGGAAAACACATATTAAACAAATTTACTGTAATTTGGTAAGTGAGACATTAAAAAGTAGGGTCATTTAACCTGGGAAAGCTTCCTGGAGAAGAAGACCTCTGAAAAGAATTGTAAAGGAAAATGAGCATTTGCCAGGAGAGTGAGAGGACATTTTAGCCAGAGGGTGGAGTAAGAAAAAGCAAAGAAATGTGAAAAAGACTGTGGCAGGGAGTGTCTGGAGGTGGGGAGGAGACCAAGGATTACTTGTGTGCATTCTCTAGCATAAATCACTAGCACATAAAGAACAAGGAGGAGAGAAGCAAGAGAAAAGGCAAGAGGGAGAACAAAACCAAATAGAATAGAAGAGACAGACCGACCAGGCGGTGGCACAGTGGATAGAGTATCCTACTGGGACATGGAGGACCCAGGTTTGAAACCCCAAGGTCACCAGCCTGAGTGCTGGGTCACTGGCTTGAATATGGGATTGTAAGTGTGACCCCATGGTTGCTAGTTTGAGCCCAAGGTTGCTGGCTTGAGCAAGGGGTCACTCACTCTCCTGTAGCCCCCCGGTCAAGGCACATATGTGAAAGCAATCAGTGAACAACTAAGGTGCTGCAACAAATAATCAATGCTTCTCATCTCTCTCCCTTCCTATCTGTCACTCTCTCTGATTCTCTCTCTGTCTCTGTCATAAAAAAAATAACAGAGACAAAGAAAACCTGGTAAGACTATAAAAATGCAGTAGTATAAGATGTGGAAAATAAAAGTGATTCTTATTGTTAATAGAGACAGGCTTTTTAAAGGAGCTTTCAATGAAAAAGGAAAATCCTATTATATGGCACATACCCACTCTGTTATGAAACTGTCCTTAAATTGCATGATTCTGCTTATAGTTTTTCATTTATTTGTTGTATATTTATAGAGAATATACTATGTGCTAAGCACTGGGGATATAGTGGAGCACAGGACAGACCAAGTTCCTGTCTTTCCAAACCTTTCGGACTAGTGGGGGAAGAACAAACAAAAATAGTAAGCAAATGTGTATGCAGGAACTATGCATTCTAATGATTACTTCTATCAGGAGCATGATTAGTACCATGAAAAAATAAAAAGGGTGCCCGACCTGTGGTGGTGCAGTGGATAAAGTGTTGACCTGGAACACTGAGGTTGCTGGTTTGAAACCCTAGGCTTGCCTGGTCAGGGTGTTGTAAAGTACCATACCCTAGATGCTGAAAAGCACTGTACCTCACTTCTGCAGGTTCATGTAGAAACACTAAGTCCAGATAAGTTTTGAAGAGTTTTATTAAAGGAGGAGATTTGTTAAATATGCTGGCTGCATATGGCTGATGGGGCAGTTGCAAACCCAAATTATGTGCACCAAAATACCTTTTAGGGGCTGGTTATATACCCTTGATCACAAACGGGTGGGGGAGAGTATGACATCATGGCACAAGCTTACAACATTTATTTAGGGGATACACAGAAACATTAAGACTTTCAAGGTAACACAATCAAAGATACTTACATATCTTTCAGGGTTCCTCTTCTCTCCTTTGCCTAGAGGTATGTTACTCTCAGGATTCCAGGAAGGGGGGAGGAACTACAATCAATGTAGGGTGGTATGTAAATCCTGTCTCCCATTGAAAGAGAAGGAGTTTCTCAGTTAACCTTTATTTTAGATTTAAAACTAAATGACCCATTGTTCTTGCAAGCCAGAAACTTCTACATTCTTCTCCCTCCCCTCCCCAAAGAAAGGAAAGCCTGACCTTTTTTCCTGGAATATCAATATTAATTTTTCAGCTTTTTGGTACCTTACTACAAAGGCACATATGTGTATTGATGCTTCCTGCTCCTTTCCCCCCTTCTCTTCTCTTTGTCTCTTCCTATCCTCTCTCTCTAAAAATGAATAATTTTTTTTAATTTATAAAAAAGAGAAGAAAATAAAATGGGTAATATCATAGAAAGTAAGAAATAGAATGGGTGATATCATAGAAATTTGAGATAAAATGGGACTCCCTGAAGAGGGTGAAATTAAAGACTGAGGATGAGAATGAGACAGCTATCTGAGGAACTAAGGGAAGAACACTATAGGTCCAGAGAAAGGTAAGCACAGAAGGCTGAGAAGAGAAACCATGTGGTATATTTGAGGAGCAGAATGAAGGCTAGCATGACTTGAAATCAGGGATCAAGGTGAGGTCAAGGAGGTGGGCTAGATGACCCAGGGCTTTATCAGCCATTGTAAGGAACTGAGGCTTTGTTTTTCAGTAGCAGGAGTTTAAACAGGGAAGAGGACATTTTCAGGAGTGAGCCTTGCCCTATTTTATCTCCCCTAGCTCACAGGTAGGTGTACCATCATATTACACCCCACCCCAAACTGAATGTTAGAGGCAGTGTAGAGGGCAGGTGCCGTGAACCAGTGTGGCTAGTAATTCCAGGTCCTGAGTGGGAACAGGGCAGAATTAAGAATATGGGCTTAAAGATAAAGGGTGGGCTTGGGAGGGCTTTGCAATTGCTGATGGCAAGAACAGAGCAGGGCCCTGGCCGGTTGGCTCAGCGGTAGAGCGTTGGCCTGGCATGCGGGGGACCCAGGTTGGATTCCCGGCCAGGGCACATAGGAGGGGCACCCATTTGCTTCTCCACCCCCCCCCCTCCTTCCTCTCTGTCTCTCTCTTCCCCTCCCGCAGCCAAGGCTCCATTGGAGCAAAGATGGCCCGGGCACTGGGGATGGCTCCTTGGCCTCTGCCCCAGGTGCTAGAGTGGCTCTGGTCATGGCAGAGCGACGCCCTAGAGGGACAGAGCATCACCCCCTGGTGGGCAGAGCGTCAGCCCCTGGTGGGCGTGCCAGGTGGATCCCAGTCGGGCGCATGCGGGAGTCTGTCTGACTGTCTCTCCCTGTTTCCAGCTTCAGAAAAATACAAAAAAAAAAAAAGAAAGAAAGAACAGAGCGGGCTGCACACCCACTTCTTGCTTTATTTGTAGGGCAAAGTGGGCCATTAGCAAATCAGAGATCTCTGATCACATTTCCAAGGCAACACAAGAATTTTACTAAGTGCAGAAAACCCCCACCATACATAACATCTTAACTTTACAAAACAAAGGACAAAGAAACTTGCCTCCAGTCTTTTTGGAGGGAGGGCATGGGTGGTATGATGAGTATAAACAATCTGGCACCACAGCTAACATGGAAGTGCGGTAAGGGCATGTAAATTGCCTTTACCAACTTCAACAGTCAGTATAGAGGCTATGGGGAAGAGCTTAGCCTTTTGCAACTTAAGCAGGCAAGTGAGGTGGGAGGATGGGCAGACTGGCAGCTTACTGCCAGTTCCCCCGCACCTCCGTTTCCCAAAAATCTAAACTGCAAAAACCCTGTTGGCTTTCGGTTCCCAACAGGCAGGTGCCTTTGCTGGCATACCTTCCATCATTTGTTGCCTTGTCAAGAAACTTGAGGTTAGTCGCACTAATAATGGCAGTGTTCTGTGACCCGTTCTGCCTTCCCCTTGATTCTGTGTCACCTTCTCTATCTTGGCCTTAGAGATTGCCATGTGACCTAAGATGGAAACCAAACCTAGAAATACCTATCCATTTTTGGTAGAACCTTACTAGTCTTCCATATTTAAGGATCCCAAATAAAAAACAAAACAAAGAATTAGGAAGTATTAGGTTTTTTCTATGCTCCCTTTAATAATGTAGCTCAGTGATTTATATAAAACTTTATCTTTCATTTTTGCAAGTTTCCATCTTATTGCTTAGGTAGCAAGATTTTATTTTCACAGAAAGGTCATTTTAAGGGGAGAAGGAAGTAAAGAGGGACAAATACATGGTAACGGAAAATGATTTGACTTAGGTGATGGGCACACAACACAATCAGTAGTTTAAATACTATAGAGATGTTTACATGAAACCTATGTACTCTTATTAATCAATGTTACCCCATTAAATTTAATTTATTAGATAAAAATACCCACAACAAAGATAACCTGCAAGTGATTACTACAGTGGATAATAACACTTACCCTTATTTTTTAGAGTTTCCATGAAAATTAAAAATAATACAAGAAGGCACTTGACACTGCGCCTGGCCCATGGCAAGCACTCCATGACATTAGCTGTTATGTTAGCTCAGGGGTCGGGAACCTATGGCTCGCGAGCCAGATATGGCTCTTTTAATGGCTGCATCTGGCTAGCAGATAAATCGTTAATAAAAAAAATAATGTTAAAAATATAAAACATTCTCATGTATTACAATCCATTTATTTTCTACCACTCATGTTTATGGTTGCGGGTGGCTGGAGCCAATCACAGCTGTCCTCTGGGGCAACACCAAATTTTTATTGGATGATGCGTAACATACACAGGTTATTGTATGGCTCTCATGGAATTACATTTTAAAATATGTGGTGTTCATGGCTCTCTCAGCCAAAAAGTTTCCTGACCCCTGTGTTAGCTATTCTATCCTTCAGTACATCTTTGTGGGATGAGTGGTGCATGTTAGTAAAGCCTCAATTGGAGCCATTTTAAGTGGATGGCATTTCACATACAGTATTTAGTGAAAAACCTTAGAAGAGAAGTGACAACTCACAAGCCAAGTCCAATAGAGACTCTTCGAGTGCTGTGTTGAGAAGGATTGTGAGGCTGAGCTCAGTGCATCAAGAATTAGTGCCATACTCAGTTAGGAATGCCTGCAGACCCTCAAGTGCTCTCTTCCACACTACTTCTATTATAGGTAATTATAATGGGTAACTCGTAATACTATATAACTACATATTATAACACATGCAGTATATAATAATGATAGGTAACTAATGATAATAGTACATATGGCTATTTAAAGAGCTTTTTGGAGTTATCAAAATGTAGAACTACATGTACATTTTTCAATTCATGTTAGAAAAGTTCCCAAGGGCCAGGTTATATGAAGTCAGAGAAAAGAGAGGGCAAGCGTATGTCTCATTTATTCATGTAGATTCAGTGCCCAGCACATACTTAGTAGAAGCTTAACCAGTATTTTATTTTTTATTGAACTGAAAATAATTATGTTTTGCTAAAATTCTTCCCATGGGGATATTGGTAAAATTTAAGCATGTGGAACTTGAGTACTATTGTAATTTTGTTCATAGGTTTCATGTATTTTTGCATATATATATAATGGCATTTATATTAAATTCACAAACAAAATATTCCTCTGTGTGTACTCAATAGAGCATTTTAAAATAACAACAACAACAAAGAAATGGCATTTTAATTGATGGACAGGATTAGTTTCAGTTAAAGATCTCCCCTCCAATTGTCACCACATGTCTAAATTACTGATCATCCTATGATGAGTTATGCCTAAAAGCTTCTGTTATGCTTTTTAAACTGTGACTTCCACTTTGTCAAAATTGCAGATGCCTGTCTCTGAAACAGTTCCACCTCTGTTTTTGTTTATGAATAAAAATGGATTGATATACAGAGACACATTTTTATACTATATATAATTATGCTAATTAATGTTTAAATGTTGGTAAACAAACGGACATTTGAAATTTTTTTAAGTATGAAAGAATAGAACATTGCTATTTTATTGTTTTTACTTCTCTGATACATTTTATACAATGAATAAAGCACTTTGAACTTGTACCACATAACATTTTGCTTTTTCTGTTCACAGAATATGAATTGTCTTTTTTTCTCTTTAAGCTGTGTAAAAATGTGCCAAGATCCAATAAAGTCATTTTTTGATATAAGAAGGACCATTTCCCACCAATTTAGGGTATTTGAAAGAGTCATGTAAATTTATCTAAGTTCCTTCCTATTTATGGTAAAAGCTTCCTCTGTATAGCTTTTCTTCTAAAGATGGTGAAAGAAGCTAAATGCCTGTTTTCCTGAATTACTGAGACAGAGTATGTAATCAGAAACAGAATGTTTGTTAGAACTGTTTTGTTTTCAATTTTATTTTCTTTCTATTAATACTTTTAATTCAGCATGAAATAAAATGAGTTTTCCAGTAGGTACACATTTACTAGAAATGACACCTGTCGGCCTTGCAGTGGAGGCCAAGGTCTTCCTCAGAAGTGAATACTGCCCTGGCCGTTTGGCTCAGTGGTAGAGCGTCGGCCTGGCGTGCAGGAGTCCTGGGTTCGATTCCCGGCCAGGGCACACAGGAGAGGTGCCCATCTGCTTCTCCACCCCTCCCCCTCTCCTTCCTCTCCGTCTCTCTCTTCCCCTTCCCAGCCAAGGCTCCATTGGAGCAAAGTTGGCCCGGGCACTGAGGATGGCTCTATGGCCTCTGCCTCAGGCGCTAAAATGGCTCTGGTTGCAACAGAGCAACGCCCCGATGGGCAGAGCATCGCCCCCTGGTGGGCGTGCTGGGTGGATCCCAGTCGGGCGCATGCGGGAGTCTGTCTGACTGCCTCCCTATTTCCAACTTCAGAAAAATACAAAAAAAAAAAAAAAAAAAAAAAAAAAAGAAGTGAATACCACGCCTGCGGTGAAAGATAACCATTCACCCTGGCAAGTATTGTGTTTGGCAGGCCACAGCGTGAATACATGAACAGAAGGAAATTTCTTGTTGCCTCGGTTCTTGCTCTCCAAAATTCAAATTTTATATATCCTTCATGTCAGAAGTGTTTCTCCTGGATAATTCTACTCCCACAAGGTACAGGGAAAGCCTGTGAGCCCGAGACAGGAGGAACAAGTCAGCTGCAAACCAGCGCTGGACACAGAAATGCTCCTTTCACTCTGCGTCTGCTACAGCAGAGCAAGTTTACAACAGGAAGTCTGCACTCGCCTTGGCAACAGATTTCGGAGACGCCTTAGTAATAACAACCATGGGAGCTGTTTTGTATTTTGGGGGGTTAACTTTTTATTTTTTAGCCTCCAAATTTTAGAGCAGAGGTGCTTTCTAAATGACAGTCTCCAGAGCTTTAAGACTCCATGAGCCTAGAGCAGTGATTCTCAAACTTTTTGAAGTCGGGGTGCATTTAAAATTCTACAAATAAATGTAGGTGCACTATATACAAATTTCTAAGAAATGTATTATAATAATTAAGTCAAAAACTTTTTTAATTAAGTCAAATTTTAAAGAAAAAAATATAAAGTCCAAATGTGCTTTTGTGGTAATTAAATGAAATAAATACAACAAAATTAAATTTATTCTGACATTAAAAAACATTTTATGTTACATTTTTTGATTTATGCTTTTTAGAATTCATAAAAAAGAGGGTTTAGGCCTGACCTGTGGTGGCACAGTGGATAAAGTGTCAACCTGGAAACGCTGAGGTTGCCGGTTCAAAAGCCTGGGCTTGCCTGGTCAAGGCACATATGGGAGTTGATGCTTTCTGCTCCTCCCCCCCTCCCCTCTCTATAATGAATAAATAAAATCTTTATAAAAAATTTTTTTAAAAAGAGGGTTTAAGAAACAGAAATATGACAAAAAAGTTATCTTTTTATATATATAGATACATTCTTAATAAGATATAGTAAATTCAGCAGGTCCTGGCACAAATGTGTTAAGTTTTTTTATTCTGGTGTTTATGAGAAAAATGAGCCTCATGTGTCCTAGCAATTTCTTCAATGTTTGGGCATATATTTGAAAGGCAAACTCTCATTTCCTTGTCAATACATTGGAAAATTCCTTTCTTTTTACTCTTAATTGTGTTGAGTGCAGAAAACCCCCACCATACATGTCATCTTAACTTTACACCAAACAAAGGATAGAAGAAACTTGCCTCCAGTCTTTCCCAGGAACATGGAGGGTAGTGTAAATAATCCAACACCACAGTTTAACAGTGTTTTGCAACCTAATCAGGCAAGTGAGGTGGGAGGTTGGGCAGACTGTCAGCTTACAGCCACACCTTTGTCCCCCAAAATCTAAACTCCAAAAACCCTGTTGGTTTTTTGTCCCCAACAGGCACATATTTCTCTAGAATACCATAGGGCGCACCTGGAAATCTTCTAGGGCGCACCAGTGCACCCTGGCGCACACTTTGAGAATCACTGTCCTAGAGGAAGAGGGGGTAGGGAAGGAAGAGTGGATGGAGAGAGCTCCATTCTCATCCCTGTGTTAGTGTTCAAAGACTTCATATGAAAAGGTTTCATGATGTGTATAAAGATGTAGACACACAGACATGCAAATATAAAAAACATAATATAGAAAGTTTTTGATTATTCATAACTGTGTATATACTTATATCAATATATGTGAACATGGTAATTTTTTTCATATGAAGGACCAAATTTACTTAATTTTTATGTGTGTACTCTCCCAAAAATTATGAGTAAGGGAGTGGACTTATTTATCCAGAGAAGCTATCCACGCAGCCCAAACAGAACTTGTTCTACTAGGTTACTTAATGGGACCCATAGTTTCCTTAGTGTAGAAATCTGTCTCTGATACTAAGAACTTTTTTTCCTGTCTTAGAATGTGAAGCAGAGCTCAGAGACTATCTATCTTTCTTCTGTCCTATCCCTTCCCCCCCTTTCTGATCACTCAAAAAGTTTGTCTCATTTACTTAAGCCAAATTGAACCTCATACACACACACATTGATCATAGTTTTCTCCTTTTGGGGGGAAGTGACATGTAAAGCCTTAAAGATTTCTTAAATTTTATTTTTAATTACAGTTTATACTCACTATTATTTTGTATTTGTTTCAAAGTTTCAGGTGTACAGCACAGTGGTTAGATAATCTTATATATTGTGTCCGTAAAGTCATGGTACACTTTTGACCAGTCACAGGAAAGCAACAAAAGACGATAAAAATGTGAAATCTGCACCAAATAAAAGGAAAACCCTCCCAGTTTCTGTAGGATGATGTGGCAGCATGTGTGCATGCACAGAGGATGATGTAACACCGTGTATACAGTGGAGTAGCCCACGGCCATGCCAGTCGAGATGTGGATGGTACAGAGGAAAGTTCAGTGTGTTCTGTGGCTTGCTAAATTCAAATCCGTGACCAAAGTGCAACGTGAATGTTGGCATGTTTATAATGAAGCACCACCACATAGGAATAACATTACTCAGTGGGATAAGCAGTTGAAGGAAACCGGCAGTTTGATGGAGAAACCCTGTTCTGGTAGGCCATCAATCAGTGAAGAGTCTATAGAGGCTATACGGGATAGCTACCTAAGGAACCCTAAAAAATCTGTGCATGAGCCCACATCAAACTGCACTGAATAGATATGAAACTGGGAGAGTTTTCCTTTTATTTGGTGCAGATTTCACATTTCTATCATCTTTTGTTGCTTTCCTGTGACCGTTCAAAAGTGCACCATGACTTTATGGACACACTGTACTTCACAAAGCACCCCTGATACTTCCGTGCCCATCTGGCACTGCACAGTTGTTACAGTACCATTGACTATGTGCCCTGTGCTGCACTTTACAGCCCTGTGACTATTTGTAACTACCAATCTTTGCTTCTTCTTGTAAGAATGAGATGACACTCGAACATCAGATGTGCAGGCTTTATTAGAGGAGAAAGACCTGCCAGGCACTTCTCCGGGAAAAACGCACCAGTACAAGCTGGGGAACTAATTTATAGGGTAAAAGGAGAGTCTTGAGCAAGTGGGTGTTGAATCAAAAGTCCTGGTATGTCCGGAATGCTTCTCCTAGGGACAGCTTGCCAGCTTCTTGGAATTCCTTTGCCTCAGGGGTGATAGTCCAGTAAGGGTGAGGTCTGACAGATAAGCAGAACATCAAGAGGGCAGTTTGGAAATCACGTATCTATTATTTCTAAACTCTGTGGTTACATATAAAAGAAAGGCAGCTATTAATTTTATAATATGCGGTGAGGGGTGATGAAGAGAAAGGAGAAAAAATTGGAAAATTATTGCTTCTTCTGGAGAGAACTCAAGAAGGGAACCTTGCCAAGCCCAGTCCCTCATCCAGCTAAGGAGGTCATCAATTTCCATGCTATGAGGTCTGAGCCAGGAGATGTCTTTGAAAACCTGAGTGAGGAAGTAAAAAAAATCTTGTGAGGTAATAATTGTTAGTTGCTTGTTGTGAGTGCCAATTGAACAGGGTGACATGGTGACACATGGTCTCCTGGATGAGCCTCATGAGACATGCTGGTCTGGTTCCTCTCGGATAGGAGGACATGTAGAGATTTTTAGAGACAGGGAACCTGTTGGTGTAAGTTTTTAGAAGGACTGAGTATGTGTGGTTTAAAAGGAAGGGGGTTTGGAGAACATTCAGGAAGGAACTTCTCGGGCTGAGGGGCGGCTTCTTCCTGCTGTCATCCCTACCTATTTGATATTTCCCTCATGAAATTCTCCTTGGGGTACTGGGGAATAGGAGTGTAGGAGCATTTGATTGTAGGTAATCCTAGAGATTTCTCTCATCCAGGCCTGTAGGAACTTGATAAAGAAGGAGGCAAATATTTGGAGATCAGTAATGCAGAGCTAAGGAGGGTTGTATAGTGGGGATGAAAGTTCTTCCATGGTAACGTTAGAGGTATTCTTTCCTGGCAGCCCTGGAGAGAGCAGTTAGCTTGAGCTAAAATAAATGTTTCATGTCCGTTTGTAGGCTCTTCTTCAGCCAAGAAGACCCAACAATCTTGTCCCCTTACTATTTGAAGGGTAAAAAGACTGAGAAGTATTAAGAGGTGAATGCTATTCATTTTCCTAGTTCTTCAGGGATACGGGTTAGGGGACCTGTAGGTGTTGAAAGATAGTATTTAGGAAGTTTGCTGATACAAATATTGATCAACTTACAAGCTATGCAACTTACGACCATTCGACTTTACAACCACAATCGCTAGACATGACTGCTCCATGTCTGGCAGTGCAAGCATTGCCCAGCTGGGCATATGACAGTGTGAACCAGCTTCCAGCAGCACTACCATCTACATGTGCACCATTTCAACTGTTATCTCAGACTTAGGACAGCAATTTGTGTTTTGTGTCTTGAATATTTTTCATCAAACCCCTCCTAAGATGTCTACCAAGAGGAAATTGTCTTTGCAAATATTAAACCAGTTGTACTGGTAATGCAGTGTTTTACTGAAACCTGACAAATGTAAAAATAAGAAACAAAGTGGTGTAGAGATGATACAAATGACATAAAATGAACAAAGAAAATTATGATATATAACAATAATGAAAGAAAATTATGATAAAATATGACATAAAGATTTTTATAACATCATTTCACAGTACTGTACATATAGCCTACTCAACTTATGACCAAATCATGTTATGACCAGTCTGTCAAAACCAATCATGGTCATAAATTGAGCACTAGCTGTATAGGGTTTCAGATTTTTCTGTTTCACGAGGACAGGTTTCAGGGTTGGTGTGTAGGGTTAGGTAGATTTTTCCAATTTTCTGATTGGCAAAGGTCTGCATGCAGTTCTGTAAGAAACTAGTGAACAAACATAAGAGTCAGAGTCCAAAAGTTAGAAAAATGAATAGGAGAGTTAAAGACTAATGAAAGGCAATAGTCAAGACACCCAGTTTTTGCAAAATCACTGATTCCATGTTTACAAATTCTCTGGGCTTCAGAGAGAGAGAGAGAGAGAGAGAGAGAGAGTAGGAATAAGATAGGGCAGTGGCCAGTCCCCCTGCCCCTAGACCTATTTTTGTAGAGATTCTAAAGCAACAAGAAGAGGGATTACCTGTACAGCTCATTTGGTCCTTAGATTGACGGGTAGTTTACTAGGAACTGGAAGAGGTTCATGGGGTGGAATTAGGTTGATATTTGGGGTGAGGTAGATTAGGGTACAGGTTTCTGTCCAATTAGTAGGGAGACATATAGGTGTTGGTCCCACACAAGTAGAAAGCCCCTGATTGGATGAGGCAGGCTGAGAGGTAAATAGAGAACAGAAGGACAAGGAGTTGGTTTTGTTTCTCTGTTTCTGAGCTCTTAGGTTGTCAGGGTGGAGGAAAGAGCCACCCAGAGCAGCAGTGGGAGCTGTCAGGATCACGGTCTGTGGACCTGTCCATGTGAAAGTCAGTCCTTGGGTGATGTAATGCTGGAAGCGCCTCTTGGAAAGTCTTTGAACAGTTTGCTGAGTCACCTGTAAATCCTGCAAGTGCTTAGGGAAAGGGTGGTTACATTTCTACACTTTGCAGTAAGAGTTTAAGTCCTAGTGACCACTGCTTCTAGCTGGAATTAGCAGTAGATCCCAGCCTACAATAGGCATGGGGCACTGAGACAAGAGAAATAAAGAAGATGCTATACATTAAATAAAGTAACAAACTCAGACTGTCAATACCCACAGTAGAGATCTTTGAGAGATAAATAAAACTCAAATATTCAAGCAAGGTATAGTAGATGGTCCTTGTGTTTACAAGAAATGAGATTAGCTTATCTACTACTTGGAAAAAAATACCTTAGGCTCGTGAACGATGTCCTTGGGCCTTCAGTGGCAATTCCCAGCATGCTGGGCAAGGTCAGGTCACAGGTAGCTGGAGCAGAAGAAACTGCTAGAAGAAACTGAACCCTCCCTCCATGGAGCAAGGGGGTAGCTTACATTCTTGTGTTCCTCTTTCCACAACACAGGTGTGTCAACCGGTGGGGCCGGGAAGCCTCACAGGCTTCAGTTCAATGACCTTTCTTTCCACTCTGGATCAGGGCCCTGATGGAATCCTATGAAGCCCTTTAGGGTGCTGGAGCCCTTAAGAGCTGTAAAGCCAGTAGCCAGGGCCACTATCACAGCAGCCGGGCCCAAGCAGGTTCACATTGGATTCAGACAGTCGGTAAAGAAACAAAGGAGCCAAAAACTGATGGGCCATCATATTTAATCCTAGCTTGCACCTGGCAGGCAAGTAAAAACACATACTGGGCTCCAAAACCCACTCACATTCAGTGCTTACAAAGCTACTGACTTATCCGAGTTTTCTACAATCAAAGGTTTCCCATCTCCTTCCTTCTCCCTGCACAAACTCTGCACAAACTGGCTTCTCACTCAACACTCCTCCATCTTGGCTGCTTCTCCTGGCCTCCTCCACATGGCCTTTCTCTGCTCTCCTCTCTGCTCTACTCTCTAATGCTAATTTCAGGAACCAAGAGAGCAAGGTCTCATTCTGTCTCACTTTATAGTGCAGAAATCAAAACCTTTAATCCAATATACAAAATAGGGAAGTCTCTAATACAAAGTCACTTATCTGGGCCATGATATAATTGTACCACCCCACATCAAAAAGGGTGGGAAAGGCTTAGTCCTAAAACCAAGCCCCAGGCTATAAGGATCCTGCCTGCCCACAGCCCACCCCCAACACACATTAATATCACCTGGGCAATGGGCCTCCATGTGGGCAGCACCATCTTTAACAAAGTAAGCATAATATATTTTATCTGCCCAACAAGAGCATATGCCAAAAGCTGTTATTTCTTGACTTCTTTTGGGCCTTATTTGCCTTTTCTGTTACTTCCCTGGCCATTATAGACCTTAAAAGCCATGCTCAGAAAATCTCACTGAGGGGCTTGACTAAGAGAGCAAAATTGGGAATTAACTGTTTAAAGAAGCCTATTAGAAAGAGGAGAGAAAGGATTTGATCTGTGGTGGTAGGTGGTTGGAGACTGTGGAGGGTCTGAGTTAGATTTAGGGTGTGACTTCAGGTGGTGGGGGTTAAGGTGATGCCTCGATAGACTACGGACTGAGAATAAAGTAGAGCCTTAGCAGAAAAAACATGATATCCCTTTACAGCGAAGAAGTTAAGAAGGGTGGTGGGGTGTCTCCTTGAGGCAGGCAGGGAGGGGCTGCAGAGGAGCAGGTTATCTACATATTGTAAGAGAGTACTAGTTTTGAGATTGCATGCTGCTAAATCCTGAGCTAGTGCCTGCCCAAACAGGTATGGGCTGTTTTTGATCCCCTAGGGTAAGACAGTCCACATAAAGGCAAACAGAAAGTCAGAGTCAGAGTGTAGAAGAATTGTAAAGAAGGCATTTTTGAGGTCTAGAACCTGTAGAGATTAGGGACTATTAAATGGAGGGGAACTATCACCTCATTGATAAGATGTAAGGCTTCTACGAGGCAATAAGCCCCTGAAGTTTTTTGAACAGAAAAGATGGGGGTATTGCAGGGAGAGCCCATGGGGATGAGTAAACCTTGATTTAAGAGGTGGGTAATTATTGGCTTAAGGCCTTAGAAACAGACACAGTTACACATTAAACAAAGATTCTACAAATTATGAATTAAGGAATTTAAATGAGCATGCTGTACTTGTTTCAATTCAAATTATACTAGAGATATCTTCTGACAAACAAAGAGACAAGACAGATTACTTACTCACATAGCTTAATATGCAATTCTGTTTTTTTAAGTTTTTTGAGATGGTAGAGAGTTGCCAGCATAGAGGGGAGGAAGAGAGAAAGCAGACAGATGGACAGCGTGAATAGCTGGATGGAAAGAAGGAGGGTCAGAATCTGCAAGAGGAGGGGGAGGAGGGCATAGCTGTAGTTGAAGCTGGTGGGAGGAGTCAAAGAAGAGAGACAGGCACTGCAGCTGGAGCCACAACTTTTTTTTTTTTTCATTTTAGAGAGGAGGGAGAGAGAGAGAGAGAGAGAAAGGGGGGAGGAGCAGGAAGCATCAACTCCCATATGTGCCTTGACCAGACAAGTGCAGGTTTCGAACCAGTGACCTCAGCATTCCAGGTCGACGCTTTATCCACTGTGCCACCACAGGTCAGGCTGGAGCCACAGCTTTTAAGGAGGGAGGAGGAATTCAAAAACACAGTGGGAGAAGGGAGGGGCCCCTGGCCAGCAGGGGAGGAGAAAGAGAAACTGATATTTGCAGGTGAATGAGAAACAGGATCCTGCGAAGAAAAGGGGCTTCCTGGAGGGAAGAGACTCAAGCGAAAGAGATTTGCAAAGAAACCAAAGAGGGGTCCCGAGAGAGGGGTTCCCCGGGGGTCAGGCAGGAAGGGAAGAGAGTTGGGAGTCTGCGGAGAAGGAAAGATTAGGAGCGAAGTTTTTAGGCAAGGTTTCTTTGGCCAAAAACAGCCTGCGTGTAGAACAAGTGGCACAGAAATTAAGGACAGGAGTGAAAGTAAAAGGAAGCCCACTTGTAAAGAATTTCAGAAGCCTTTCCCATCCGGTAGCAAAGATTGTCAAGATTTCTTAGGATATTGTAATCGAATGTCCCATTTTCAGGCCAATGGGAGTCATTGTCTGATTTGTATTGGGGCCATGCCGTGTTACAGAAGAAAATGGAGTTTTTTTGGCTTTAGATCAGAGAGGCCCTACTTAGTGAGGTTTTTTTGTTGTTGTTGTTGTTGTTTAATTTTTTTTATGAGACATCCTAGAGGGGTCTGGTCGGAAGGCATAGACTCTGAAGAGTCCATAGTGGATACAGGTGAGCAAGAGGGGGTGTCCCTGCCTTTTGTCACTGTCCCAAGAGGAGAGAATCTCCATGTGAGGGAGTCATCCCTGATAGAGATCATCACCACCTGTCAGAAAGCTCCGAGGACGAGAAGTGGCTAGGTGCCTAGTCTTCCATGCAGTCCACTGAGACTGAAAGTCAAACTCCTCAAAACGTGAGGCATGTCAGAAAAAACCATTCGACCAGAGAAAATTTTGTGGAAAAAAGAAGCCGACCGGGGAGGGGGAAGGGAGAAACTCCTTACCTTTCTGACCTGGCAGGGGTTCAGGACAGGGTTAGACTGCCAGCCATCAACCTACAATTGCTTGTCCAGGCTTCGTATGGACAGCAAAGAGGGATCGTCCAGGCAGTTAGTCCCCTGTCCCGGGTTTCGGCACCAGATGTAAGAATGAGACAGCACTTGAACATCCGATGTGCAGGCTTTATTAGAGGAGAAAGACCTGCCAGGGCAATTCTCCAGGAAGAAGTGCACCAGTAAAGGTGGGGAACTAATTTATAGGGTAAAAGGAGAGTCTCGCACAAGTGGGTGTTGAATCAAAAATCCTGGTATGTCCAGAATGCTTCTCCTAGGGACGGCTTGCCAGCTTTTTGGAATTTCTCTGTCTCAGGGGTGATAGTCCAGTAAGGGTGAGGTCTGACAGATAAGCAGAACATCAAGAGGGCAGTTTGAATTCACGTATCTATCACGTGTGTATGTGTGTGTGTGTGTGTGTGTTTGTGTGTGTGTGTGTGTGTATTTTTCTGAAGTGAGAAGTGAGGAGGCAGAGGGACAGACTCCTGCATTTGCCCGATCGGGATCCACCTGGCATGCCCACTATGGGGCGATGCTCTGCCCACCTGGGGTATTGCTCCATTGCCACTGGAGCCATTCTAGCACCTAAGGTGGAGGCCATGAAGCCATCCTCAGTGCCTGGGCCAACTCTGTGCCAATAGAGCCTTAGCTGCAGGAGGAGAAGAGAGAGACAGAGACAAAGGAGAGGGGGAAGGGTGGCTCTTCTCCTGAGAGCCCTGGCCGGGAATTGAACCCGGGACTTCCACACGCTAGGCTGACACTCTACTGCTGAGCTAGCCAGCCAGGGCCTACCAATCTTTGCTTCTTAATTCTTTCACCTTTTTCACCCAGTCTCCCAACTCTTCTCCCCTCTGGCTACCATCAGTCTGCTCACTGTATCTATTTTGTTTGTTCATTTCTATTGTTCTTCAGATTCCACATGTAAGTGTAATCACATGGTATTTGTCTTTCTCTATCTTCTTTCACTTAGTATAATGCCATCTAGGTCCATTCATGCTGTCACAAATGGTAAGAGTTCATTCTTTTTTATGGTCAAGTGGTATTCCATACAGGGTGGGCAAAAGTAGGTTTCTAGTTGTGAGTACACAAAAAAGTTTATTCTTGTACTATTTGCTAATTATTATATTATTTATTTGTATTACAACTGGAAACCTACTTTTTCACACCCCATATATATTCATCACAGCTTTTTATCCACTTGTCTATTGATGGACTCTAGGGTTACATCCATTAAATATGCATTTGTTAAAGTATCTTTTTTATTACATTGTATAAATTCAATTTAATATGGGACTATATATTTGAAAAGGACATTATGTAATCATCTATTTTAGCCTGGGATCTATGGATAGGCTATAGCTGTATATGAGTCTTCCAGTGCCCGGAATATATAAAGCATTGAGTGTTCTGTTCTGTGTGCATTTTTTCCGGGAGAGAAATACACACACACACACACACACACACACACACACACACACACACACACACTCCAAAAAAATTAAAAAATGAAACTTGCTGTTTTAACTGGAATAAGAAAGGTAGCAAATTTCAGGTACTATTTTAGACAGATCTTTTCAGAGGCTTTTTGAGATCAAACTATTTTTATAATCCTAAGACGTTACTTTCCTTTTCACTCTCATCTCTTATAAGTGCATAGTGAGGTTTTTGAGAGACTACGTGATACGTGATAGAATAACAGTGAGCAGAAAAGGAGATAGGAGACTTCAACTGTCTATTACACCAAACATTAGAGAGATTTGCAAGATGTAAGACATTGCCACTCTTCTCACTCATCTTTTTTAATACAGTTATTTTTCATAAAGCTATGCCTTTTTTGTCAACCATGCAATGGGTTATTTTTAATGAATTAATAAATACTTTTAGATTTATTAATTTTAATTTCTCTTTTACTTAATTTCTCATAATCAGTTACAATATAAATACATATTACTCACATAGAAGCTTTTTGGTTTCCTCAATAATTTTTAAGCATATAAAGTCTGAAAACTGCTGTTCCATAACAAATGACATTTTAGAAATAGGAGTGGTTGTAGAAGTTAATCAGGGGATTATAATTTGAACGTGTTGTCTCTACCCTGGCTCCCAGAGCGTGGTCAGGTGCACAGCTGCAGGGGAATTCTTGTGAGCTTGTGAAAAATGCCGGATCTTGGGCCTTGACCCAGACTTACTGCATCAGAATTTTCATTTTAATAAGATCACCAGGTGGTTGTGTGCATATTAAAGTTTAAGTTCTGATGTATGTTACTCCATTTTAACAGTTATTGATTTCAACTCATTCTTATTCCCACAGGAATGAAGAAAATCAAGTACACAAGTATCTTCATTATGCATATATTACATGAAACTATAATTTAGTGTTTATATGTGTTCATATTAGTAAACCTAGTGTTTGTTAGGCTATCATGGATTATCTATTTGTAAGATAGTTCATTATTAATCATATTGTTCTCATATTTATCATAAGACATTACACAAGACAAAGCTCCTGACTAGAAATCCAAGGCCTTGGATTTGGATCATGAAATTCACTAACTTTATCACCTTAAACAAAAACTCACTCCAATTGCCCTGGCCTGATAACTAGGTTGGTTAGAGTGTTGTCCCAAAGCACAGAGGTTGCAGGTTCGATTCCCGATTAGGGCACATACAGGAAAAGATGTTCCTGTCTCTCTCTTGCTCTCCCCCTTCCTCTCTCTAAAGTCAATAAAATAAACATTTAAAAAAGAATTCACATCATTTGCCCCATATGTAAATAAAACTAAATGGCCTTGTTTATCTATCAAAATGAAATAAGGTATGTCACAAACATTTATAAACCGTAAAATGTTTATACCTATTAACTTTTCTAAGGCTTGGTAAGAAATTTTACATGAGACTTGAATGCATTATTAATATACAACTTTTAAAGAAGCTATATTCATGGCCAAACTACAGCACAAATTCCAGCAGATTTGGGTAAGGTTATATAAACGAATTGGCACTGATTCATCGTCAGTGTAGCAAAAGATAATAATAGTAATTATCGGAGATGACGTCAGAGTAATGGCGGGGTAGGAAGCGATACCGATAAATCTCCCCCAAAACTCAACAAGATCTTCAACCAGAAACAGAAAAACCTATAATTGGAGCTTCCAGATGCTTCGCAATACACCCAAAGGTATGATTGAGTGAAAAATTGGCTAAATATATAACCAAACCCCGAAGGAAATAGGGAGTAAGAAATGCTCCGCCTTCCTCACTAACCTAAACAGGGCGGCTTTCTCTGGTAACTGTGAATATAGAAACTGAGGCGGGCAAAGGGGGTGAATACAAACGGCCGAACCAGGCTGTGGCACGGAGATCCAAGCCAAGGAAAATCTGATCCTGTGGCAACCCGGGCAATACAAGCTAACACTCGCGCCAAACCCAAACAAAGAAAGACAAGCGGCGCGGCCATTTTACCGGGTCTCCTGGCTGGTGCGCAGTTAGTGGGCGAGAGATTTCTTCCTAGGCCCCGGGAGTCAGTGCCCGTGTTGCCCCACGGAGAGGCAGGGTCAGAGGCCTTTCTGTGGGCCGAGGGCAGAGTCTCTGGGCAGCCCCAGCGCCCTGGGAAGGCCACGCACGGGAGGGAGTGAGAACTAATTCCAACGGTGGAGATTTTCCTTACCAGAGGGTGTTTCACTCAGAGGGAAAGCGGCCGGCCTCATATCCTGGTTTGCGCGCGCAGATAAGGAGTGAGCGATTCCTCCGAGTGCCTCGGCAGTGCGCGCTCGTGTTATCGCATAGAGGAGCAGAGTCAGGGGCCTTTCTGTGGGCCAAAGCGGAATCTCGGGCTGCCCCAGCGCCTTGCAAAAGCCGCGCACGGGGACGGAGCGAGACTCAATTCCAACGCTGCAACTTTTCCCTGCGGTTGGGGGTTTCACTCAGAGCGTGAGACTGCTGGCCGGATATCCTGGTCTGCGCGCGCAGCCAGTGAGTGAGAGTTTCCTCCAAGCGCCCGGAAGTGGGCACCCGCTTGTGTTACCGGACAGAGTGGCAGAGCCAGAGGTCTTTGAATGGCCGGAAAGTCTGCCTGATTATGCTAGCAGCTCTGACTGACTGAGCCTTACCCAGAGCCCTGTGCTGAGTGGAAATAGAGTGGGGAGTTGCCAGCTCTTTGAGCCTCTTACTATCCAGGCAGAGGCAGCAGCAACCCCATAGCTGGATTATCAGGCTACTAATTGAGAAAGGAAAGGCTAGGAGAGATGCTCCAGGAACACGGACTCTTTCACTGTCGGAGCCTATACATGCTAATGACCCTCGACTGCCAACGAGACTGAAGCACAATACATGACATCACCATAGAGACTTATCAACTGCAAACCTCTACCTGAGCGTGCCAAAGGGCCGAACCCGGGGTACAGAGTTACCAGCCAGAAAGAGGTAGAGAAAAGAAAAAGCAAGAAGATAAACTCTCAAACACAAGAATAATATGCAGACTTTATAACCTATCCCATTTTATTATATTTGTTCATTTGTTTCTCTTATCTTCATTCTTGATATTATTTTCCCTCCTCCAATTTGGTCATTTAACTCTCTGCCGGTCTTACTCTCTCCTCTCCTTGAACTACACTACCCATAAGTGTTACATCTCCCATTATCTTTTCTTTCCTCTTCCTTTCTCTCTATGAGGGTTGCACTCCAAAACCCTTAAATCTCTCTTTTTTCTTTTTTCTTCTTTTAGTGGTTCCCTCTTTTTTCTCTCTTTCTCTTTTTCTTTTCTCCCTCTATATTAGTTTCTTCCTTTCTCCTTTACATCTCCTCTCATTCAAACCTCAATAACGAACAAATTATCTTATCTGGGACTCAAACACATGTTTGTGGCATTTTGGGGGTTTTTTACATCACCTTTTTAACTCCCTAGCAGTGCTCCCAACCCTGGCTCTCCATTTTATCTAGTTCTTGTTCCACTAAATACAATAGTAATTTTTTAATTTGTTCCCCCATTTTCCTGTTTCCCTCTTATCCTCTCATCATAACTCTTAGTCAACCAACACCTAAAAGCAAATCATTTTATTCTTGACCCAAATTTTTTCCTTATTTGCTTTTTGTGGGTCCATACCCCCTTTTTTTTTCTTTTTTCCCCCCTTTATTACTTTTCCCTAATTCAGGCTCTCCATTACAGGCATTGTTTGTTCTATTTAATACAATATAATTCACAGTTCAGCACAAGGTTTTCTCAAGAAAGAGGGGAGAGGAGAGGAGAGGAAAAAAGGAGGGGGGGAATTGTTGCCTTTTTTTAATTTTTATTTTATTTTATTTTTCTTTATTTCATTATTAATTTTCTGAAAAAAACAACTTTTTTTGATTTTTTAATTTTTTTAACTTTTTATTCTTTTTTACATCTCACTAATACTATCAACAAAACCACCCTCAGATACCATTAAGGAAGAGAAAATTGAATATCATGGATACAAATAAAAGAGAGGTAACATAGATAGATGAGGAAAAATCTGTGGAGAAAAAATTTAATATATTGGAAACCTTGGAGCTAAATGACAGAAAATTGAAGATAGAAATCCTAAAAATCCTCCGAGATATACAAGAAAGCACAGAAAGGTAATTTAGGGAGGTCAGAAAATAACTCAACGAACACAAAGAATATATTTCCAAGGAAATTAAAACTATAACAAAAATCAAACAGAGATGAAAAACTCAATTCATGAGCTATACAACGAGGTAACAAGCTTAGCTAATAGAACATGCCAGATAGTAGAGAGGATTAGTAAAATAGAAGACAAGCAACTTCAGGCACAACAGAGAGAAGAAGAAAGAGACTAAAAAATTAAAAATAATGAGATAGCCCTACAAGAATTATCTGACTCCATCAAAAAGAATAACATAAGAATAATAGATATATCAGAGGGAGAAGAGAGAGAAAATGGAATGGAGAACATACTCAAACAAATAATAGATGAGAATTTCCCATGCCTGTGGAAAGAACTAAAGCCTCAAATTCAAAAAGCAAACAGAACTCCGAGTTTTCTTAACCCCAACAAACCTACTCCAAGGCACATCATAATGAAATTGGCAAAAACCAACGGCAAAGAAAACATTCTCAAGGCAGCCAGGGAAAAGAAGAATACAATATATAAAGGAAGGCCCATTAGATTATCATCAGATTTCTCAGCAGTAATTCTACAAGCTAGAAGAGAGTAGACCCCAATATTTGAAGTCCTGAAAAAGAGGAACTTTCAGCCACGAATACTATACCCATCAAAGCTATCCTTCAAATATGAAGGAGAAATAAAAACATTCACAGATACAGAAAAGATGAGGGAATTTATCATCAGAAAACCCCACTCCAGGAATTACTAAAGGGGGTTCTCCAATCAGATACAAAGAACAAAAAAAAAACAGAGCCACAAGTAAAAGCTCCAAGAAGAACACAATAAAACCAAATTTAAACTGTGACAACAACAAAAAGAAAGAGGGGGAGAAGATGGAGATTAACAGTAGCAAAGGAAGATGGAGTGCAAAAGTACTCACAAAATAGTTCGCTACAATGAACAGGGTAGGGACCCTTTTCATTATTCAAAGGTAACCACCATTGAAAAAACCACCACAGAAGCACATGAGATAAAAAAGATAGCAACAGAGGAAAGATGTATGGAATACAACCAAATAAAAACAAAAGATAGAAAACAAAAGAGAAGGATCAAACAAGACACAAAACTAACAGAAAGCAAGATATAAAATGGCAATAGGGAACTCACAAGTATCAATAATTACACTAAATGTAACAGGATTAAACTCACCAATAAAAAGGCACAGAGTAGCAGAATGGATTAAAAAAGAAAATCCAACTGTATGCTGCCTAAAGGAAACTCATCTAAGTAACAAGGATAAAAACAAATTCAAAGTGAAAGGCTGGAAAACAATACTCCAAGCAAATACATCCATAAAGAAAAGCAGGTGTAGCAATACTCATATCGGATAAAGCTGACTACAAGACAGGAAAAGTACTCAAAGACAAAAATGGCCATTTCATAATGGCTAAGTGGGACACTGAATCAAGAAGACATAACAATTCTTAATATATATGCACAAAACCAAGGAGCACCAAAATATATAAGACAGCTACTTTGATCTTAAAACAAAAACTGACAAAAAACAATCATACTTGGAGACCTCAATACACCGCTGACGGCTCTAGATCGGTCATCCAAACAGAGAATCAACAAAGACATAGTGGCCTTAAACAAAACACTAGAGCACCTGGATATGATAGACATCTACAGGACATTTCATCCCAAAGTAACTGAGTATACATTTTTCTCCAGTGTACATGGATCATTCTCAAGAATTGACCATATGTTGGGCCACAAAAACAACATCAGCAAATTCAGAAAAATTGAAGTTGTACCAAGCATATTTTCTGATCATAAAGCCTTGAAACTAGAATTCAACTGCAAAAAAGAGGAAAAAAATCCCACAAAAATGTGGAAACTAAACAACATACTTTTAAAAAATGAATGGGTCAAAGAAGAAATAAGTGCAGAGATCAAAAGATATATACAGACTAATGAAAATGACAATATGACATATCAGAATCTATGGGATGCAGCAAAAGCAGTGATAAGAGGGAAGTTCATATCACTTCAGGCATATATGAACAAACAAGAGAGAGCCCAAGTGAACCACTAACTTCCCACCTTAAGGAACTAGAAAAAGAAGAACAAAGACAACAACCCAAACCACCGAAGAAAGGAGATAATAAAAATCAGAGCAGAAATAAATGAATTAGAGAACAGAAAAACTATAGAAAAAAATTAATAGAACAAGGAGCTGGTTCTTTGAAAAGATCAACAAAATTGACAAACCCTTGCAAGAACTTACCAAGGAAAAAAGAGAAAGAACTCATATAAACAAAATCAAAATGAAAGAGGGAGAAATCACCACGGACACCGAGATATACAAGAATTATTGTAGAAATACTATGAAAAACTTTATGCCACTAAATTCAACAACCTAGAAGAAATGGATAAATTCCTAGAACAATCAACCTCTCTAGACTGAGTCAAGAAGAAGCAGAAAGCCTAAACAGACCTATTAGTAGAGAAGAAATAGAAAAAAACCATTAAAAACCTCCGCAAAAATAAAAGTCCAGGCCCTGACGGCTATACCAGCGAATTTTATCAAACATTCAAAGAAGACTTGGTTCCTATTCTACTCAAAAGTCTTCCAAAAAATTGAAGAAGAAGCAATACTTCCAAACACATTTTATGAGCCAACATAACCCTCATACCAAAACCAGGCAAGGATGGCACAAAAAAAGAAAACTACAGACCAATATCTCTAATGAATACAGATGCTAAAATACTAAACAAAATACTAGCAAATCGAATACAACAACATATTAAAAAAATAATACATCATGATCAAGTGGGATTCATCCCAGAATCTCAGGATGGTTCAACATACGTAAAACGGTTAATGTAATACACCATATCAACAAAACAAAGAACAAAAACCACATGATCTTATCAATAGACGCAGAAAAGGCTTTCGATAAAATAAACAACACAATTTTATGTTTAAGACTCTCAACAAAATGGTGTATAGAAGGAAAATATCTCAACATGATAAAGGCCATATATGATAAACCATCAGCTAACATCATATTAAATGGCACTAAACTGAAGGCTTTACCCCCCTTAAATCAGGAACAAGACAGGGTTTTCCACTCTCTCCACTCTTATTTAATGTGGTACTAGAGGTTCTAGCCAGAGCAATCAGACAAGACAAAGAAATAAAAGGCATCCATATCGGAAAAGAAGAAGTAAAGGTATCACTTTTTGCAGATGATATGATCCTATACATCGAAAACCCCAAAGAATCCACAAAAAGACTACTAGAAACAATAAGCCAATACAGTAAGGTCGCAGGATACAAAATTAACATACAGAAGTCAATAGCCTTTCTATATGCCAACAATGAAACAACTGAGAACGAACTCAAAAGAATAATCCCCTTCACGATTGCAACAAAAAAATAAAATACTTAGGAATAAACATAACAAAGAATGTAAAGGACTTATATAATGAAAACTATAAACCATTGTTAAGGGAAATTGAAAAAGATATAATGAGATGGAAGAATATTTTGTACTTGGTTAGGAAGAAGAAATATAATCAAGATCGCTATATTACCCAAAAGCAATATACAAATTTAGTTCAATTTCCATCAAAATTTCAATGACATTTTTTAGGGAAATAAAGCAAAAAATCATCAGATTTATAAGGAACTATAAAAAACCTGAATAGCCAAAGCAATCCTAAAGAAAAAGAGATGAAGCTCGGGGTCATTACAATACCTGACTTCAAACTATACTATAGGGCCACGACAATCAAAACAGCATGTATTGGCAGAAAAATAGACACTCAGACCAATGGAACAGAATAGAAAGTCCAGAAATAAAACCACATATATATAGTCAAAAGAATTTTTGATAAAGGGGCCAAAACACAACAATGGAGAAAAGAAACCTCTTCAATAGATGGTGCTGGGAAAACTGGAAAGCCACATGCAAAAGAATGAAACTGGACTACAGTCTATCCCCCTGTACTAAAATTAACTCAAAATGGATCAAAGATCTAAACATAAGACCTGAAACAATTAAGTACATAGAAGAAGACATAGGTACTCAACTCATGGACCTGGGTTTAAAGAGCATTTTATGAATTTGACCTCCACAGGCAAGAGAAGTGAAGGCAAAAATTAATGAATGGACTACATCAGACTAAGAAGTTTTTGCTCAGCAAGAGAAACTGATAACAAAATAAACAGAAAGCCAACTAAATGGGAAATGATATTTTCAAACAACAGCTCAGATAAGGGCCTAATATCCAAAATATACAAAGAACTCATAAAACTCAACAACAAACAAACAAACAATCCAATAAAAAAATGGGAAGAGGACATGAACAGACACTTCTCCCAGGAAGAAATACAAATGGCCAACAGATATATGAAAAGATGCTCATCTTCTTTAGCTATTAGAGAAATGCAAATCAAAACGGCAATGAGATACCACCTCACACCTGTTCATTAGCTGTTATTAGCAAGTCAGGTAATAGCAAATGTTGGAGAGGCTGTGGGGAAAAAGGAACCCTCATACACTGTTGGTGGGAATGTAAAGTAGTACAACCATTATTGAAGAAAGTATGGTGGTTCCTCAAAAACTGAAAATAGAACTACCTTATGACCCAGCAATCCCTCTACTGGGTATATATCCCAAAAACTCAGAAACATTGATACGTAAAGACACATGCAGCCCCATGTTTATTGCAGCATTGTTCACAGTGGCCAGGACATGGAAACAACCAAAAAGCCCATCAATAGATGACTGGATAAAGAAGATGTGGCACATATACACTATGGAATACTACTCAGCCATAAGAAATGATGACATCGGAACATTTACAGCAAAATGGTGGGATCTGATAACATGATACGAAGCGAAATAAGTAAATCAGAAAAAACCAGGAACTGTATTATTCCATACGTAGGTGGGACATAATAGTGAAACTAAGAGACATTCATAAGAGTGTGGTGGTTACAGGGGGGGAGGGGTGAATGGGAGAGGGAAAGGGGGTGGGGAGGGGGCACAAAGAAAACAAGATAGAAGGTGACAGAGGACAATCTGACTTTGGGTGGTGGGTATGCAACATAATTGAACGACAAGATAACCTGGACTTGTTATCTTTGAATATATGTATCCTGATTTATTGATGTCACCCCATTAAAAAAATAAAATTATATAATAAAAAAAAAAAAATAGTAATTATCACAGCTCTAATGATGAATCAATAACTTCTTAGATGACGGGTTAACCTTTGTTCAAAATAGTCACGTTTGTAGCTCTGGAGTTTAGGCTCCCCCTAGTGGCTAACTGGCAGCAATCAGATTTTCAATTCTTTTATATTTGCATTTTGCCACTCTTTTTAAAGCTAGATCAGCAATTTTCAATCGGTGTGACATAAGAACTTTTAAAATATGTTAATACCTGACTATTTAGTCAAGGGTACTGACCTCTTTTTCCTTAGCTTTTTAAGTAAAAAAAAAAGTG